>NW_024424564.1:20320527-20614382 GCF_017311325.1 Ursus maritimus
TTGGATAGCCAGCGGAAACCTGTAACTTGCTGCTTCCAACTTGGACTTTTTAAGAGAACAAATAGGCACTTTAAGAAAGCTCCCCTGTTCCACTACAGCCCAATGTCAAGTGCATTCTATCTATCTATCTATCTATCTATCTATCTATCTATCTAATCTATCTATCATCTATCTATCTATATCTATCTAGAACAGGAGCGGGAGGGGCAGAGGGAGAGGAAATTTCAAGCAGACTCCACACGGAGCTCAATGCAAGGCGTGAGATCACCACCCGAGCTGAAACCCAGAGTCGGTTGCTTAGCCAATTCCGTCACCCAGGCGCCCCGACAAGTGCTTTCTATTTAGTGATTCACTCAACAAAGAGTAACGAAAACCTACTCTGTAATGTGGCATAATGCTAGTTGCTGGGGTGCAGTGGAGTTTATTTTCTAATTAGGAAGATATTAATCAAATAATTATACAGATAAAAATCAAAATACAAATGATACAATGGTTACAAAGATAAGACATACGGTGCTCTGAGAACAAGTGACGGGGACCTAGACATAGCCTGGAGAGTCAAGGAAGTCTGCCCTGAGGAAGAAGTAAATGAGGAGAGATCTAAGGAGTTACTGGGTGAATGGAGGGTAGCCGGGAGTGGGATTGGGGAAGAGAACGTCAGAGGAAACGGCATACAAAGTCCCTGCACTGAACAGGGGTTCAATCAAAAGGGCCAGTGTGGGCGAGAATGATCATTCTGAGATCAGACTGGAGCGGAGGGTGGAGGCCAGACCTCGTTGGGCCCAATTGGCCGCTTTAGATAATTTGGTCTTTATTCTTAGAACAACAGGAATCTCTTAACTTGAAGCAGAAGCACGGTCAGGCATTGAAATATATTTTTTGTTAAGTATGTCTCATCCCCACATTTTAATAAAAATGAATAAAATCCTGTTTTGCTGTGTTTTAAGGGTGGTAAACAAGCTTTCCCACTGAAACCGTTTCCGTGCTGGTAAACACGCTCTTCTCAAGAGCTGCTGAAGTTGCGAACAGGTTTACTCCATTTCGAATCCGCAGAGAGCATCTCACTCAGAGGAGATACAGACCTGCTGAACCTCAAAGATGTGAATAAATTTTGGGAAAAAAGTGAATATATTTTGGGGAAAAAGAGTAAGAAACAACGTAACTTACGAACACATTATATCATCAATGATGTAGTGGTTTACATAACTTCGGGTCTAACCAATCAGAATGAGGTTCAAACCATTGCAAACCAATGCGATGTGAGGCTCTTCCAGAGCTCCCGATTTCCCCAATTAGCTTACAGCCTACTGGGCAGACCCTGGGACGTACTGACCCCGGCGCCCTAGGGAGTGTGCAGAGCTGGCTGCAAATTGCTACAAGCCGACAATTAGGTACCCCCTACCCTTGGCAAAGACATCTGCAAGGGAGACCCCAAGCTAAACCTGCTGGCGGGAGCAAAGGCTGAGCTGGCGAGAAAGACATGTGCCCTTCCAGCCCCACCCCGTCTTGCTCACCTGCAGATGTCTCTTAGCTTCTAGAGGAAATAAAAATGTAAAAGCTTTTTAAGGTAAGTGGTGTTTATGTACAATTTCTCTTGGTATCAAAAACCCCAAATGCCAAACCTGGGTCCTTGCTTTGACCTTAGCTGTATTTCCATAGACCGAAAAAGGCATGCCTTTTGAAAACTTTTTTTTAAAACACCAGATGGAGAACTGCCCCACATTTTAGCTTTTTGTTTGTTTTGTTTTGTTTTCCTTCATCTGCCTGATCTCTAAATGTTAGTGTGACTGAGACATCAGCTTTTGGATGTCTTCTCTTATTCTCCTCGTGAACCCATTCCATCGCATGGCTTTAAATACACTGGTCAGGGGCGCCTGGGTGGCACAGCCGTTAAGCGTCTGCCTTCGGCTCAGGGCGTGATCCCGGCGTTGTGAGATCGAGCCCCACATCAGGCTCTTCCACTATGAGCCCGCTTCTTCCTCTCCCACTCCCCCTACTTGTGTTCCCCCTCTCGCTGGCTGTCTCTATCTCTGTCAGATAAATAAAATCTTAAAAAAAAAAATACACTGGTCAAATGTTGAAGACTCTCAAATTTATATCTCTAGCCAAGATTTTTCCCTCTGAACTATAAACTCATAAATCCAGCTGTCTGATCAACCACTCTGCTTAGATGTTTAATAAGCATCTCAAACTGCACATGGGAAAACTGAATTTTTTTTTATCTTCCCCCCTCAGTAAGGACAATTCATTATTTTAGTTGCTCAGGCCAAAACCCTTTGACTCTTTTTATTTCATAAGCTATTATGATTTATTAAAACATTCTGGCTCTACATTCTAAATATGTCAAAAGCCGAATAACTTCTTACCACTTAACTAGTCTCCCCACTTCTGCCTTGCCCCTTGCAGTCTGTTCTCAACATAGTACTCAGATTCTGATGAAACATATACCTGATCATGTTATTCCTCCACTCAAATATTTCCGTGGTTTCTCATCTAATTTAGCACAAAATCTGAATCTCTTAAAATGAGCTACAAAGCTGTAGAAGAAGTGTTTCCATGTTGCTTCTCTGATCACACCTCTCGCTCTTCCCTGGTTCACTCTGCTCTAGCCCGCTGGCCTCTTTGCTGTTTCTTGAACACATTAGTTCTCTCTCACCTCAGGACTTGAATTTTCCCTTTCTGTACCTGGAATGCTCTTCCTCCAAATACCCATATGGCTCACACCTTCACTTCTTCTAGGTCTTAATTCACATATCACCTTCTCGGAACCCAAAACTGTTTTCTTGACCGTCCCCTATCCTTGTGCACTTCTTACAGATCCTCCCCTGTTTCTTTGTCTCTTGTAATTATTATCATCCAACACAATCTGTATTTTACTTATCTTGTTTGTCATCTGTTTCTACCAGTAGAATATCAGCTCCTGAGGTGCATGGATTTTTGTCTTTTTTATGTGCTGTTATTATCTCCATGGCCTAGAAAATTGCCTGACCCTTAGTTGTGCTCAAAAAATAAGTGTCGAACAGAAGAATTCACGTTCATAGCACAGTGAGTAAAAATGTAGTGAATGCATCCAGTAAAGTGCTAGGCAGCAGGTGGAAGTACTTAATCAGATGAACAGTGTCATAAATAAATATTTTTTTTAAATTGAGGTAAAAATGACCCCCCCAAATAGTGAAATTTGGCAATTTAATACATTTGAAATGGTACACCATGGTGTTTGATATATGCAGACATTGTGAAATCTTAAGAGCATAGTGATGGGTGACTAAAAATAAGATACAGAGTATAGTCTTTCACATAGCAACATTTATACAGTTTAAAATCCCTTAATGCTGAAATAACATTGTATTTCTTGCAAGTATATCTACCTATATGAATAAGTAGAATGAGAGAAGAAAATAATGGCGATGCGGGGTAGAGGGAGAAAATAGTAACAGATGAAACAAGAGAGGTACATCGTATGGACTGGTGATGATGCTGTGCCATGAGCTGAAAACTATGGGTCACCCTGCTCTTGACACCCAGGGTATCCCAAATAACCATACATGCAAATGGGAATCGCTCCTGACACAGTGTGGAGAGGCAAGAGTCCATGTAGGATGACCAGCTATCGGGACAATTGTCCAGGTGAGATATGGTGGTGGGTTGAACTAGCACGAGATGGAGATAGATGGATGCCTTCGAAAGGTACTGGGGAGGTAAAAATCTATAGGATCTGATGTTGAATTGGCTCTTGGGTGAGGGGAAAGATAGGGAGATTTCAAAGACAATTCCTAAGTTTCTGGTTCTGATTTTATCATTCACTGGAAAAGGGAATATTGGCATCGGAATTTCCTCATCATTTTTGGTTCGGTCATATATTTATAATTGTGACCATCTATATGAAACACAATCAGGTAGTAGTGTTCATGAAGCTAATACCACAATATTTTTCATTTGATAGATGCTTGAATTATGCTTTATGGGATCCGTGCTTTGTATTTCCTGATTCATTTGGACTTCAGATAATAAAATGAATTAAATTGAGTCCAGTAGTACTTTAGATTATGGGAAGTTACTAGATTAAAAAAATAATCTTTAAAGCTTCATGATTCAGGGCTTTGTACTTTGCAAAGCATTACTTAAACAAATTGAGGGAATGACAAATGAAGAGCATAGAGTCTGATAACATAAAATAAAACCCATAGCAATTATTTGCAACTGGCTGAGGTCAATTTAGTTGAAGCATCTTGCAAGAGATAAACACATGCACAAATTTAAAATGAAATTTAAAAGTGAATATCTCTGAGTATTGGAATTAATCATTCCCATTCCTGTCTTTCTATTGTGCTATGTACCTTTATGATAGCACTTATCACATTCTGCACTGAATTATAATTACTGATGGTACATGTCCTATGTTTCCTACTCTTACTGGGCAAAGATGATGTCTCATCTGGTATTCTACTCACTGCTCACACGTTACTTAGTGCATAATGGTCACTCATTATATGTTTGTTGAATTTAGTTCTCTTTCATTTTTTTAAAGATTTTATTAGCTTATTTTAGAGAGAAAGAAAGAGCATGAGCTGGGGGAGGGGCATAGAGAATCCCAAGCAGACTCCACACTGAACCTGGAGCCTGACGTGGGGCTTGATCTCACGACCCTGAGATCATGACCTGAACTGAAATCAAGAGTCGGATGCTGGGGCGCCTGGGTGGCACAGTGGTTGAGCGTCTGCCTTCGGCCCAGGGCGTGATCCCAGCATTATGGGATCGAGCCCCACATCAGGCTCCTCCTCTATGAGCCTGCTTCTTCCTCTCCCACTCCCCCTGCTTGTGTTCCCTCTCTCACTGGCTGTCTCTATCTCAGTCAAATAAATAAATAAAATCTTTAAAAAAAAAAAAAAGAGTCGGATGCTTAACTGACTGAGCCATCCAGGTGCCCTGAAATTAGTTATCTTTAAAATCTAAGTTAAATTTAAATTTGTCGGGGCGCCTGGGTGGCTCAGTCGTTAAGCATCTGTCTTCGGCTCAGGGCGTGATCCCAGGGTCCTGGGATCAAGCCCCGCATCGGGCTCCCTGTTCCACTGGGAAGCCTGCTTCTTCCTCTCCCACTCCCCCTGCTTGTGTTCCCTCTCTCACTGGCTGTCTCTCTCTCTGTGAAATAAATAAAATCTTTAAAAAAATTTTTTAAATGTATCTTTTATATTAATTATTATAAGTTATTGATTTTAACCTTTTGTAATCGTTTAAAAAAGATCCAAACCAGTTTTCCTAAGAAAATGACTTATAAGTGTGAGTTTATATTTGACAAACTTAACAACTAGACCCTGAAACATGTAAGGGCTACACTTAACCTTTTGAAGCTCCATTCAAGGAATTTGCCGTTTTCCTGCCTCTCTGATTCTTGTTCCCTATTCTTCTTATTGTTATTGTTTTGACCCAATTATATACAAAGAGGTAGTGATGTGACTATTTTGTCTCGGCATCTACCGCTGATACCTGAAAGGCAAATCTTAGGCAGGAAATGATGATACGGGTCTGTGTTAACAGAAGCTTGAATTTTGTTACTCATATAGAAGAGGAAAATAGGTAAATCTGTATGTGAAATTGCTTAGAGCAGTGATCAATAAATCTTCAATTTACCTGAAGTCCTCTCTGTGCACTTTTTTCTCCCCTCGCATCATTCAAAAAATACTTTTTGAGTGTTTTAAGTAGTTGGGACGCATCAATGAAGAAAACAGATCAAAATCCCTGCCCTTGTGGAGTTTATACTCTAGTAGAGGGAAATAGACAAAATAAAATAAGCAGCACCAAAACATGGGCAGAGTGAGGAGAGAGAGGATATACCGGTATGTATATTGGGTGGTGGCAAGTACTAAGGGAAAAGCGTAAGTAGAACAGGGTAAAATGAGGGGTGCGGACGGGCAATTTGCATTATGAACTAGAGAGGTTAAGATAGGTCGTGCTGCGAGATTAAGACCTGAACAAGGCTTTGAAGACTCTGCAGGGATTAGTGAAGCAGTTGTCTGAAGGCGAGTATGCTGGGAAGAGAGAAGAGCTAGCTCAAAGGCCTGGTATTTTGAGGAACAACATCGAGGACAGTGTGATCGAGAGGAGTGGGTGGAGCCTTGAGGACATTGTAAGAAACTTGGGTTTTACTCTAGGTGAAGAGTCATTACAGGGTTGTGAGCTGAGGAGTGACACAATCTGACTTGTCATTTTAAAGAAACTGGCTACTGTGTTGAGAATAGACTAGGGGTGGGGAAGTTACTACAACCATCAGGTGAGAGATGGTGGCCAAAATCACAATGATGGTAACATAAGTAGTGGGAAATGGTTAGCTGCTGGATGTATTTTTAAAAGTGGAGTCATCCAAATTTCCTAACACACTGGATGTGGGATGTGAGAGAAATAGTGGATTTGGGGGTCACTCCAACAACCGGCAGGGTGGAGCTGCCATAAATTAAGATGGGGGGCCTGCATGTGGGGGTGGGGTGGTCAGGACTTCAGTTTGGGATGTGCTGGGCTTGACAGGTCTGTTAGTCATCTGAGATCCTACCTTAATACTTCTTAGTTGAGAAAGAGCTTGGAGACTACGGTAAATACAGTATTTATTGGTCTAGTCAATACCATTTCTTTACAAATCGAGGGGTTCATTTGTCAAAAAGATTGGATGACTTGTACAGGGTTCTACAGATGGCATTGTTGTCATGAACAGTTGTTCTTTTAAACTGCCGTCTAGGCATTAAATCATAGCCAAGCTCAGAATGCTCTGGCCTATTTAAGGGAAAACCTACCAGGGGTAATGACTCCAGTCACTCGAGAAGGGGCTTATAAAAAAAAAGCTCCCTTGTAATGAAGACATATAACTAACACTCATTAAGAGTTTGCAACACGCCAGGCACACTGTCCCATGATCTCACTAAGGCTTAAGCAGCTCTGTGAGCTAGATGCCACGACTACTCTCTCTGTTTTACAAAAGAGGAAAAGAAATCACACAGAAGTTAAGGAATTTGCTAGTAAGGGCAGAGCTGGGATTTAAACCCGGCATTCTGAGTCTGAAGTTTTGTGCCGTACCTTCTTCCTTCAGCTTTAAGTATTTGAGCCCTAGAAAACTAACTGCAGTTGGTGCTCAGAAGGGTAACTTGGAAAGCTGGTCACTATGTCTTTTATAGCAATTAAGGTTGTGACAACAGGTGTTGAGCAATCATGTATATACTGGCACTCAGAGAAGATGGGGGGGCGGGTGCGGGGAGGGGGGAAGAGTGGGGGGACAGGTACAGAATGAAAAAAAGTTAAGGAACTGGGAAGGGAAGATTAGGACTGCCAGATTTCAAAGACAAATTTTCCAACTTAATTCTAAGGCCGATTATTTTTTGGAGAAGTCCTGTTTAAAATAAAAACCCAGGGGAGGTTTTTAAACATGAAGTGATTACTTTAAAGGCGCATGGCAGGTTGATCTTATGTATTCCAGGATAACTCGTGTAAACTTGCCTATAAACAAGAATTTTTACCATGATTTTATTGATTGTATAGTTGATGGCCTGGAATTTAATTTAAAATGTGCCAGTGACTAAATTAAACTCTGTTGGCACTTGCTAAGCGAAATTGTGGATCTGCTTGTAGTCTTGCAGCTGGATTTGCTATGGCTCTAGAGAACTCCTAGGGATGTGTGTGTCTGCCACTTCACTGTGGCCATATCGCAATGTCCCCTTTTGTAGACACGTGAAGTCTTCAGGAAGTAAGCGGGGTACATAGGTCCACCTGTCCTTTCCTTAGTACTTGCTCACCTTCGGAGAGAGGAGACACTGCCTCCTCGACTCAAGCCAGCAAAATGATGGCTGGTAAATATTTAAATAAAACAAACTATAACAAACATTAAAAAAAAAATGATGGCTGATGAAACCCTTTAAAGATATTGAGATGAAAAAATGGCTGAGATGGTTTGTCTTAGCTACACTTTATGGCGTCATTTTTGAAACTAAAGAACCATTGTGTTTATCAATGCATTGTGTATCTTTGACTTTATTTGCATTCCCTTTGTGGTAAGGTTTTGACGTTTTCATGTCTGAGTTATTGAAGAGCTGTTCTTTCAAGGCCTTTGTCTGCTACCTGGTGGTCAGATAGAAAACTGCACTTGCGAGCCGTGGAAAGCCATTTGTGTATTTCCGGGCCACATTAAAAAAAATTGTATTTCAAATTTGCATTTGGAAGTTCATGGTCTCTCATTTTATCAACAGGTAGGTCCTGCATTAGGTTACATCACTGTTTTCTTAATTTCATTGAAGGTTTTAAATGACTCTTATTATATAATGTATATCCTAATATGTCTACAAATTACTATTCGCTTCATTTCAAGTATACAGAGCTATAGTCCAGGAAGTCAGTTGTTAGGAAACAAAAAAGGAGAGAAGCAAGATTAAGAGTCATTCCTGGAAGAGAGAGGAAGACTGGTGTTTCATGAGATGTTTCCTCTGGTTCCTTCTCTTTTTCTTTAACACACACACACACACACACACACACACACACACACACTGAAGGGTGATTCGGTCTCCTCTAAGAATAAAGTATGGGTAATGGCTTTATGTTTAAATTAAATTCCAACTTCTTCCTTCAATCCCCAGGGTGAATTGCTGTCTATCTCTAAAGGGGAAAGAGACATGCTTCCACCCTTCGAATTTGCTACTCTTCAGGGCTTTACCATCACCATCACGGAGAAGACGAAACAAAATCCAAACAACCTTACAATCTCAATTCATCTGGGGCCCCCTCCCCACTATTTGGTAATTAATGACAATTCTCATTGACTTTACCATGCTTCCCATGAGTAGAAATAGCTCTCAAGATATACCTATATTTTGTTAAAAGTAAAAAAAAAAATCCAGGTACCACTTGCACTACAAGCCATGGCCAGAGAAAGGTAAGCCAAGACTCTCGAGTTTTTATATAGCAGCTCTGTGTTTTGTGGGAAAAGGAGCATGTGTTCGGCTTTCTTTGTACAGTATTTCCAGTCAAGGTGTGCATAAGAATGACATCTTTATACTGTAGTGTATTTCTGTCCAATAGGAAATAGGAAATGCAAATCTCTTGATGCTATGTTGAGTGTGATCCCTCTGAAAGTATATTTGAAATGAAAATTGTGAATCCAACAGCTTGATTTTTTCCTGAACATACGAATTTCTGAAAATTCTCCCCATAGAACTACAACAGGCTTCGATCTATTGGCCTATGCAGTTTCTTTAGCACGCTGGGAAAGCAAACTCTTGCCTGAGAGGTTCATATGCTTCTCTCCCGCCTGACGCAAGCATTCGTCTAAATGGAGCAGGAGGTAGGGAAGAGTACTAAGATTTCATTTTAGATTCAGGAAACCCTGCCTGCTCATCACTGGGTAAGGTGCCCTGCAGTTGGTATTCTGACCAACTGGCTAGAGACTGGAGGTTCCAGTGACCCCACCACGGTTTCCATTAATTTCCTAGCACAGCTCACAGAACTAAGAGAAACATTTTATTTACTAGATTACTGGTTTATTATAAAAGGATACAACTCAGGACCAGCAAGCATAGAGCAAGGGTGGGGAAAGGGCATGGAGTTTCTACACCCTCTTGGAGCACAGCACTCTCTCTGAATCTTCCTTATGTTCACCAATGGGAAGCTCTCTGAACCTTGTCCTTTTAGGATTTTTATGGAGGCCTCATTACATCAGCATGATCGATTACATGGTTGGCCATTGGTGACTAAACTCAATCTCCAGCTCCTCTTCCCTCCTGGGAGGGTAGGGGTAGGTCTGAAAATTCCAAGCTTCTAATCCTGTAGTTGGCTCCACCAGCAATCAGCCCACATCCTAGGGAGACCTAGGGACTTTCTAAAAGTCAGTTAATTAACATAACAAAAGACACCTTTATTGCTCTCTTCCTGGGAAGTTCCAAGGGTTTTTAGGAGCTTTGTGCCAGGAATAGACCAAATATTTCTTACTATAAATAACAGCATCCCCAGGACTGTTGCTCTGATTGGTTCAGTTTTGAAGCAGATCCATTGCTGTGACTGGACTTCATTCAAATGTAAGCACTCACAAAAGGGTAAAATAAGTTTAGGTGCAGAATGAGAGTTATTATATGTTCACGAATTTATTGAAAATCTCTGTATACTATGGTATAAATGATTGTTTGTTTTTCAATTTTTTTCAGCAATTTTTTTTTTTTAATTTTCCCTTGCAATCCTTTTTTGGCAGTATCTTGGCGGATTCCATAACTTTCTGTTTGCTTTTGTCTATTGAAATTAAATCTTGGTTCTATTTAAAACTTCCATCTTTATATTTGATCCAAAACTCTTCCGCAGAGTGTACGTAAGCTGTGTTATTTGGAGCGGTGGAAAATTTTTACTTTCTTTCCTTCTAGATTCTTTGGTTGTTCTAATAATTAAATTGACACATGACAGATTAACAGGAGAAAAACAAATTTAACTTAGTCCATATGGGAGCCCCAAACATATGAGACTCCAGGGCAAGTCAGGCAATTGAGGCTTATACGCCATCCAGAGCTAAGGAATAGGATTGGGGCCTTCAGAGGGCCGGAGGGTAAATCACAGCACGTAAGAAGAGCAGATGTTTAGGTTAGTAATTGGATGTTTGCCCTGCCTTACAGATAGGTCTTTTAGATAAAAACTTATCTCATAATTGCTCTCTTTCTGGGCCCCATATCTAAATTCTTTTAGGTAATTAAGGGAGGGGTAAAAGTTTTTCTTGAGTCTGCTGGGTCTTGATTGCCTTGAGCTCAAAATAATCCTCAAGCCAAAGTGTCATATTCTGGCAAAACCCCTTCCCTTTCATGTCCAAAGTGTGGTCCATGGACTCTTTCTGTCCCATGAATGGTTTACTACTGGTGAGAGGCCAAATAAGTGAGAATAAGCATTTAGAAGCTTGTATAACAACTTGACATTGATGTAACACCCAAGTTCATTCAAGCCCTCCTCTAAATTCCATACTTCATCACATAGACCTATTGGTACTACCGCAAACCCTCTTCTAGATACCCTGAGGGCCACAGGGAATTGGAATGAAGCAGAGATTTGTCCCCATCTTCTTCCTAGGCACCACATTCCCTTCAAGCCTTGCTGGCACAGGACAGGCCCTGGAGGAGGCCCCCTGTCTTTGGTCTCCTTGTGCATGTGTGCCCCCACCCCCAAGGGACACATCTCAAAGCTCTCCTAAGAACCCTCTCAGCGCTCTCAGCTATGATGTATTTCCACAGTTCAGCAATTGTTCAGCAAGGGAGTGAGTGTCCAGTGATTTTTTCTTATGGTTACCCCTACATCTTTATGAGAGCTTGTCTTGAGGCTCTCCTCTCTCACATGACTTGTGCTAGATGGGAGGGGAGACAGAAATGGAAAATTTGCTCTCTAAAAAATTATATTCTCTACACTTCTCTGTCTCTTTGTCTCTCTCTCTCTCTCTCTCTCTCTCTCAACTGTTGTTATATTTAGTGATTGGGTAGAGGTTGAAATGAATGGGGCCAATTCTGCTACCTCTTAGAAAGTCTAAAGCTGTCTTCGTATTCTGGTAATGTTTGGTAAATTCGGATTTCAGCCTCAAGCTTTAACCATAATTCTGGCCAATAGAAAAAAAAATCCTCTCAGCATCCTATTACATCTGTGTCAGTAGATTGCATTCTCTTGGGAGGAAGAGGTTGAAACCATCTGTGATGGTTAATTTTATGTACTGTCCTGACTGGGACAGAGATGCTCAGATAGCTGGTAAAATATTATTTCTGGGAGTGTCTGTGAGGATGTTTCTGGAAGGGATTAGCATATGAACCAGCAGACAGAGTAAAGATCACTCTCAGCAATGCAGGTGGATGGCACCCAATCCGTTAAGGGCTTGAACAGAACAAAAAAGCAGAGGAAGTATGAATTTGCTCTCTTGCTGGAACTGGGACATCCATCTTCTTCTGCCCTCCGACACAGGCAGTGCTGGCTCTCAGGAGGCCTCAAGGACTTCAGACTCAGATTGAATTACACCATCAGCTTTCCTGGTTCTCCATTTGGCAGATGGCAGATTGTGGGACTTCTTAGCCTTTACAGTAACATGAGTCAATTTCTATAATAAATCCCTATCTATCAATCTATCTATCTCCCATTGCTTCTGTTTCTTTGGAGAACCCTAATATGTCATCCTATTCATTGTTATACTCTACATGGGAAGCTGGGAACCCAGCAGCAATTATGCAGAGTAATCTGACTTCTTATGACAACGACCCAGAGTTCAGGGATTTCCTGGCCTTGGACTCAACTATGGTTACGTCTAGATTTCTAATAATAAGTCACATCTAGATTTCCTTATGCAGGTGGTCTATTTCTCTGAAATGAAAGATGTCGTATGAATTAAAATGTGTCAATGTATGTTAGGGTCTTAGAACAGTGACTGGCACACAGTAAGCACTTAATAAATGTCAGCTGTTAACTACAACTTTGTCTACCCAGGATGCTTTCTCAATCGTCTTATTTTCATAAAGCATTGTTGCAGACTGAAAAATGGCTCAATTTTCTGTCCCTCTCTGTATCCATGCCCTTTGGATTGAACTTCTCCTATCAAGAGGTAGAGGCTCTTTCCCCAATTCTTGAATCTGGGTTGACTTTGTGACCTGTTTTAGTCAGAATGTGGTGGAAGTGACGTTGTATCAGTCTGAGCCACGTTCTTTGTGGACTTCAGCCCTCTCTTCAGTTCCTTCTTTTGTCAAGAGAACAGGCCCAAACCAGCCTGCTGGAGTGGAGGATTGCCGGGGCGCCTCAGTTAGAAGTCAGCCTCCCCTAGTCAGCTAAGCTGCTTAGCTGATGGGCAACTGACTGTAGACGCATGAGGAGGCCCAGCCTGCCACACCCCGAAGAGCTGTCTATCTGAGACCAGCCTAAGCTGGTGGGCTTCAGAATTAAGAACTAAACAAATGATTCCTGTTTTAAGCCCAAGATCTGCGGTAGTACTCCTCTTCCAGTCAATGGCTATCTCAATGCTATTCTAGACTCTTTCCACACCTGTCAAATTCCACTTTACTTTTAACAGCCATTTCTCCTGGCATCTTCTTCCAAGATTTTTCTAATTTCTTCAGACAATGTGTTCTCTCTCCTGTAATTGAACCCTAATTTTTATATTGTGTCCCCTTTGTAGTTCTTCTCTTAGCTTGCCTGGTAGTAGAACAGTTTGTATGCAACTCATATTAGCTTCTCTACAGCTAATAAGTGAACCCTCGGTAGACACGAGGATGTGACCCAGACCAAACCACTCATTCCACTTTTCCCCATAGTGATTTGACCCAAGAGAGCCGAGCAGGGCCATTCAGAGTCCGCTGTTACAATACAGACTCTGAGGAAAAGAGTCAAGTTTCTCTTTTAGATTAAGAGCTATAAGGATATAGATCTGGTGCTACACAAGATTAGGAGAGGAACAGATAAGGGAGAGGAACTGAGTGCTGGGGAGAAAAAGGGCCATGAACAAAGAGGAGAGAGAAGCATTGCTGAGGATGGGAGAAAGGAGCATGAAAGAAGTGAAAAAAGAGGTAAGAAACCTATTAACATTGAGACTCTGGCTCTGGCCTGCTTTGGGGATGGCTAATTCACTTTTTTACTCAAGCATTCTGATTATTTGTGACAAGAAAGAATCCTTATAATCATCTTGTGAATTGAAGAAGGTTAATATGAACCATCATCCCAGCGCTTTATCACCTCTGAGTTGGCTGACAACATAATGTGTTGTCTAAATTGGGGCACTTCTAAGAGTTAAAGGGAGTACTCTTAGTAGTTATTTTTGAAAAAACCGGTGTTAACTGAGACTGTCCCTGAGTTCCCTAGAAAAACAAGTGAGCCCGGATCTGCAAACCTGAGGACCAGATGCTGGGAAGTTGTGTCACCAAAACTCCCCACACAAAAAATCCACCAAAAAGCCTCTCTGGGTCTCCTTCTGTGGCTGCCAGTCAGCATCCCACTCTTACAACCTGTTTAGATATAACAGAGTTAATGGACAAGAACCCACAGAAAGTTTATTAGATGGTGGCAATTAAACTCTTTGAAACTATGTTGTGTTCATGTAAGAGATTTCTTGGAGTTCTGTTTGTAATCATTCTAACTTAAAGAATTAAAAAGAGTGCAGGTTTTGGTCTCTGTGTGAGAATTTTCCTATAAGATATGGTGTTTTCTATCCTGTGGGGAGAAATAAATGGATATCATGTTTAAACTAGATGTTAAATATGTTTGGTATATAAATGCCATACTCAGGTAAAACTGTGTTGGCCATACAAAAGAACACAATGTGTGACTAGGGCTGGAGGAATTTTTTTATTTCCATAACTTTGGTTTTCCTATATGAGCTATAACAGAGACAATACATTTAGTGTCCCAATCCCCCCTTGGCTGATGTAGTGGCTTGGGGCTCAGGGAAGGGGAAGACTAATGAGTAGTTAGGCCTGTGTTCTAGTGAACAGCAGAAATAGTTGGGACATTCATACAGGACTGGAGTCCAGTCAGAATATGATGCCCATCTTGTTTGTTGGGTTGCTGACTTGAAAACTAATTTTACCTTTTACCACTTTTTCCCATTTAATATGCAACCAAATAAGTATATGGGAATAAACCATCAGTACAGTCATTGTATGTGTGTGTATGTGTGTAGAGGGGGGGTGGTGGTGGTGGTGGTGGTGATATCTAAAATATTTACATCAACCTTCATATTCATCCTGAGAACAAAAATCAGATCAGAAAAAAACCTAGGAAGTAAGTGAGAAAAATTAACACTATTATCTTTACATTTTCTTTTCTTTTTAATAAAAACGCTCAGCAGTTGGCATTTTTACTCTTTTAAAAGTGTCTGGTGTTGAGTTCTCAACTCAGATGAATTTGATGGGTGAGCTACTGAGATAGACCCCAAAATAATCCAGAAGCCATTCTGTGAAGTTGACAAGTGAAAGGTAATTCCTCTTAAGAAATATTAAGCACCCATTCCATATGTAATACTAACTACAGGGCAAATTAGGACGATAAAGGCACAAATAGTTATACTATAAGAGAAGCTAAGAAAAGAGCCAAAGAATGGTACAAATGCCACAATGGAGTTTGATGATGGGGTAGATAACATCAGACTTGGAGAATAAAGAAAAAGCTTCCTGGAAGAGGGACCATTTGAAATGAGCCTTAAAAATCTGAGCATTTTTTGCAGGTATAGATAGAGGAAGGAAAGAGGCATCTCAGAAATAATTGAAAGTTCAGGGGAAGGAAAGTTAGGGACACTTTCCAGGAATAGTGGTCAACTTGGACCACGAGATAGAGCAAGATGCTAAAAATGCAATGCTCTATAGTAGGGAAATACACATCTCAACCTATACCTCTTCCTAATGTTAGCATGGTAGCCCATCTCTACACACACACGCACACATACACACACATGCACACCCCCCCCCACTTCAAGCAAATACTTTGGAATTTATGGGTCATAATCTGATGGAATCTTGATAGATATCTTTGCTATAGAACACTGCTAGTCTCTCTTTGTATTTAATTTCACCTTGAAAAAGAACTTGTAATTTTTTCAGTCTCATGAAACTCATGACTTCCATTTCACAGTCCATGCACCAGATTTCAATATTATCACGTTTCATGTTCTATATTTTGCGCTTGTGGATGGGAGGGCACTCTAATGTCCTCCTTCCCTAACACCATGCTAGTGTTTTGGTTCATGACTAAGAATCTGACTTTGTGTGTGTGTGGGGGGGGCAGGGGTGTGATAGAGGACCCATCAGAGGATTTTGAGCAAAGGAATAGCTTCGGGGGGGGCAGTTATCTAGCATTGACATATAGGGAAAATTGGGGAGGTATGTTAATTGTGAAAACAGTTAAAAGCTCATGACAGTCCTGCTAAAAAATACTAAGGTTCTATGCATGTGTAGGAATAGTGAGAATGGGTAAAAGAAGATAGTTTCAAGAGACTTTGCCAAGGTGAAACCTAAAGAATCTAAGACTTGATGTAAACGAGAAGTGAGAAAGATGACAATATTTGTACAGAGCATAGTATAATTATCAGTAGAAATAAAGGGGACAAAAGGGAGGAGGGAAGTAGAGCGAGGTTAACCAGTTTGATTTTGGATATAAAGTATTTGAATTTCCCCACTGGTGTATTATGTGTGAAGCTAAACTTCCTAAAATGTTAATTATGTTGAAGGGGCTAATTACTCAGTACTGGGGAAGAATAAAGAGAAAACAAAAAGCTTTCTTGAGAAGACTCCTTGCTGCCACCAACAGGAACCAGCACCTAAGCTGCATCATGGGGAGGGGCAGAGCGAGAACACATGTCAATCATGTGTAGGATTCCTCTCTGTGAGTAAGATGGAAGCAGGGGTCCGTTATTCCCACGGGAGGTGTCAGTTCCTGTTAGCCTCTGGAAATGTGGTCGCATCCACCTGACTGGGGTTCTAACATTAGGCCAATCTCAATTTCTGTCTTTCATATTGGCTTTAGAACCTACCCCTTCGATAGTATGACCGCACTGTATGGTTTGGAATGAAAAAGTACAAGGAACTTGGCATCCAAACATTCAGGTACCCTCAGCATCTAAAAATCTTTCTATATCCATGTTTTATTATTTTTTAAAGATTTATTTATTTGAGAGAGGGAGAGAGTGGGGGTGGGGGAGGGGCCAAAGGACAGAGGGGGAGAATCTCAAGCAGACTCCACAGTGGGCACAGAGATCATGACCTGAGCAGAAACCAAGAGTCAGACGCTTCATCGACTGGGCCACCCGGGTGCCCCTATATCCATGTTTTAAATGAACTTAAAAATCATTTGATAATGAAGACAATACTTCCAGTCTGGTGTCTAATACTTTTACTTCCCAGCAGCATAATACCACTTTGGTCAGATTGAACCACTGCACAATTTTGCAGCTCTTTCAGAAAAATAAAGAAAACAATTGGAAAGACGCGATCACATGCAATGGTGAGAAAATAGTACTATTGCCCGATCTTTCCCTGGAAATGTGAAATATCCTTGGTTCAGCTCCACACTGTGTATTTATTAGAAGCCCTTACAGCAAGGGATTTTGTTTGTTTCTTGTAGCACCAAATAGACACAGTGGCTAACACGTAATTCTGAAAAGTCATTGACATATTTATCACATGTCAAAGTTTTTCGGAATCTGTACTTTATCCATGTCCCTGGCTTGAAGTGTTCTTCACGAGTAAGATTGAATTCTCAGTCTGCTTCTGCCACTGATGTACTGTTGGCCTTAACACGTCACTGCTATCCTTCTGTATACTACTTTACAACTTCCAAGTACTTTTATATACAGCGACTCATTTAATGACTTATTTGTTTTAATGTAATGGTGTCCCCCAAACCACAGATAATGGTTAGACACATGAACTCTTGTGTTACACTGCATGGTTTCAGATCCCCATTTCATCTTCTCACTGTGTGACCTGGACAAGTCACATATCTGTGCTTCAGTTTTCTTGTCTATAAAACGGAACCTACTACGTTGTTGAAGGGATTCGGTATTACAGTCTATGGAAAGTACCAAGCACAGTAGAACCTGGTAAGAGCTCAGTAAGTGTTATGAATGAATGATTACTCACCTACCTTGCTGCGATCGAGCTATGGTGTGTGGATAAACGTAGCACTATTTCTGAGTGATGCGTTTAGAAAAGCAAGCTCACATAAAATCTGAGCAGGGGGTCTTTCACGATTTCCATGAGTGAGGGATTTTGTTTCTTCTGTCGGCTGTGAAGAGGGAGCTGATGGACAGTTAATTCTAGCTCTCGCCAGAGTAGGTGTTGAGGAGTTCCTCACAGTAAGCCCCGGGAGGGCAGTATGCCTGTCTTGTTTGCCACTGTATTTCTAGAACCTAGCATGTACTCGGTGCACAGTAAATATTTGTCAAATGAATAAATATATGGAAAAGGCTTAGTAGCTATGTGATTCATCTTTAGCTCAGTACATTCTAGAAATCAAATAGGAAAAGAGTGATCTTTTGAAAACAGAAGAAGATTTAGAGATGTGTCCCCAATTACTATGAACTCCTTAGAGAGAAGTTATCAGTAAATATTAAAGGCGATATTAATCCTGTGCTTGATGTCATGACTTTTCTTCCTTTTTTAAAAATTGAAACAGAATATTTTATAAAACTCATAAATGGAGTTCTATGTTTTAATCACCTTTGCAAAATGACTCAGGGAGCTTTCATAAAGAACTAGAAATGTTGAGCTTTCTTCATTGTTAAAAATTCTTAATCCTCAAACACTGTCCCTTATCTAAATGGCCTCAAATCCTTGAAGATTTTAAAGTAATTGAGTCCGAATTCATCTATCTGAAAAGTATTTATTTATGAAGAGTGTCAATTCTGGTTCTATGAAATTCAGAAATTACAGTGCCAATTACTGTACGCTGGTGAAATTTTTCAGATTATCTGAAGGCAAAATCGATTTATTTGCCTATCCAATCGTTCATTCATTCAACAAATACCAACTGAGCGCCTATCGTGTGCCAGGCTCCACACCGGATGTCAGAGATCTGGCAGACCCACAAAGCCCTCACAGACCTTTTCCTCGTGGAGTTTATGATCCAGAGAGGGCCGCGCTGGGTAGGACCGCCCCATGTTTGGGGAGATACTGCCTAACGCTGGCTTCCCTAAATCTTCCGCGGCGCATTGATTTCTACTTCACAACGGTATCGAAAGCTGGTCTTATTTAATGTCTGTCTGTATAAGAAACACAAACTAGCTAAAAGAGGAGACATTCAGGCATTATTCACACATTCACAAATATCTATAGATGTTTAAGATAATGTAGACAAAATATCCCAACGACTTGGGGTCCTACAGGCACCGCTGAGTAAAACGAACGGAGATCCCATCAGTTTGATTTGTCATGGTTGAGAACTGCATTTGTAAATTGATGTAATCCATCTCTAGCCAAGTTCTTCAGAGACAGCCTTGAATTCTTAAAAAGCCCCTGAAAGCTAGACTTTACATTTAGATTTTAGCATTGTCTTAAAAGATAGTGGTAGTTCCCAGGAGAGAATCCCCTATTGATTACATGATTGAGGGAGCACACAAGTCTGTTACTCTTTCCAAAGTCAATTGTAATTTAAGCTCATTATCTCCCTGCGGATGTTCTATTTCAAATGGCAACAGAATCAAAATGTAAATGCCCCAAATGGAGAGGTTCAGGTATTCTTTTACTAAACTATACTCTGCGTACTGGCCTTCAAAATCACAGCAGGAAAGAGTTTAGCAAAATCTGGCCACCAACCTAAGGGAAAGAACTCAAATTCACCAGGCTCATGGAGGAATAGTCATACCAGATTCCCCCCTAACTTTGAATATCTAATTTCTTTATGATATTCAAGAGTGACATTCATGGAAGAGCAAACTGATATGTCTCTAATATGATTTTGGACACGTCAGTGGCTCTACTGTGATCATTAATGATAAAGAACATGGTGATTTTTTCCCCTTTCCTTCTGGTTTGGGTGAAACTTAACCACAAAAGGGCCTCTCGAAGTCTTAGGGACAGAAACTGTTGATTAATACTTTGGGGGGGTTATATTTCAATAACCAGATTTTACTGAAACAAACAAACAAACAAACAAAACAACAACAATAAAATAACAAAAAAACAAAAACCTGGCCATTTGGTCATTTGTATGTAGGACCACTGTGACCTGTAATCTGTCTTTAGATGCCTTAGGTGTGATGGATTGCCCCTTCACTTTGACAAAGGACTTGGCATACATTTATTAGCATTTAACATTATGCAAATGAAGCATAACATACAAAGATATGTAGAAAACACAAATGTAAGGTATCTACTCATTTGATAGCTGCTTCCGTAACACCGTGACAATATTTATATCAATGTGAAAACATATAATTTCATATCAACCATACAGTTATGGCTAAATGAAAACATACCGTAAGCTCCAAATTTATACAAGGCATTGAAATGTGTTGAAATGACCATTTTCTCATTACAAGGGTGCAATGATTTCCCTTTATGAGAATCTGTGGCATCGCCTGAATAGCTTTAATATTTCTTTGTTAAATGATAACTAAAATATATGTTTTATTAAATTTTTCTTATAAAAATGAGAACTATCTCTTTCAAACTGAGTAATACTCACACGTAGTCTCCATTCACTCCCTTTAGTTATGATCCAGTAAAAAAAATGATATGTTTTCAGGATGGTTGTTGGAATTGGTGTACGTCCTAGTTTCTTCTCTCTTTGTCCTCTGTTGGGTGACGTACTGTGAAGAGTAGGCAGAACTTGGTATTGACAATAACGCCCCCTGACAGGGCAAAATAAAATGTGCTGGGTAGTTCTGACTTGTTTTATTTTGTTTTCAAGAAATAGCTCTTGAACTGAACTTCATCAATTTCTAATTTGGGGGACTATCTGAAATATAAACTTTATTTATGCTGGGGAATCAATCTGCATTTGAGAAAAGGGAACATTCAAATATTTGCCTCAGTTTTAATGCCCTATCTACAATGTTTCAACTGAGCATTTATTCTTTCTTCGGGTACATTTTTGTGCCTCAGTTATTAAGTGCCCAAATGATTATTGCTTCCTATTCATCCCAATGAGTAAAGTCAGACTTAGGCGCTTAGAGTTATCATAAGTCAAAGTGATGATCTGTATAGGGGGCTCTTAACAGGTCATTTTCCAGCAACCGATACTTTCTGAAAGATATCTCTTTGTCTATTGTCCCACATGAGTATGTGTAATGAATTAGGCATCTTTTCCCTCTAGAAGGAACAGCTTCTCTTCATTCACAATATTATATCCTGGTTTACATCTGCCTATTTTTAAAAGGAATAATACTTCTGGTCTTAGATTGCCAAAAATACCCAGTTTATCTTTGGGGAAACTAATTTAAACTTTCTGTGACATATATATTTGTATATATATGACCACATATCGTAATTGAGCTTTGTAAAGCCCTAAGCTTTAAAATAGTAAATAAATTTCTATAATGACATATTGGTGTAGGTAGAAAGAGTTTAGATTTCTCCAGAGTTTATGAATTAAAAAATATAAAACTTAACCAAAAGTTAGGTCCTTTGTTAGTGTTGTCTTACCAGATTCATAACATTTGGTAAGAAAAGACCTCAGTTTGTAGCAAATACACTCTGATAATATATATTTTGTGGAATAAATATACATTATATTCTGTTAGAATTCATAATCATAGATACAAGCAATACTTAAATTAAAAAAAAATACCCTACTAGAGTTCTCTATCCTTGCCTCTAGCAAACCAAAAGTTGAGTGAAAACTGTCCCACTCCATTAATGCATAATTAAATTCATGGAAACAGAAAATAAAAAGCCAACTGCTTCTAGAACCTGAACAGAGTATAAATAGTATAACTTGCCATTTTCAAGAGGGGAATAAAGGTTGAATTTGCAATTAACTGGAATTCTAATTCAGACAGTTCAGCAATATGGATGTGGACGAGGTCAGGGTACCGGGCAATGCTTAGGTTTCTTTTAAGTGGTAACAACCTTGAACTGATGCAGTTTGAACTATAGCCTAACGAGGGATTTGTTAATCTCTGGAAAAGCTATAGACCAAAGACTCGCGTCATCGTGGCCTGGTGATTTATCTGGAAAGTCATGGACTTGATTCTTCTTGTACTAGTTCAGCCTGCAGACTGGAAAACCTCTCCCTTTACACACTGAGAATTCCCACTGCAGTGAATGGAAGGTCTGTGCGTGTAAAGAGCACAGGAGCAGTGGGATTCAGCCCCAGAGAAAGAAGGTGTCGAGTCGCCTTGGTAAAGAATTTATACACCACGTGTTCACAGATTCTTCACAGCTATAATTATCAATGTGGCCTTTTCCTTTTACTATGTGCTGGGATTCTGAAGCACGGTTTCAAATTCGTGACTATCTGATCTTTGATCAGGTAGCTTCTCTTTGAGGACCTGAAAGAGGGGAAAAGAGCGAAAGGAAGCCAAGGATTAGCATTCATTTGTCAACGACAATATGCTAAAAATATCAAAAGAGCATGTGCTATGTGAGAACAGCAAGAATTATTTTAGGCTCTATCACTCATGCACAATCTTCCACGTATGAAAAAAAAATCGTTGGATGTTTGCAAAGGAAGTAATTATCAAATGACGATGGAAAAGGCACAGTTACTCCCAAAAATGAACTACAGAACGCCAGTTGGGAAACATTTCAAATGTAAAACATTGCTTCTTCCCAGTTTCGGATGATTCTCTTTTTCTTCACGAAGGCAAAGGAGAGCTAACCTTTACAGTGTGATTCTTAGGACCATTAGTCGGGCTCCGGTTGGGTCACCGCCAACAGTCTCCCTCTGACAGGCGGGAGGCACCAACCTCCTCGCTCCGAAGCAGATTCTCAGACCAGCTCCCTCTCGCACAAGGGCAGCCTGACACCAAGTAGAACGGAGCAGGCAGCGGCCCATATGGTCAGATCCGGAGGAGCGGCCTCGGGGGAACGCTCTCCCCAAGCCCCGGCACTCCTCCCCCCTACCGAATCGTTCCTTTCAGACAGAACAGTGGCTTCCGATCTTTGTTTTTAAAGCTGCCGATACTTTCATGCCCTTGAATGCGAAGCATTATATACAAAGCAGATATTTACAAATTGCGGCAGGCCTTGCAATCTGCCTACTTGGCGTCAACGCCCGCCAGCGGGCACGCCTTCCGCAGAGGCCCCTGGAAGCCCTGGGGCTACAGGGTGGCTTCAGAGCCGTGCACAGGGCGGTCGTGTGTCCTCAGGACTCACCGGAGAGCGTTTTTCACGCAAGCACTACCGGGTACCTACGCTTTCCCTGCTGTGATACGACTGCGCTCTGCAACTACTGACTGCTCACTAATGGCCACGTCTTTTGTTAGAAGTTTTACTTATTCTTTTCTTACTTAATCTCCCTAACAGACCATTTCTCTAAGTCTTCTATTGAATAACTTCCTACAAGTCCCCGAGTTGGCAAGCGACAGAGATCTAGAGACTGAGATTTAATGAATGAATTTATTATATAGTACGTGTGCCAAGGGAATGGGACTCCGAACAGGTGACTTGTAGTAACAGTCTTGGATCTTTTCACCGATGCAGAGGAAGGGGAGGGAGGAGGCCTGAGGAATATGCCTGCAGCTGAGAGATCACCGGGCATCCAAGATGTGGGTCACGGAAATACCCGCTGGGAAGAACCACTGCACCAAATGTTCTCATTATTTCGCTCATTCCCTTGATTGGTAATTCAACAGATCAGTGATTTTATTTTTTACTTGTTTAAATAAAAGACTTTTTTTCCCATATCAGTGTAAATTTTATCGCTCAGATTGCTTTGCTAACTTTTAAAGGAGCCGTTGTGGTAGGCAGAGTAATGGACCCTTAATCTATCCACATCCTAATCCCTAGAATCTGTTAATATGTTAGATTCCATGTTAAAGGGAGATTAAAGTTGTAGATGGAATTAAGGTTGCTAAACAGCTGACGTTAAAACAGGGAGATGAGCCGGGATTGCCCAGGTGGGATAAATGATTAATTTAATTAAACGTGGAAGATGGAGAGAGGAGGAGGAGCCAGGGAAGGGGGCGGGGACGACGAAGCAGAGGTCCCAACAACGCGGCGTGAGAACTCAACCACCCCTGCTGGTTTGGAAGATGGAGAAAGGACCACGAGGCAAAGAATGTGGAGAGCCTCTAGATGCTAGAAAGGGCAAGGAAATGAATTTTCCTTGGAGCCTCCTAAAGCCCAGAGAGACCAGGCTGGACTTCAGAATTACAAGATAATACATTTATGTTACTTTAAGCCACCAAATTTGTGGTAATTGTTTTGAAGGCAGCAGTAAGAAATGAAGACAGCTGAGGAGATGGAGTACTTTGAAGTCTGGAGTAAATGGTAAGGGTGATTTGGATAACTCTAACTACCGCGAGAATGAATCCCTGGAAAGCTCATGTGAAGATGTCTGTGAGGAGCGATGGAGATGTTAAGGGCAGGTGCCATGGAACAAAGGAGGAGAATAGCACAGCGGTGCAGAGAAAGGGGCTTTGAAGCCCATGTTTCTGGGTTTGAGTCACGGCCCTATCACTTATGAGCTGTGAACTACGGTATAGATTTTTTAAAAATCCTACATGCCTAGTCTCTTCCTTCTACCACTAAAAATAGTACCTACTACCCTTTGGATTGTTGTGAAGGTTAAGTAATTGAACATAGATGAAGCGCTTAGAAGAGTTTTTGGCACACCCTAATTGCTCAGTAACTGTTATCCAGGATTCCGATGATTATTGCTATTATTCCAGTTTTCTGCTTGGTAACTCTGGGGTCCTTGGATTCAATTTTATCAGAGTCGTCTTTTGAGGCTGGTTTTCTCGGTTCTGCAGTGTTTCCCTGGATCGGACCAGCAGGACGGAGCTGTGGCAGTGGTAGTGGGAGGTTAGAACATTGGTAGTGGACAAGGGAAGGGAAGCGGGGGCCTGACAGTCGGTGAGGCCACTGGTAAACTCCAGCTGCTTTGCAAGTCTGTTAAGATCCAGCCTGGCTTCAAAGGCAATGAATTCTCCACCATCAATCCAGCAACAGGAGGTCAGAGAAATTTGACAATCTTTTAGTTTTGACTTCCTCAGAATGTTGACAACTCAAGAAGGATTCCTCTTTCTTCCTCCTTTTACTCTTTGTGAATCTGGGTGAAATATGGATGTTTACCAAATCATGCTTTAAAAAGCGAGATGCTTAAAGCTGAGTAAATGTAATTCTCTATGTCAAGAAAGTGGGGATAGCATAAAAATAGCTATATTCCTATTCTCTGTTTAGGTTTCTATAATTCATAGTGATCATCTCTTAGAAAATGTACCTGATTATCGAACACAGAAGTTAGGGGAAAAGACAACTGAGTTTTATTTCAGGTGAGTATGAAATTAAAAGTGGGCAAAAGAGATATTCTCCACACACCACTTGCATTCAACCTATTTTCCATTCGTATGCACTATTTACCATTACTTGTTACTTCATAACATACCACTTAAGATTTTTAAAAATTCCTCATTTAGAGAATAGAAATTGTATTTCATGTGATAAATGATAAGACGGTATCTGACAAGTATGTTGCTTTACCTGGTCTTTGCATGACTTGTCAAACTTAAAAAATCAAAGATCGGTTCAAAGCAAATTGGTCAAATTAGCTTCAAATTTCTTCACCAAAGCAACCACAGTATGAATTAGGAAGTGTAACAAATCCCATTTAATCCTTAAAAATTTAATTAATTAAGAGTTTAACAAGAGCTAATGTAGGTCTCTTTGACTGAATTCACCATAAAATCCATGGATGACGTGACTCGGATGTACTTCGCTCGTACTTGAAATGGCCACCACCGTTTCATCTCAAGGGGCCACGAGCGTGTGTGTAGCGAGGGCTGTCTTGGCAGGCATAAATATAAATTTCACGTTCATTTAAATAGAACTTTCCTGTATCCTCTACAAGAAAAAGAGAGTTTGTAAATGTGTTTTATTAAAAATGTTAGTCTTTGGCGATGAGACAATAGGAAATTCTGAAGTGATTTAATGAAGACTGATGGAGCAGAGAAATGCGGTGGAGTGCACGGCCCAGCAAATACTTATGGCCAAGTTGTATCCTTCCAAAGGTGACTGAATGGGTACAATAGTGGAAGCTTTTAGTAAGACCTCAGAAGTCTGAATGGCAACATATTTCTTTCAAAACACTTTAGAATAATTTTACTGTGGGCCAGTGTGGCAAATCAATTAGGAAAACGGTACAAGTCCACATTATTGAGAGTGGAAGAAAAAAAGTGAGTTAGCGGAAAGAGTTTCATGTCTGACTAAAGAATTGTGGATTGTTATTAGAAAAAAAAGACCTTTGAAGGGATTCTGACAGTACCAAGCGAGGCGAAGTACCTTTGCATTCGGAATGGATCAGAGAGGAGAAGGATGTGGGCAAAATGACTTGTCCAGGCGCATCCCTATCACTCCATCCCAACCCCATCATCCTAGTCCAACCACCATGTCTCTTGGCTGGACTACTCTACAACAGCCTTCTAATTAGTCTCTGCTCTCACTCTTCCCTTGCAATAATCTATTTTCCTCAGAACAGCACGAGTGATCTTTTTTAGTACAGAAATCAGATCATGTCACTCCCTTGCTTAAAACCATTAGGGGCTTCCACTGCAATAAAATCTAGCTCCCCTCAGTGATTTAAAAAGCTTTCTGTGACCTGGCCCCCATCTACCTCTCGGTCCTTCCTCATTATTTCCTAACTAACTACCGCAGCTTTCTTCCTACTCCTCAAACATCAAATAGCTCATGTCTCTCTTCAAAGTACGCACTGGCAAGTTCCTTTTCTTAGGCTCATTTCTGGCTTCTCCTCAGCATTCAACCCCAGCTTACATGTCATCTCCTTTGCGACATCTCCCCTGATCACCTAAGAGAGGCTGTCATCTAGCCAGTGTCGATCAAAGCACTCTATTTTAACTCTGTGAAGTACTGGTCCCAATAGGTTATTTTCATTTACCTGGATGTTAACTATCTCCTCCAACCAGAATGGAAGCACCATGAGTGCAAGGACGTTGCTTTGCTCAGGCTGTTTCTACAGCCCACTGAACAGTGTCGAGTCCATGGCAGTCCCAAACAGATACTTATTGTTGACGAAATGTAGTTTTTAGAGTGAATGGAAGGTGATTTTAGATGAAGTCACCAAACTATGGGATATATATAATAAAACTTACAGGCTATAAAAGAAAGATAGACTGCTGATTTCTCAGCACTGTCTGAGGACGAATCCTGTAGGTCTTTATACTTCCCCATGTAGCTTCTCCTTTTTGTGAGTGTCACAAACCATTGAAACTCTCATGTCATAGCCAATGTTTCTGGTTGTGCAAATAGTAGTCTGATAAAACCACTATTACCCATTGTCATTGTCCCAAGAACATTTGAACCTCACTTCAAAATCACATTTGCAGACATCATAGCGGAGAGGTATGCTATGCTATTAACTGTCTCTTCCAAAGGAGAGCAAGGACAATTTATAGAACTCCAGACTATCTGATGTTGGCAGATGAAATGCCTGCAAGAGCAAAAAGGAAAATAATTCTAGGCTATTTGAAAGTGTGGTTGTGAGGGCTCCATGAAGCCACTGCAAGTTTGTATCATTCATTTAAAAAATAGGGTTTTAGGGATACTTGCCTGGAAGGGTTTTTCTGAGGATAAGGAATAACATGGGAGAAGAACCTGGCACATAGGAAGCACTTCAAGATGGTGATTCTTACTCTTCACAATTTGTTCCCCTGAATTTTCATAAAAACATATAGCAACACCACTTAGCATTTTTGTCACAAAGTGGAATTTAGAAAAAGGCCAGAGCATCACATTTTCAGTGAGCACCCACAGAGAATTTCGGATTTCTCGGAGCACGCACACTGGCAGGTCTCCATGTCATTCTTCACAGTGAAGTAGTTTTCCAGTAATTTGTATCAGTATTCTAAAGAGATCTTCCCAGGATCGGCACTATGTGGTTGTTTAGTTTGTACACTGTGCAAAGGCAACTGGCCAAGAGGGTGAGTGAGGGGCTGGAATCCAGCCCACACTCTCGTCATCTAGCTCTGTGTCTGGGGACCTGGGTTGCACAGAGGCTGCGTTTTCCTAATGTGTATAAAGGCACCCTATAGTCTGTACCTGGCCCTCCCACGTATATTATTTTCCGAAATATCTTACATTTGCAGAAAATATGGCTGAATGGCATATAAAGTTAGCGACTGTCTTCTTTGCATTTTCTGAGGTCATCTTTGTTTTTATTTGCTTAATTGATTGGAGGGGGCATTATTAAATCTAATGACTATATTCCAGCTGTCTCAGAAACCATATCAAAACCGGAAACACACTTGTGTGTGTCGGGGACTTCCTTCGTGGGGAAGAAGGCGCCTCTCACCTACGACATGTGGTTCTGCTGTGTTTGTTGCTGCTGCTGCTGTTGCTGCTGCTGAATGAGCAACTGCTGCTGCTGTCGACGCCGGGCCGTCCGGAGCTTTTCGAAGCGGGCCTCCATTTCTTCCAGGACTTTGGGGGTGTATCGGACAACCAGCTTGACGCTGTCTTTGGCAGCCTTGAGGAGTTCCACCGCTTTCTCATGGTGCTCCCCTTCCACGCTCTGAAAAGACAGTGACAGCTCTTAAAGGGGAGAGCTCGCATGGTCTTCTCCCTGCGAGACCGATCTGCCATTCGCATCTCGTTAAAATCCCAGTTTGAAATTTCAAGAAGGTCCCGCAGATGGGATGCCTTGCCAGCATCGTTATTATTTACTGCGTTTGCGGGTGAAGTAGAGGCAGGTTCGGATGCACCAGGGTACAGAACAGATGGAATGGGGGTTCAAGTTTGGAGGGTGAGAAGGGATCAAGACCTAAGATACCACGCTCACGTTTAGAGTGGGATTTCTGAATCTCATCTGCAAGGGTAAATGCACTGGTCAAGAAAATTCTGAAAGAATTTTAAAAAATAGTAATGAAGGGGAACTTTCCCTATCAGATATTAATGTTATTAGGAATCTATCACGATTAAAGCAGTGTCTTGTTGTAGTGAGAGAGAACACAGAGTCCAGAAGCAGATCCATCATGTGTAAAACTTTGTTATATGATATATGTGGGATTTAGACCAAAGGGGGAAAAGACTGTTAAATAATGCTGCTGAAACAAATAATAACTAAATGATAGAAAATGATGTGGAGCCCAATCTTCTAGTATATGCTAAATATAACTGATTAAAAATTTAAATGTAAAAATAAAACCGTAAAACAACTAAAACGAAGCAGAACTGAAACGTTCATCTTTCAATAGAGAAAGAATTCTTAAGTAAAAATGCCAAGGGAAAGAAATCACGAACTCAGATTTATAAATTGTAAGTTTCTAGATCTCATATACCATAAAAAAGCCAAATTCACAAACAAGAAAAAATATTCTCAATATATGACAATTTGTTCATATTCTTACCATGAAGAACTCTTGAGGGTCTATAAAGACCTAAGCAAAATGAGCACATGAACTCAGGGACAAACAATAATTAAAAACAAAACAAAACCCCACAACAAAAACCTATGAAAGGATGTCTAAGCTCCCTTGCAATGTTAATATGGTGAATATGTGTTTTTAAAAATAGGGTGTATTTGCAAGGATGTAGGGAAATGGGACTGTCATATACCGCTAGTAACTTAACACAAACTGGCACAATTTTTCCAGAGGGCATTATTGTTATGCATTGAAAAAACTGCTTAAAGAACAGTTTATTTTCAGAGAAATTTACTAAGGATATAATCAGATATGCACGCATACCTGTAAGGTAGGAATGATAAAGCAGAAAGCGAAAAATAAATCACTTCTTGGCTTTTGAGTACCAAGGCTTTTAAATATCATGGTACAGACAATAGTTGGGAAACTATGTTTTTACTACAAGTAAATACAAAGAGGTTTCTTTTCCCAAACTTTCTAAAGATTCTCCAGGTTGGAATTAGGGAGAAGCAAAACAGAAGAAAGCTGTAATCAGACATAACAGGGCCCCAAGAAAAGGAGATAATCTTCCCTGTCAGCTGATCCTCGGGGCAGATGACCTAACTCATATTTCATAGGATCAAAGTGCAAAGGTCTTTTTGACTTGCTTCCTGGATAAAGCTCCCAGAAGAAAATACCTGTGTGAGGAGACAGGCTGAGAGAGTGCCAGAACACCAAAGAGTGGACGGAAGTGGCCAGGAAGGCGCCCCCCCCACCGCACCCCAAATTGGTGGAGATCACGTTTTACAACCCAAGCAGAAGGGGGACTAAAAATGGGTATTACATTGAGTTACAAACAAATAAAGTAAGTTGCATTTCAAGCACACTTCAGTTATATCTGGAGATTCATAATTGCTACATTATACAGATTTGGAGATGAGATTGTGTTCCAATTTTATCACTTGCTTCAGCAAGGTGGATGTACTCAGAGAAAAAGAAAATGCTTTGAATTTAGCAATGAGCAAGCCATCATGGTGCATAAGAACTCTGGTCCATCCTGTGTTGGGAGCACCGGGCAGATACTAAGAATTGAAGAAACCCCCATGATGAGCCCTGGAGGCAATTTCCAGAACCACTCCTTCACCACGTCTGGGGTAAATGGAGAGCAAGAGGTTATAAATAGCAACTGGGCAGACTGAACTTTTGCCTGTGGCTAAAGCCTAGGAAAATAGGCTTGTTCATTGATCGATTCATGCTCTTGATTATTCATTCAATCATGGACTTGGTCACTCAACAGATGCTTATTTAGCATTTAGTCTATGAATTCTATTCTAAGTTCTTTGGAAGAACATTAAAGGATAGGGGAAAACTTCGACAACTTTGTACAACATCAGCCCTGTTTGCAGTGTGCTCAAAATTTCCTTCTAATTTGCCCCAAGATGAATTGTTAGGATGTGAACTTCTCCTTCAAAAGGAAATCCGGGCGATTTGGTTGTTCACGCCTTTCTCTAATTTCTTTTTTAATATTAAAATTTATGTGTTTATATATTTCAATAATACTGGTTCATCCGTTTTCCAGGCCAGATGATTAGTCTCCAACCTCCTTTTAGGCTTTTGTTCTATTTGCTTTCATCTAATAGAGTTGGAAATTCTAGGCCAGACCTTTAGAGGCCCATTATCCCCGTGTAGGCACTATGCCTGCAGTTTAGAATTGCCACAGGAGGGTTGTGGTACTAATAGATGGGGCCATCCAGCTCTCACCATAGGGACAAAGAGCTGAGAGAAATATGGCTGGTGTGCCATACCCAGCCCGACTGAACCATCAAAGTTACCCTCTCCCACCCCAAGCTCTGTTCTCCCCCGTACAGTTAGCAATTTATTAAAAAGCAGACTCCATGGTCTTTGAATCTAGAATTTCTGCCCTGATGCTCTGTCTCTGGTTTAGATGATGACTCATGCTCCTTCAGCTCACCAGAGCTACCAGGTCTCCTGCTTTGACTCTACCTTTGGCTTTGTTTTCTTCACCAGGGCACAGAACCTTCTGATGGGATCTGGGCAGAGTGGCATACTTCAACTCTGAAAAATGCTTTGTTCAAATAATACAAAGTCTATAATTGAATGGCACGAGAGAAACTAAGGAGGTAACTCACAGATTCGAAGAAATGTACGTATGTTTGTAGAATGCACTATTTCAAACACTCTTTAACTTTATTATTTAATTATTTTCAGAAAAATGACTCAACTCTTGTCTTAATGACTGACCTGGATGGCTTCTTCCACTGGCTTTGCCTATTTTATGAATACTTTTGAGTGCATATGCTCGCCTTTTTAACCTATAATTTATCTCTTGAGTGCTTTTAGTTCCTCGGTTCAACTTTTTAAAAGACAGCTGTGTTTTTTTTTTTTCTTTCTTTCTTTCTTTCTTTCTTTCTTTCTTTCTTTCTTTCTTTCTTTCTTCTTTCTTTCTTTTTTCTCTCTCTTTCTTCTTTCTTTCTTTCTCTTTCTTTCTTTTTACGTAAGAGCAAAAAAGCAGATCACCTTCCCACGGAGCTCTTATTCCATGCCCAAACTAGCTGCTCAGTTAGGGTATATGTGTTGACGTGCAAACACTTGTTAACAGGTATCCCTTGAGCCCTGAAAGTTTATCACCTATCCATACTTTTGGCTTGTTCTACTTCTCACTCTTAATGAAAGTATGCCTTATTTCGAGCTAAATATTTAAAACATGTTTTGAAATGTAATAGCTTCTTTGTCCACAATTGAACTGTTTCTATCAAAGCTGTACATATAAAAGCCATCCTGACTCAGAAATTGTCCTTTGTGACACCTAGCTCAGTAGGAGCAGTCACTAAAAACCTGCAGCACCAGCTGGTCACAGAGCAGGAGAACTTGGCCCTTCTGTAATATGAAGAAATATAGCAAGACTTCCCATTTTAAAGCAAAATCCCCTCTTGCATTGAAAATTGGGAAGTCTATATGATTAGAGTTCATTCTTTTCCTTTAGAGTTTCGGTGCACCTAACTGCATTTTAGGAACTCATAAGCAAGGATTCATTTAGGCACAGGGGAATAGTAGGTACCTAGGAGACATTTAAACCAAAGAGAAGTATGGCCCTGAAAGAGAAAAGGCCCTAAAGAGAAGTGTTATCTACCCCACAGTCGTGCATACTTTGGCCATGATCATTCACTGAAACGAAGTAAAAAGCACTAGGAAGAATAGACATTTCTATCCTGAAAACATGTATTTCTCCTGCTAAGTCTTTTACAAATACGCATAGAAATCAATATGAGAGAATTCAAATCATTTTTTGTCACTTCCAAATGCATAAATACAAGCTAATAAAATATTAAATTGATATAAAACCATAATCCTGTAATGTTAATATATGAGAAGATATTTCATTCAGGAAGCTGGGGAAAAAATAGCTCAGGTAAAACCAGATGATACTGGTCTCATCAGCAATCTCATGCAGGAGTAAGTTCTAGGAAGCTTTAAAGTTAGCTAGTTTGATGAAAGTTTAATAAATCAGTGGCTGGTAAATGAACCAACTTAACAACATGGCCAGCTTCTGGTCTTTCAATAGCTTTTCTATTTCCACACGTTGGGAGATATCGAAATAGTTGCTATTTCAGGGTATGCTCAATTTCCTAGTTGATTAAGAATTCTTTCTAATAAAAGAGAACTTTGGATCACACTTGCAGACACTAATTTGCTCATGACTTGTGTTTCTTTCCCCACTGCAATAGAGAAACTAGTTGTTAAAGTTTGACCCTGACTAGCCCTCCAATAGAAGAGATGCCCGTCCTGGGAAGGAAGCTTGTTATCTGTGCATAATTAGCTGCCAAATGGTCCATGCCCAGGTCTTTATGCAGGTCTTACTCTGTGGGGATTACTTAACATAACCCTGACAGAGTTTGCTGATAGAAACGTTGCTTAAACACTTTTTCAGATAACCAAGAATTGGCTCTACCTCTCAGGTACTCTAGGCATATCTAGGGCCAAGTTTACGCATGGGCTCCTAACACGACATCAGTCATTCCTTCAGATTAAGGACCAAATGATGTGACCAGGGAGTAAATTTTATTAAGAGCATTGGGTCATAGTATCTAGGTAGCTCAGAAACTCAGAACATTATAGCTGTGAAGACCCTTAGAAACAATCTTAGTTATCTCCTTGTATTTAATTTTTTGTCTCGTTAACATCCATCACTACTTATAGTGTCAAAATGATTGTCTTATGATGAGAACTCTTAAGATCTACTTAAGATGAAAAGTTAGCAACTTTCAAACACGCAATACAGAATTATTAACTACAGTCGCCACGCTGTACATTACACCCCCATGACTTACTCATGTTATAACTGGAAATCTGTCCCTTTTGTACAGAGATGGGTTTTTTGGGCGATGTGAGAGGATAGGAACTAACGACAAGGGTAAGATCGGTCAACTCCTAGCTCTAAAGTGTGTGAGCTGGCTAGTGAAGGAGCAGCATGAGGCTGTGTGAAGGGATCACAATTAGTGGGTGATGATTCTCACATTTGAAGTGGTCCAGTATAGTCAAAGACAGACCTACTCCTTTTCCACAAAGGTTACAGTGACTGATCATTTTGTTCTTATGGTAGTTTTTCTTTTAGTCCATTAAGGCATTTTATTATTTTGAGAGTGCGTATGTCTATATATAAAAATGTGTGTGTGTGTGTATACTCTAACATTTATTGAGCACTTACTAAGTGTAAAGCATTGCTAGTTACTTTCTGTGCATTTTATCTAATCCCCCTAACTCCATAAAAATGGGAATGGAAAGCTTAAAAAATTTATCTGAGGCCCCCAGGTAGTAAGTGGAGCAGATTAAAATGAACTGAGATTCAGCTGTTTCCAGGGATTAGGCTCTTACTTACCAAATCCATAGCATTAAACAAGATAATAAAGAGAAAGTAAAGATCATATGGGGGGCTATTCCCTGTTTGTGGTTATTTAGACCAGTAGTTCTTAAACCTGGATGTCCATAGGAATCAAGTGAGGCATTTTTAAAAATATTAGAGGGCTGGCTGTATCTCGAACTTGCCATATCCTCAGCAATGTGACCTAGGAATATGTGACTTTATAAAACTTTCATACAGCCAGCCAACCAGGCACTGACTTGTAGATCAGTGTTTGGACGCAGTACTCTAGACTATAATTAACTCAAATAGTAGATAGTCAGAGTTTCTCTGTTATTCCAGGAGAGAGAGTTAGGTAGGTTTGAAAATCTTATAATTTTGCCTTGGTGTAGATCTAGAATCATCATTTTTGGTCACTGAGAAAACCCTACACATATTAATTGGGTATTTAATTAAGAATGGAATATCTCTGCACAAGCAGCAGGACATATTCAGAAAAAAAACCTTTTATGACTTTTTGATCCATTCCTTTCCTCAAATATGTTAATTTCCTGCTCTAAATGTATTCTCTTTTGCTGAAGAAAAGTGGCAAGTGTATAAAAAAGTATCACATTTATCCCTTGGAAAAAATATGCTAATATTCTCCCATAGTACTCTGTTCCTGCCTAAATGCTAGTATCTATTTCAGTGCACTGTAACTTATCGGTTTACAATCATTCTGCTGTCACTAGACAGTCCAACGGCAAGATGAGCCTATTTATCTCTGTGCCCAGCATCTATTGTGTGCTCAATTAATAGTCAATGAAGAAACCATCTTTCTCCCTTCCCCCCTCCTTCCCTCCCTCCCCCTGCCTCTCTCTTATGTGTGTGTGTGTGTGTGTGTGTGTGTGTATCGCACTTATTTCCATTAGGCTAAGGAGCCAGTACTGCTTTGGTTTGAATTTGAGCTTCCTCACTTCTCAGCTTTATGAACTCAGACAGTTGCTTAGTATCTCCAAGCTTCAATTTCTTCATCTGCAAAATTGGCATCATAGACTATCTACTTCTAAGGATCATTATGGGCATTAAACTCCATGTACACAAAGCACTTGGAAAAGTATATGACATTTAAAGAAGGTCCAAGAAATGCTGGCTCTTTGTGATAATCTTACTGCAGGCCTTCAGGTGCTTAAGACAATAGCAACAACAAAATCTAATTTTGGAGTAAGTAGACAGTTTCCTTTATATTATCTAGGGGCAAAGTTTGCTAAATAAATTAACAGTGGATGGAGTTTGTTGGACTAATATTACCAACTATTTAGGTAAATCAACTGCTTCTCATCACTGTCAAGTAATTTAGAAGCATCATTTCCATACATACAGTTGATATGTTAATTACAAACAATCATCACTTATTCATGAAAAACTATTCTTCCCGGTCCCTCCACTGTGTCTCACTTGTTCGGGAACAGTGGGCAGGAGATTTGCTTGATAGCAGCATGAATCCTGTGAGCGAACTTGAGAGGGAAAGTCATCAACTAACCCAACACTACAAAAGAGTGGAGAGGTTGACGGGAGAAAGCGCGTCTATAATTACACATATTTGCATCCTGTGAGAGGAGTTATAAATATAAAAATGTCTGAACCATGAAAGCAGAGAGAGCAGAGCATTGCCAGCAGGCCCAGGGGGCAAAAAATCCTAGAGGGAGCAACAGCTTTAGAAGAAAAATCAGCACCAGAAATCACAAATCTAGCATTTGGGTGATCTCAGCCCACCTTTCAGATCTGGAGGCTAAAATTGGAAACAAACGCAGCTACCACACCTCAGTTGTAATGCTTTATACTAACTGCTCAACTCGTGATGTTCTGGGACCAAATGAAGGAAAAAAATTCCTGATGGTTGTGAGGATGAAGATTAAACACACACATGCACACACACCCGTAATAAATACACACACATACAATAAACATGTACACACACAGACACACAGTAAACAGACACACACATACACAGACACACAACCGTCTTCAATACAAATGTGAGCACTAGAGATCTGGAAACAGAAGCAAGCTGCATGGGAAAATAGTCTTAGAAAATGAGATCTTCCTATCAGTCTGTTAATTTTTGAGGAGTAAGTTTCACCAGAAGTTGAGGTAACAGCGAACCCCTCCCAGTCATGATTCACCTGAGTTGTGCTGCTAACATGCATGCTGTGTCCGCCCTCGCTCCCCAAGCCATGACACCCTGTGACGCCAAAGCCCTGAGGTGCAGAGACTCTTGCCGACGTTCAGGAGCAGTCACGTAGAAACTGCCGGTTCTCAACATCTGCCCCCGGGTGTGGTCTGGCAAACGGGAGGGGGTGCGGAGGTGTGATAACCACCATCCCACATACCCCAAAAAACCGCCTCCCCCGAACTCCACTGAAACATGCAAATACAGCTCAGCCACTAAAATTTAGTGTGACTCCTTCATCAAATCATCACACTGACCCTTCGTATAGCCCATGTGACAGGGCAGAAAGCTCAGGGATTGGAGTCAAGAGGACTGAGGAGTGTGAATAGTAGACAAATCACTGATTCAGATCTTTAGAAAATGCCCTTCCTCTTTGTGCCTCACTTCCTAGATAGAGACAGTCTCCGGTTTGGGCGCCGATGTCCCAGGAAAGGCCTCAGTCCCGGGCAGCCCGCCACAGCTGGTCATCCATTAAGATGCAGGAGGACGTTGCAAAGAGTACAGAGTAGCGCCTGGTACGTGCTCTTTCTTCAGTAAATACTTGTTTGTTTTTAAAAAATCAACAGCCCTGTGGAGTGTGAATTTTCAGTGGACACAAGGGGATGCAATTTTATCAAAGAAGGACAGGTCCACCGAACACCAAAGGGCAGCAGGAGGAAGGCGAAGGGAGGAAGACATCTGACTTAAGAGAAAAGTTTGCAAGACGGGGGTTTGCCGGCACCTCGGTCATTATTGCTCACTTGGCATTCTGCCCAAGACCCTAAATGCAGACCTAGTACCGTGGAGCAGACGCGCTGCTACTGCACACCGCGAGAACGGTGGAGCCTGGTTCACGTGTCAAACTCGCTCAGAAGGCGTTGATGAAGCAGTGCGGCACGCCTCGACACTGCCTGAGATCCCTAAGGACACATACCAAGGCCCACCCTTCAAACAGTCCCCGCGGAATTTTAGGATCAGTGGGCTGTTGTCGTGATGGGGACAAGGCTAACACTGGAAGGTTCTCTGACAGATTTTGCAACTTAGAAAAAAACGCTTAATCAAAGGAGGTATGGGGGAATCTTATTTAACTAAGCATGGTACACATCATCCTACATTCTCTCCCTGCAGTAACAGCTGGGATTCTGTCAACCAGAATAGTGTTTTGTTTTTGTTTTTCCCTTTGGTGTGATCTAGATCTCACAGAGACCGTTGTTTTCTAAGGGTGTCAGAGAAAATAATAGGTTCCTGAAATTATTCAATCAAACCCTTCAAAGGATACACCTTATTATTTAACCTCTTTTGGAATCCTAGACGCCCAGGCAATTCATATAAAGCATAAGGGAGAAACATAAAAAATCTAGGCAGAAGTTGTCTGAGTCCAGAGCTGTCAAATGTATTTCTTGTGAAGTGTAAAAAGCAGCAGGGACATTTATGTTGCTGTGTACCATGAATAATAAACATTAATAATAGCTATAACATTTAATTTGATTGCGGAGACTCAACATTACAGATGCCTTCCTGCAGGAGAAGTAAACATTTAAAGGATATTTTGGGTTTAAGGTCCAATATCCTCTGGCTCTGCATATAAATGTCTTTTCCAATTAAAAGCACACCCACAGAATATTCTTGGATTTGTCACCAGTGACTTACACTAGGAGTTTTCAGGTAGGTCCGCAAAATAAACCTTATTTCAAATGCTTTACCTGGCTCTAACCTCCAAAGATTCTTCTCACCCCTCTTCTCTGGTTCTTGCTGTCACTGGGCATGCAGCCACCCAAACTGGACACCCAAACTGGGTACATCTTTCATGCTCTCCTCTACCCACGTCCAATTAACCACCATACTGATTAATATTCATTTCCCATTTCCCATCTCATCTCATCTCCCTCTTATTTCTTATAATTTCTTGCCTGGATTTTAAAATACCCTCTATCTTCTCTCTTTTATCATCAAAACTCTTCTCCAGATTCTTGTCTGAGTCCCTTGGCCTTTCCACGCTGTTGCTTAAATCCGGTGAAGAGCAGAATACGCACAGCTCTGTCCTAGAGAGCATGGACTGTGCCACATCAATCCTTTCTCCCCACTACCCAGCTTAACTTAGCTGGGGAGAGCTGGCTTCAAAGCTTTGACCTAAAAATTACCAGCTGTATGATTTAGGGCAAATTATATCATTTCCCTGAGCTTCAGTTCCCACACCTGCAAAATAGTGTAACATTTCCTTCAGAGGTGTCATTTAAGATCTAATGAACTACCCATGTAAAGTACCATGTACTGAAACTGGCCCACGGAATGCACCCAAGAAAGGCAGGTTCCTCTATCTGATGAATATTTTCCCATTTTCTAGAAATAAAAATAAAAACTTTGTATAACGTGCAAAGTACTTCCCTGAAACAGGTGGGCCCAACCCTGTTTACTTATATTTATTTTCAATGTATGGGCAACACGTATTGTTTTTACCATGTATTTTCATGTTTCCATAATCTCTCAGTCTTATTCCCTCAGCTTAGAATGTCTTTCCTTCATTCACCTGTGGTAGTAAATCTTTACCCATCATTCGAAGTCCGTTCCAGATAGCCCTTCTTCTCTGTTAGGTCATTTTCTTGCTCCAAACACCTTACAATGACCTACAAGGACCTTGCTTTGCGCCCCCAGCTGAAAAAAACCTCTTCAACTTTACCTTCTAAGGCTCTCCCCCTCGTTCATACCCCAAATCACACTGGAGTTCGTTTGTACGTGCCTTACTCATTTCTGCCAAAATTTAGTATGACTATCTCCTTCTCATAAAGGGCTCAAGTACAAAAAGTGCTAGACTTTACTATTAGTTAGGGAGATACAGATTAAATTCAGAATGGGACAAAAATTATCCAATTATTTTTAAAAATTGATAATGTTGCCAAAGATTTGGTGAAATTTATGTTCACGTACAACGTAGAAGTATAAATTGGAGGTCAATTTGGCAGTGCCCATTAAAATAAAGTACGCCCATATCTCCCTAATCTTAGCCCCATGTCAGTATTCACCCTAGAAAAACAGTCACTGGCATACATGAAGATTTTCATTAAAGCCATGTTCACAATAATAAACAAAACAAAACAAAAAGCCAGTTGAGTAACAAGCTAAATGTCCATCAACAGGGGAATGCTTAGATTAACTGTGGTACTCACACACCACAGAATACTACAGAGCAGATAAAAATGTAAGTCTATACTGACAAGGGAAGATATCCAAGACATACTTCTTAAAAAAAAGAAAAAAATTGATGTATTTATTTGAGAGAGAGCGAGCGAGCACTGGGGAGGGGAGGGAAAGAGAAACCCAAGCAGACTCCCCGCTGAGGGCAGAGCCCAACGTGGGGCTCAATCCCACGATCGCGAGATCATGACCAGAGACAAAACTAAGAGTTGGTTGCTCAACAGACTTGGCCACCCAGGTGCCCCCCAAGACATACTTCTACATGAGAAAGCAAGTCACAGAATAATAAGTACATATGAAAATATCAGTGCATTTTTAAAACTTACTTATAAAAATAATAATACCTAGCATTCATTGAGTGTTTACTATTAGGTATTGTTCTAAGTGCTTTAAATGTATCAAAATAGTCACCCTTCCTAACAACCTGGTGAGGTATGTAATGTTATCATCCCAATTTTGTATGAGGAAATGGAGGCACAGTAAGTTTCCAAGGGGACACCATTCATGGGTCATGACTCTGTCTCCCCACTTGCCTTGTAATCACTGCTCTGTATTGCCTTATATGTTTATGTCTAAAAGTAACTAAGTAATTAAATAAACATGTGTGTGCGCACACGTGCATGCATACTTGAGTGCAAAGAAAAATGTTTGCATAAGTACCCATTCTCATAGCATTTCTTCACGAGGGCAAGTGGAGGGAGGAAGGATCTAGAATGGAATGAAAAAGGGGCAATGGTTAAAGGGACTTTAAAAAAAAATTGACTGCAGTCTTATCACACTGGACTATTTGGAAATTTTATAAGGATGTATTCATATTTTTTTGTATAATATGTTTTAGTACAATAGCCCAGTATCATCATAGGAAAAATGAGACGGGAAAGTCATTCTAGAACAAACGGAAGGTGGGACAAAGGGTAATGTGGTTTAAAAAGTGCTTTGAGGCAGGGCTTTGAAGTAATCTGAGCAAAAATAAATTACAACTGTAATTGCCTGGGTAATTTAGGTGAGATGAAGGGATTTTAGCTGCATTACCGCAGAAATTAGAAGTAGATGTGGTCTGTGTGAGCCCCCGAGATGTAGAAGTGTGGTCTGTGTGAGCCCCCGAGATTCCGTTTGACCAGTCATGACTGAATGTTCTTTCTGCTGGTACCGTTAATTTGCTGAAACCTGCCTGAGTTTTCCTTTTTCCATGTCCTCTCGGTTGCTCATTGGCCTGTGGTAGCCTTTCAGTTATATGGCCTGGTAGATCATTCATGCTGACGAGGGAACGCTATATACATCCAGGTTCGCAGGGCATGATGTTTGACTGAGAAATGGAGAGGAAGGATTATGAAATACTGCAGGTTTAAATTTTTGCTTTTCACCTAATGGCTCCTGAGATGAAAAACTGCAGTGATTTCAAGCTTGATAGATGTGGGATCCCAGAGACCGGTACAAATCAGTCCACCCCAGGAAGTTTTTTGAAAATGACGTGAGTCGACTTTATATTCCCACTTTCATATGATTATTATTGATTCTCTGCCCTGTCTCCCAAATAACAATGTGGGGCAACGAATAAAGAAACACAGCTATTCCCTACAGAACAGATTCATAATGAGATCTGGTTCTCCTCTACTAAGCAGTAAGCTATGTCCACGCCTGGTTGCCCTGCATCTAATTGTGGCCCTTTCTAAACCACTTTTCACACTGCAATCACAGTAAGCATTCTAAAATGCACATTTGATTGTGTCACTCTCTTGCTTCAAATCCTTCTGAGTCGCCGTATCGCTTAGACACAGCCCGAAGTCTTCAGCCCAGTGTGCCTCATTACGATCTGGCCCCTGCTTATATTTTCAGGCTCCAAACAGAAGAACTGGCAATTTTGTCTCGGGTCTGCATTCTATTCTTGTTCCCCATGAGGCTTGCTGCCTCCATTTACCTACAGCATCTACTTGTCTGAGTCTCGTCCGTGGAGGAGCCTCGTCTGGCCCTCCCATGTCCCAGTTACACATCCGTCCATGATCTCCTACAGAACCCCACACTTAAGCCTATTTCTTCCCCAGACCTACAAATATGAAATCAAAGGTATTTATTTTTTCTGTCACCGATGACTAAGACAACACCAGACCTAGTAATATTCTGCTGAATGGATGGATGGATGGATGGATGAATATACCTAAATTTTACAAATCGGTTCATGTCCATCCACAACTTTGTAAGGTAGCTATGCTGTCACTTCTCTGAGAACACAGTGATTTCCTAGTTAGATTCATGGCTGCTGCCGTAATTGTAAACTAGCAACAAGGATCACAACCAACACTTTTTCAGTTCTGCTGTGTGTCAGGGACCGTGTTCTGCCATTTTAACACCCAAGCATAAAAACAAGGTAGCCACGGTTATCATCTTCCGCGATGAGGAGAGTAGGGCTCAGAGAAGTTACCAAATGACTCCGCAAACTGCACACATTCCACCGAATTAGTTTGTGAGAGTTCAGTGGCCTCGTGCATTCCAAGTGCTTGGCAAATGCCTGCGCCGCACGCTCTCCAAGGAGGCCTTTCCTGCTACTTTTGTTCCTGACTGGGGACTACGCTTGTGCTTAGGCCTGCTTCATTTCTAAGCCTAGTATCTGGGGATTTTTAAATTGCCACTTTAATGTAATGACATATATATTGAGAAGAAGATATATTTTTTTAAAAAGTTACACTTTTTTAATTAGCAAAAACTTTAAAAATAAAAAAGGGGGGGAGCTACTGCCACCGACCTCGTCTGTAGCCCCCTGGTTGCTTCTCCAACATGCCAGGTGCTCTTCTCTCAGGGACCTTACACTGACTCTTTCCTTGGGATGGAATGTTCTTCCCTACACACTCATGGGGCTGAGCCCCTCCTATCCTTTCACCCTCTCCTCGAATTATCACCTCACTGAGGCTCCTCTGACCACCCAGCCCCTCACCCTCTCCTCCCCACACCCCGGCACTCCCCATCCTCCTGATACTGTACTGATTTCTTTTCCCTTACTGCTTGCCACCATCTAACATTATAGATGTTGATTTATTTAGTTCATTTACTGCGTATCTGCCCTACTGGAATAGAAACTCCAAGAAGGAAAGAATTTCTCTCTCTCTCTTTTTGTTTTTTTCCACTGGAGGATCCTGACCACCTCAAATAATGCCTGGCACGTTATAGATGCTTAAAAAATACTTTTTTGAATGAAAGAATGACTATCAAGACTATAACTGGGCAATGTTACATAACCCTGTTTGGCAACGTATGTGCTCCACACAGGGAATTTAACTATCTTTTATCAGCAGATAGCCCTATTTTTATCTCTTAAACTAAAATTTTGGTGGAATAACTGAGAGGTTCGTGTATTAGAGAAAGCAGACGACATGGTTAGATCTAGAGAGAGTAACACGACAAAGAGTGTTAAAGCTTAAAGTTTGACTCAGGTCCCACATTTCTATAAATAATTGAGAGTGCATCAGAGGGAATGTTAATGACTATATTTGATTTGTTTTATTCACAGAATAATCAAATACGCCTAATAAGTTGCACGTAATTAACTTCTTGATGATTTTCTTAACAAATTTATTAGAGGTCAAGCAGGTTAAAAGGGATTGGGCTTCTTGGCGGAACACTCCAAATATGTGCAAAATATATTCAATACAACTGGAGGAAGTATTTTTAACATCTACAAATATTGACACCATAAAATGATGTGTGATCTGATCACTAGCATCAGACAGCTCTGCATTATCCCTCCTGCCAATTTCATTGACTAAATTAAGACCCGTGTGAAATGGTGTGTGCAGTGGGTTCCTATAATTAGCTCTGCCTCAATTGCTATGGCAGGGGCAGTAATATTTAAAGTTGCTTCTTACATTGTTTAAGGATGAATAACAACACAATAATCATTTACATTTTCTAAAAATTTAAGTAGATTATGGGCACAAAAATAAAGAGAACTTCAGGATTAGCAACTGTCCCCCCTCCCAGCCCGGTGGTCAGCCTCATTCTAGACCCATTATAAACTCGGAGAGCTCTCACTTCCCTGCAGAATTAGACCACACTTCGTGGAGTGGTCAAATAGATACTGTGCCATCTAGGTTCAGGCAGAAAAGTGGAGAGGCCTTAGCCTACTTCTGTTCATAACATGTTGGCACAATATTTCTACCCATCACCCAAAGCTAGGTCTAAGGCCAGTTATGAGTAATGTAGCCATTTCTATTTATGAAAAACTTAACTTGATGTTTGTAGGAGAATTAGATAAAAAGTAAGCACCTTTAGGGTATGATCTATGTTTTGCTTAAACTGCTCCTTTCCCAGTGCCAGGCATAAGGGCACATGGTTAATAATTCTTTTTTCGCAGTCTGATTAAATCCTTTCAAGTGATTTTTTTTTTGGTTCATAATTTTATTTATTCTTATTTTTTTAAATGATTTTTTATTATGTTATGTTAGTCACCATGCAGTATATCCTTAGTTTTTGATGTTCAAGTGATTTCTTAAAGCACCGCCTCCCTGTAGAGATAGAGTCACTCACAGTGGGCTGTTAACCTCTTTGTCTTTGTCCCCATGGTAATTAGGGTCAATGGCAGTGTTCCTTCTCATGGATCCTATAATTCTGAGATAAGCCTTGGATGCAGTCTCCTTTCCAGAATGGTTGTCATTTGTGAAATTCCCTACATGCTATGATTCGGTTAGAAGTCAATATGACACACCTTGCAACTTCATGAAACGTGGCCATACCCAATGGCTGAACTTAGAAAGGTGTGGTTCTGGCACCACGGCTGCCGAGACTCCTTCCCTCCATTTCCCACAGCTGAGGCTCAGCCACTAACCTCCTGGGCATCTCCCATGAACCTCCCAGCAGTCACACAGCGCTTATGATGTGTTAGATGACTGCCATCTGTATCAGCGTCTTCCTTCTTTGTTATGTGACCAAGAAGAAGACAAGATCCAAATCCATTGTGGAAAATGGCACAAACATGGATGAACTCGGTCTACATTGCTCTGGGGATACCTGCAGAACCGTGGCCTATGAACCAAATCCCAACCGCGCGTTAGGCCGCTGCCAGCAGTCTGCAGACCAACATTTAATAACCTAAAAGAATGTTCCTTCTCAAGCCAGTTAAGCTTAAACTGAATCATCAAGCACAGCTGTTAGGCAATAGGAACTGGCTTCTCTAGCAAATGGTTAAAACAATAACCGGTAATTGGGTTTGGTGAGTTCCTCAAAGCCAAAATGATGCCAGAACTTGATGTAGCACAGAATTTGAAGACAAATGCTGTATTCCTTTGAGATAAACCACATAGTTCTCAGCCAACAGAAGCAGGATGATTACTTCCATTTTCCGCATTTGCAAATTAAGGCTCTGTAGCAACAAGAAGTACAGACAGACCCATCTGGGAGTTTGAGGAAAAACGCTGTTTGATAATAATATACAGCAATAATGGTGCGGTTTTTTTGTGGAAGGATAAAGTCTTCTTTTTGCCAATGCTATCTATATTTATTAATTCTCTCTTCTACCTTCATTGCTATTAGGCAAGGTAGATAGGACAGGTGCCCTTATATCAGTTTTGAAGATGTAGGAATACCAAAAAATCCTATGACTTGTCAATACCAGCCAATGAACAGGATCCGACTGCCTCCAGACTTAGAATGGTCAACAGGGGACTTTTACTATCTCTCTCTCTCTCTCTCTTTTTTTTTTTTTTTTTAAGATTTGACTTACTTATTTGAGAGAGAGAGAGAGAGAGAGACGAGCAGGGGGGAGGAGCAGAGGGAGAGGGAGAAACAAATTCCCCGCCGAGCAGGGAGCCCAATGTGGGACTCGAACCCAGGACCCCGAGATCATGATCTTAGCCAAAGTCAGATGCTTAACTGATTGAGCCACCCAGGTGCCCCTTACTATCTCTTGAACATAAAGACAGAGCAAAGGAAATGACTTAGCCTGAGATGAGAGTTCAAATATATATGCAGGCAAAATTGTAAGATAGGAAGGGGACTCTTACCTGTCTCAAAGGAAAGTTCTTTACATTAACAGTTAATATAAATAATAGTTAATAAGAATTAATAGTTAGTGGCAGACACTTTCACACATTTTCTCTTAATCACATCTGACCTACAAGAAAGGTATGGTCATTTCTGCATTATACGTGATGAAATAGAGTTTCAAAGAGTAAATGATCAGGCCCTTGATGGCTCAGTTGGTTAAGCGTCTGCTCAGCTCAGGTCATGATCCCAGGGTCCTGGGATGGAGTCCCACATCAGGCTCCCTGCTCAGTGGGGAGTCTGCTTCTCCCTCTACCCCTCTCCGCTGCTTGTGCTCTCTCTCTCTCTTCCAAATAAACAAAATCTTTAAAAAAAAGAGTAAATGATCATATTATGGTTAGAATATCCTTATACTCCTCAGAAACTACAAGAACTTGAATTTTAATGTCTTAATTGAGATGTTGAAAATATTAATTGGCAATAAAGTAAAAGTTTTTAAATTTCCATTAAAAGTAACATAGAAAGACAGAAAATGGCTCTAAATTTGTTTTCAGGTGCCAGATCTTAGTCAAGTGGTTTATGGGTATAGAAAGAAAATGTAAATAGAGAAAAAACAATACCATACTTAAATAGTGAAAAAGTATCATTTCGTAATGAATAGTCATCGAAGGTATCAGAAATCCTTAGCCTATCACCAGAGTTCAGAATTGACGGACATCAAGATTCCTCAAAATAAAATGAAATAAAACCTTTTTGGGAGCACGTATAAGAATCTGCCCCATCTAGTTCCCAACCATCTCTTGAGCTTATCTTATCTGACTCTCCACGACGCAGTTGCTCTGCTCTTATTCAGCCTCTCCCATGTGGCAAGTCACAGACTTCCTTTCCTGGGAGCCCCCACACAAGCTCTCTCCTCTGAGGACGCAGACTCATCCTTGCCCGTTGTCTCAGCTTATAGGTCACCCCTCAAAGAGACTATCCCTACCACTATTAAAAGTAGCTCCTCACACTCTTGCACATGGCGCCTTGTTTTCTTCTCCTTTTCCCTTTCTGACGCTTGTCACAGTGCTTAATTACGAGGCAGTTTTATATCTGGAAGTATAAATTTGTATTTTTTTGTGTCTCCCCCATCCCCCTTGGCTTCCTTCAGTCCACACCCAGGTGGCAAAAAAAGACCCCAAAACAGCTGAAAACCTTTGGCTGTAAAGCAGAAAGTGATGGCAGCATTGCTGTTCATTATCCAAAGACGAGAGGGAATCGGGGCTCGGGGAAAGGCAAAGAGGAGCCGGAATTGGGGCTCGGGGAAAGGCAAAGAGGAGCCCGAAGGGCTTCATTGACTCTATAGACAAAAAGTAAAAGGAGAAAAGGTCCCAAAGTGGGAGGGGAAGAACAGGAGTAGGGTGGGCAAGATTCAGCACATGCTGACCTGAGTGGAAAACCAATTTACGCCCCGCCCCCACCCCCCCCACTGCCTGTGGACAACTGGTCCTAGTCGCTAGTCCTGGACACGTGTACGCTCTCTGGATTTAGGAAATCGGCACACTGTGGAAGGCTGGATAACCGCCCTCAATGGTCTTATTCCCTGGAACCTTGGCCTACATGGAAAAAGGGTTTTTGCTGATGTGCTTAAATTAAGAATTTTGAGATTAGGGGATTATCCTGCACAATCTAGGTGGGCCCTAAATGCAACCACAAGTGTCCTTAGATTTGACACAGGAGAGAAAGGTAATGGAGGCAGAGATTTGAGCGAGGTAGCCAAATGTCAAGGAATGCAGGCAGCCACTAGAGGTGGAAGAAGCGAGCGAAGGATTGTCCTCTGGAGCCTCAAGAGGGGGCACAGCCCTGCTCACACCTTGGTTTTGGGTCATTCAACTGATTTCAGACTTCTGGTCTCTAGAACAAGGAGAGAAGATTTTTCTACTGGTTAAGCCACCAAGTTTGTGATAATCTGTTGGAGCAGCCATAGGAAACGAATCCACACCTGCAGTGAAAATCTCATTATTCTGACCAGTGTAGAACTGAACTCAACCATAGGGGTGACTTCCTTTCGGTTGGGAGAAGTGATAGATAGATGTATCACCGGTTACATACAGATGTATGTGTATATACTTATTATTATTATCAGCCTCATTTTCTTACTCTCTACCAGGCTGACAGTTACAACCTTTTTTATTTTGTTCACCATCTATACCCGGGGCTTAGCTCAGCAGCTGTCACCTAATAATTGCTCTACAAATAATTGTTGAATGAATGAAAAAAATTGCTAAAATAGCAGCACAAAAATGAGGAAAACACAAACAACAAACGGTAAAAATAACTCTGAGAAAGACTGCACCAGCAGCAACTACACTGAACAGTCAAACACCCGTCATCAGCAATCTAAATAGAGATTTAGGGCAGCCTGACCCGATGTGTAGGAATGCTTTCTAGCATCTAGAGATTTGTCCTTTATTACTGACTAGATGTGAGTGTGTCCTGGCACTGAGACATTTTCAGTCCGTTTTGCCAGCACAATCTCAGTGGACGCTCAAAGCTCAAGTTGGGCAGTTAATATCTGTGAACGAATACTCGCAGTGCCCATTCCTTCAGGCCGCAGTCGCGGGGCAGGAATGCAGCCGTTGGAGCCTGCGAGCTACGGTCACCTGTTCTGTGGGGGTGGCCGACCTCCTGGGCCACCTCAGGATGAAGGGGCCCAGACTACCACCTGCTTTGCGTTGCCGTGTACTGGAGCCCTGTGTACTGGTGCCCTGTCTGTGTCATTCCCAAGGTGACAGGGCTAAAACAACACGATGGCATTTCTTGTGGCTCCTTCACAGTTGTGAGTGCAGTGTCACATAAAGTCACCCAGAGAACAAAAAATTTCAGTACTTCACTGAATTCCAGCTTGCCCTCCTATTTAATTATAACCCAAACGATCTGCCACTCAGCTGCCGAGAAAGGTGAAGAACCTGGAAATGACTCCTAGGCAGAGAGAAGATGTAAGACTAGCTTTTCTCAAGGCCCCGTGGCCTAGGACTGAGTTGGGGTTCGTCACGCCAGGCCTCTAGGGAAAGGGAAGACTGAGGCTCTGCCTCTCTGCCTTCCCCCTCTGAGGACTATGTCTGCTCCCCTCCAACAGGTAGCAGACGTCGACAGGGCTGGAACTGGCTGTCCAGGCCACGCCGCAGCCTCAGAAACGTCTGTGTCTGGCACGGAGTGGAGTGAGGGGTTAGGCAGACATAGAACAAGTCGACTACATCCAAGCCAAACTCTTCAGGCCCCTTCCGTGTTCTGAGCCACCTGAATTCAAGTAAACACATCCTTTTTCAAAACACTACTACTTTTAGGAATGGTTCTTAACTTCTCAAAGGTCAAAGCCCCTTGTAAGAATCTGAGAAAAAGGATAGACCCTTTTCCCACCAATAATGCACTTACGTAAACCCATAAAGGTTAAGATACCTTGATCTTTTCTCCAGATAGATAAAAATACTAATTTATTAATGGCTGAGATATACATTTACCTTTAAATGACAATGAATAAGGCCAGACCGCCTGAGTTAGAATTTCCAGCTTTATCATTCAGTATCTGTATGACCTCGGGGCAGTTTCTGGATTACTCTCTTCCTCAGTTTCCCCATGTGAAATGAGAGTACTAATAATAGCACCTACCACAAAAGATCATTATGGGGAAATAACAAATTCATTATGTAAAGTGCTTAACAGCGGTGTCTGGAGTTCAACAATTCTATATGGAGCCTCGGCTACAGATAGGGACTGTCGGAAGGCTGAAGATAGGCAAAGAACAAAAACTACTGCTGTCAATGGGCACACATTCTGATGCGGAGCTTACATTTTCATAGAAATCTTAACGTATTTCATAGTAATTTAAAAAAATCATTTTATTTGTGTTTTCTCTTTGTTCAGATAACAGGTAAATAAGATTTTCATACAGATTTCCCTTCTGGGATGCTGTAGCCCCAGAGAGCTCAGATCTAAGGAATTCTAATTTTTGTTTCGTCCTCATTCCACACCTGACAGCATTTCTGCATAAGTAATTTAGACTGTGAGTACTCACCCTTAACTCGGCATAGGTATTTATAGAATGGGAAAAAAGCCAAATTCCAGGAAAACAATTTATTCTGTTCCATCCCCAAACTTTTACTCATTCATCTGTTATGCTTAAAAATCAATTAGCACTGTGCATACACTGTATCAACAGCTTTATTTAGGATTAACTACAGAGCTGGGCAAATTTAACTGCAATTTTCCCACCAATGATGTTCTAAAAACACACACAGATTTCAGAAGCTAATGAAGGCCTCTTCTCACTGTGACATATTTTTAAAGTCCTTGTACTTTTATTTTATCTTTCTGTCTTCTGCCGTCCGCTTCCCACCTGCCCTCTCTCCCATCAATACCAGTGGGATATCCTATTTCAAGTTGATTCCTTTGAACTTTCCCTGTTTAAAAAAGATTATTAGGAAATGATTACAGGTTCATAGGAAGTTGAAAAGAAATAGAGAGGGGAGTCCCATGTATCCTTTACTCAGCTTCTCTCACTATTAACATCTTGTACAATTATTGTTTAATATTAAAAAGAGAAAATTGATGTTGGCACAATCCATGGAGTTTATTCAATTTCATTGGGATTGACTTTTTAAATAACTAATAATTACATTTGGTAAGCATCAGTTACGATCACAATAAAGGCTGGAATTCAGTTTCGTGTGTGTATTTCAGTGTGGGTTTCTGTGTATCCATTTCTGTGTGTGTGTGTGAGAGAGAGAGAGAGAGAGACAGAGACAGAGACAGAGACAGAGAGGAACAAACTCTGGCCCTATCCATTTCATGCTCACTGTTCTAAGGAATAATTGGGAGAGTATCATGTAAATGCTGTTCATAAACTGTGAAGTACTAAATAAACACAAAGTATTATATTGCAATAGATTTCTAATCTTTGTGTTCCGGAAAAATCTCTCATTAGTAGTGTACACAGAGAATAGGTGGAGTCTACTTACCTGTATAAAGAGGGGTGTGTGTGGGGGTGTGTATAGCAGTCTCAGCAAAATCCCATCTAAGGACATAGAATCATAGTTACAGAGTTAGAGGGGACCTTGGGGTGAACCGTTCCAGCTCTCTACACCGTACACATACTCTACGGTACTCCTTCGAGGTGGTCTTCTAATCTCTGATGAAAACTTCCAATGACGGGCCCATACAGTTTCATGATTCAGTGTTTCCCTATTTATAGAGCTCTCTGTGTTTAAAAGCTGTTTATTATAAGCAGCTGAAATACCTTCCTTATGACTTTGACCCAAGGCTGTTGGTTCTGCCATCAGGCGGCTCACACAACACAGGACAACTGAAGACAGCCGTCGTTCCCCTGAATAATCTCTTCTCCATCCTGAACAACTCCTGTCCTTCTTTAACACGTTCACAGATACAAGACTGCTCATCTCTGGATGAACTTAATTGTTCTCCACAAGGACGGAACCAGGACTGGAGCACAATGGGGTGTGAGCCAAACAACACATTCCAGAGCCGGACCTTCCATGTCTGTTCACTTTATTCGTATTAATGCCCCGACACTCACAGTCACATGTTTTTGTGGTTTTTCCCCCAACTTCCCTCATATTCCTCTTGAAATCAACTGAAATCCCCAGGTTGTTGTTGTTTTTTTTTTCCTTTCAGGTTATGATGTTTAGCCATTCCTCCCTGATTTTACACATAGGTAGCTAGTTTTCTGGGCACAGGAGCAAGCCTTCATGGAGGGTCTCATTAAATTAGGCCTATTCAACCATTCTACGGAGATTTTTTTATACCTGGACTCTATCACTAAGTTTATTTATTGTCTCTGCTGCCTCCACGTTGGCCGCACCCTTTACAAATGGTCCTTTAGTCCTTTCTCAAAACTGCTGATGACATACTTGGGCATAGAAAGGTGAAAAGGAGATCATTAGAAAGCTATAAATTCAAACTGTAACATTTTGACCTTCTGTTAATGTTAAATTTTAATTGAGCATTCAGCTCTATTTTTACTGAGGGTTGGCATAGTAGAAGTAGCCCTACACAAAAGGTCTCTGTATTTTCTAGAAAATTGTATTAGGTGATTCAATGTCTCATTTGTAAGGATCCCATGGGAAATTTCTCCAGAGCTCAGGTTTAGAAAAAAAAAATTTTCCTCCAATGATAGCTGAGCTGGTATGGGTTTTCCTTCCGTTTTGTCTTCCAAGACACTAAGAGAGAAACTGAAAATCACTTGCTCAATTGCTGTACCTTTTCTTTATTTCTATTTATTGATTTTTCCCTCTTTCCATCATTCCACTTTATTACCTAACATGCCATGTTAATAGTTCTGTATATACATATTTTCTTTTTTGCCAGACATTGTGACATACCCTTTCTAAAAGGAGGCAGGGAATAAAAACGAACGTACATGATCAAGACATCCTTTCAAATATCTTTTCAGATGTTTAAAGATCCACTGAATAATTTCTTCACTTTTTAAGTAGGACTTTAGGAAATGTTCCCCAGAGTACTTGTACTGCAGTAGTTCAGGTTTGCTTCAGCCCTTCAAATCACTTTCTTCTAAAATTTGTTCTCAGTTCATAATGACATGTTCTCAAAATCTTCCATAGTAATTTCCCCAAATGGTACTTAAGGTGTAAAGAGAAATAATTTGATCATTTGCTAATCTTTTCTCTTTTTTAGCTCTTCCATTACAGGGTTATTCTTTTTTTGTTTTTTTAATTAAGTACTTTTACCTGACTGAAATTTATACTGAAAAGACTTCTAGAATGGGTATTAGAAGCCCAGGGTTCTCGCCTGGGATTAATTACTCTTTGCATGGCTAGGAGAAACATGAAGTTTCTCATCTACAGAATGAAAACTACCTTTTGGTGAACATCTGGTCAATGTTAGACACTGTTAAAACGTATATACATTATTTTTAAACACTTTAAAAGACATAGTTTATAATATATAGCTTGATTATATGGATGTGCAATATTTGAAACCCCAACTTTAGGAGCTTAAACCAGTCCAAGGTGGTCAGCAAGCATTCTATCAGAAAGGCAATATTCTAGAGCTTGGCCACCATAAAAGCATTTGTTAAACCTATTTCACTGAACAAATGATGCTTTGCTTATTAGCAAAAATATGTCAGAAATGGATTCAAAATTGGTGAAACTAGTGACTCATTAACTACCATGATAAATGAAACTTAACTGGTAAGATTAAAAGTTTTAAATATATGTGGAATATTAAAGACTTTTGGAGACATTCCCCATCTTTGCATGAACAGGGTGCAAAAATCTTAAGGAGGCTCATAGCCCATACCATAGGATTAGTGGTCTGGGTTTGATCACTAAACCTTCTATATCCAACTGCCAGTTCAACTGGTTGTCTGAGGCTGACTGTAGGGGTAACAAAATCCTGGCCCTGGAATGTTGTTTCATCTGCCTCAAGTGCACTTTTTTCCCCAGGTAATGACTGGACCATCCGAATGGACAGAGAGCTAGAATTTCATCAACTTATCAAAGAGGTCGTGTGAATGCCTTTTTTGCTAATATGTTTGCTAAAATAGAATACACATAGGGGCGCCTGGGTGGCTCAGTTGGTTAAGCGTCTGCTTTCGGCTCAGGTCATGATCTTGGGGTCCTAGGATCGAGCCAGGTGGGCTCCCTACTCAGTGGGGAGTCTGCTTCTCTCTCCCTCTGCTCCTCCCTCCTGCTCGTTCTCTCTCTCTCTCTCAAATAAATAAATAACATCTTTAAAAAAATAAAATAAAAAGGCCTGTACGTATAGCAGAACTTGCCTTGAGATTTACTTTTTAACAAGACTAGCATTAACAATATCATAGGGCTATTGCTAACTCTCTTCAAGCTTCTTCAATAAACACACTTACTTATCAAAGGTGTGTTTGACCAAATTATCACAGTACAGTTCTTAAAAGACATTTTGCCTCATTTTAAGCTTCATTAGAGCCCTTCATTACAACTCCCCTTATTCAGACTAGGAAATTCAAGTGTATGGGATGTTAATTTATAATCATATAAATATTGAGTGATAGAGCTTGATGGGTCTGATTCCAGTCCCCAATACCCCCTGCAGCCACCCAGATAAAGTCATTGCAAGGAATGGATAAGAAATTATGAGATGCCTATAGCTATTTCCTCGCAAATACATGGGTTAAACAAAGGCTCTTTAGCTCCTTTGACAAACAGTTAAAAGTTAACTAACCACCTAGTAAATTGATTTCATTGACATTTATTGTTGCTATCTATAATCACAATTTCTATTAATGAATTTTTGGTTCTTGTTTGCACTTTTCATTTTTAAAAAATCTATACTTTCTTTTGATCTTCCCAGGATATTCAGATAAACTAGTAAATTCATACCCGGAGGCACAGATTACTTTGTGACACAGCTGCATGACCCAGCTCTAGAGCCCTCTACTAGGAAGTTGGACTCGAAATGATCAGTTGAAACAAGCTTTGAAAAAGCCATTGTTACCTAAAGGTCATCAAGAAAGCTCATCTCAGAGCATTGTTACATACCAAAAAAGTAACCGGTAATTTCAGAATCGGAATGCTGCAGTGATAGAGCATTTTCATGCACTGATGATTTTGATGGCCATCAGAGGTCGGCAGAGTGGAATGAGCAGTTTGGGGTTCTACAAAACTACTAGTCAGGCTAAAAATAATTTAAAAAAAAGAAATAAAATACAAGATATGAATACACAAGAATTTACCCCCTAGTTACCGATATCACATTCCAGATGCATTTTATTTTGACTGTTGGGTTCTAAGCAGAGATCAACACGGCCACAAATACCCCAGATCTAGTTGATTAAAATCTCAAGCTCCCAGGAAAAAGATCTTAGGTGAGTACACAGGTAAACATGGATCTGTTCTTATTTAAACTTTGGAAATTTATGCTTTTCGATTATTTTTGATGTAAGTAGAAGGTAGAGGGAGAAAACGATTCACTTCAGATAAAGTTATTTCTTTAGCAAGTCCTTATTACACGCGGAGGCAATGACATCCAAAGAATACGAGGGTATAAAAAAAAACTGTTTATACTTCTACCTTAAAATGTTATATATTTTAATCTACCTTAACTTTATCCCAAAATGAAAATATATAGGAGGAATACATAATATAATCAAACTTTTTTGGGGAAGACGCTAATATATTTTTACTATCTATAGTTGTACATTAGGGAATTAGCTGGGCATTATCTTTTCCCATTAAAATCATCCTTCCTCTTTAATTAAAATAAAAAAATACAGGGTGAGGAGTTTTATCTTTATTTTTTAAATGTGTCTATTTTTCTATAGTAATGAGAATAAAAAGTGTCTTGGAATTATTATGTTCTTCTAAACATTAAATCTATTTGACAATCATATGGGGGATGATTCTAAAAGTTGGGATGATTTCTTGGGATGGTTTTCTAACTAGTTCATAACTAGTTCACACGTATCATACCCGAACAAATGAAATGAGGCATAAAAACTATAAAATGACTGCATTTGTAGGGTTACTGTCCATCAGTGCCGAGGAAGCTGTTTGGACACAAAATTCTGATTTGTTCTAGGATTTCAACATTGACTTTAGTAACAGCGGGGGGGGGGGGGTTGCTTAGGGGAGAAAACCTCTGGTTATTTTATGAACATACCACTCCGTTCACTGCCAGCAGCTGGTCTCCCCTTTTGAGGCCTCCGTGTCTTTCGGCCACCCCTCCAGGAATGATGCGAGAGATATAAATGGGGGAATTTTGCTCCTTTCCTCCCATCACGTTAAAACCAAGGCCTTCATCAGTCTTTGGCAGTTCGACTACCCGAGGGTGGGAGTGGCCTTCACTAGCTGCAAAAGCTGCAACTGTTGCCTGAAAGAAAAGATGGTCATTTGGTAGTAAAGCGAGGGACACAAGGCTCACCGTAGGCTTTGCAGTGGGTAGGATTGAGCACCTCCTTTTATTTTTATAGCATTCTCCTGTGAAAAAAAGAGCACGATGGGGAGGGAGCCTGCTTCATTTAAATGTCATCTAGGATTCCTTTCTTTGGTAAAGCCCTGCCTCGCTATTTCCGGCTTTCTAGAATTTATCCATTATGATACAAATTTCCCTTCTTCATAAAACTCTTTCCCAGTTACCTTAGGCAGCTGCAATTCCTCCTTTTCTTGGACTTCAAAACAGGTCTGGTCCATATACTATCTCTGTACGGTACGTATGCTCTAACTATTCTGTGTATGATGTGTTGACCGTGTAATCCGCTTCTCTGTATGACACACAGTCTACCCGGTGCTTGCACATAAATGTTCATGAATATTTACTCAATGTACTTAGAAGCAATTATATGTATAAACTCGGGCCAGTACGTATGTAATCTTGCTACTGCCTAGACCACTGGCTTCGCAAATTTAGTTTTGGGATTTTTTTGACTGAGGATACCTATAGGAAAACAAAAGCTAAAACAAATAATAGATTCAAACAGATTATTATTATTTTACATCCATATTTTGCATTGTTACAAGAGGTCCTCTTATCCGGTAAGGATGTTTTCCCCTACATTTTTATATTAATATTTCAACTCCTATGGCATCGTGGGCAAAATGAGCAGCCTATGGTTTTATACGTACGTGTACAAAATTTCATTGAATATGGACATTGTTTTAAGATTCATATATTAATTTTTAAAAATAAGTTGAAAACACAACTTACCATTAGTTCCCACCCCTCATGGAAAGAAAAAAACAGCACTGAAGTCGTTTCTATCGAGAAAAGATTCTCTGCCTGCTTATTTTCCATTTCCATGAACCTGCCTTAACCACAGTTGATTAGATGCCTACCATAAAGTGATTTACTCAACACTGTGAAAATATTGATTGCCAACTACTGGACATTCTTTTCCACACACAGCATTATCACATCAATTGAGCATTATGCTACTGTCTGCATTTCATGAAATTTAGTGAATGATATGGAAATAATGGCTTGTTTTTAGCTACATGCATTTGCTCATGCAAACCTTGTCGTCATGCATAGATTTTAATGGCTGACATGGATGCAATGCAGACAGCCCAGAAACAACCAGAAAATATTGTGCTATTGCAACATTATGCTGCTATCCTGCTGTTCTACATGAATAAGAAATGAGAATGGTAAAACACAACATAATTCACTTTCCCCTTAATTAAACCATGTAGGGATCATTTTCCTGTGTGAGTACCACTTCAGTACAAGCAAAGCATGATGTAATGATAATAACACCCTCCTTCTGCCGGGGTTAAAAAAACAAAACAAAACAACTTACAAATCTACAGTGTTCAGTTACAGAATGAAAACTAAAAAATCAGGAGAGAAACCAAACGAGGTGATATAAACAAAAGAATTAAATGGAAAATGCTGATTATTTTCACCAGTTCTTATTTCTTATACATTATTAGAAAGAGAAGAGCTTTTAAAAAGCAAGTCATTGTGCATCTATTATAACACTTCTGTGTTTGTAAAATAAGAACTACATCAGCGATCTTAGTTTAAAACTCCTGTTTCCTAATGGTCTATTTTCCAGATAATTTCATGATCCTATTGCTATAAGATTTCCATTAGTGTAAGATTTCCCTTAGATTTCTCTGCAATCTCTGGATTTGAGTCTTTAAAGAGCGAATGTGGTCACGACCACAAAAGGTGATGGGCTTTCCCTCTAGGTCAATGTCACATTCTTTCAGCAAGCTGCCCACTGCTCTGCTGAAGACACGGAAGAATCCTGCGTCAGTGGGTCTCAGGTGAGTTCTCTTCATGTCTGACTCAAGTCAAATCTTTCGACTTGTGCAAAGAAATCTTCATGCACTGAATAGGGAACACGTTCTTTTGGATCAGAGGCATGTGTCAGAAAACCACGGATTATTTCATACAATGAACCAGTAGATTTGCTTGTGCCAAATGGACGTTTAGTGAGTTTAATGAAATCATTCTCCTTTCTTAAGCTACAGAAGCAGCAGAAACGTTCAATTTTCCATTAGGATTTTTACCTGGGAAGTAGTACTGGTTCTAGACTCTGGGCTGCCACTGATGTCTAAATTCTCTTACAGTGTACACACGAGAATACCTGAAACACACACGCGCACAATCAATTACTAGATCACTGGGGTCAAGTGTATTTTCAAAGTTACTCAAGCCTTACCTTTGCTGTGGCCCTGGCTCGGAATTCAGGACAGCCATTAACAGTTATCGTTTCATGCATATACTGATACACCTAAAACATTCACATAAAAAAAAAGAATGGGTAAGAACATGAAGAATATCAATTCCTTCACTGCAGATAGGATGATAAATTCTCATTACAAAATACAAGCTCTCTGTCACAAAGTGAGATAGGTCTGGATCGATTATCCTGGTGATTAGGACCAAAAATCCCTCCTATTTTTTGGTGGGGGAGGGTTGCAGCAGCGAAGGCAAACACTTTTATTATTTGGCTATCCATGTTCATCAAACATAAAAACTCTTATATTTGGTTTTATACAAACTACTTTATCAGTAAGAATTTTTACCATTTCATATCGCTCTATCTCTCAAATATGTGATAAAAATTATGTGTGTGTGTTTCTTAACTTCCTGAATCTAAGTAATACTTAAAAATAGTTTTCAGGGCACCAGGGTGGCTCAGTTGATTGAGTGTCCGACTCCTGGTTTCGGCTCGGGTCATGATCTCAGGGTCGTGAGGTAGAGATCAGCACAGAGTCTGCTCCCACACTCGCTCCCACACTCGCTCTTTCTCTAAACTAAATAAATAAAAATCTTTAAAAACTAGTTTCCTAAATTAATATTCCACAAAGCTGGGATGACAATATCTTTTTCTTGCCTGTTGGAATGTCTGTTACCATTCATGACTCATGTTCATAATTCATAAATATAAATGATAAAATGGTATTCAGGGGTAAGGACAAGTAAGGCAAGGGATTTTTAGAACTAGTAACAGAGAGCAACATATCAGCTATGGGTTCATGTTAACGTTTAAATGCAATAAAAAGAATAGAAGTAAAATCTGGACTCAGAATGATATTGTACAAAGCATACTGTTTTCGCTGACTAATGGACCAAAGTTTGAGCCTTGCGTCTAACTGACATTTCTTAGCTGGCTCATCATTTCTCAAATACATTTGGTTGAATCTCCATGAATGCCAACTCATCTTTCCTAAGTGGCAAGTTTAGAAGGAAAAAGACAAAGTGGCCTGGCCTAGGAAGGCAGGGGCAGCATTTAGAACCTACCATTCAGTCTTATATTTCACTCAATAACTGGGGTAGACAATTTTGGTGAGAAATCTGAATGGGAAGGGAATAGTTTTCCAGGAAAGCATTTGTGCAGCCTGGGACTTGTTAATGCAAATTCTCCACGTTACCAGAAGGGCTGCTTAATATGTTTCCACGTTATTTCCTTGAAAGTGCATCATATTGTTTTGTAGAGATATCTCCTCCACAAATTAATTCTATTTATTTGACCTTACAGACCATTTAAGAGCAAGAGTCTCCTTACTCTGCTTTTCTTTTTAATAATCTCTCTTAAATCTGATCCCTTCATTCTATCTTTTTCTTTTGTAAAGATTTTTATTTATTTATTTGAGAGAGAGGGAGAGAGAGGGAGCATGAGCTGGGTGAGGGATGAGGGCCAGAGGGAGAAACAGGCTCCCTGCTGAGCAGAGAGCCCTGTGTGGGGCTGGATCCCAGGACTCCAGGATCATGACTCTGGCAGACACTTAACCCACTGAGCCACCCGGCGTCCCTCCTTCATTCTATCTTAACTCATTCTCTCTTGCTCAAAGCTCTGCATTACTGTCTTCATTGGGTCTCCCACCATGAAACACTATCGACTGTAGTTTTCATTGTCAAGGACCTACTGGACCATGTCACTACTGTGCTTTTGGCTGTCTACAACTTTTAGAGTAAAGGTTGCAAAGTCAAATGCCTACAGTAATTCTACAATAATGCAGAACCCAGCCTTTTCTCTAATTTCATTTCCCTACTTGTTTTCCTCTACCTTCATTGTTTCCCAAAGGTATTACACCTTCCTTTGCATATGCGGTTTGCTCTGTTTGGAATGCCCCTTCACCTGGCAGACCCTTGTTTATCCCTATTTAACACGATGCTAAAAGACCCAATTATCATTTTTCTGTTCCTTGTTCCAGGCCTCATCCAAGCAGAAAAATCTCTCCCTCCTCAGTTTTGAACCATTTGCATTTGTCTGGAGTCCTTTTGGTGATCTTTTCCAGGGAAAGTGCTACCTTTGCTAGCATCCAAGGATGGTTGTGAAGACAATCAACAGCAAACAATTAGGAGGTCGTCATGACTGATGAAAACAAAAACTAATTTTGTAAGTTCCTAAAATAAAGTAAATAAAAATTTAAGAATCGTTATCTTTAACACTCGAATTTGAATTGGGAATTAAAAAGCAGAGTATGCAAGAGGCAGCACTACGTGTAGCTAACTCAGAGGTCCTGCAGACGCTGCATCTTCATTGTTATGTTCTCGTCAGTTACTCGATTTCACTGGGGTTCAGTTTTCTCATTTGAAAAATAAGCCTTAGAGTTGTAAGAACGTCTAGGTCTCTCAAGAGGATTAAATAAGATGAGAACAGTTGGTAGCATGTAGTAAGTTTATTTTAAAAATTAACTATTATTACTACTATTATTGTTATTATTAATATTCAATGCTTCCAACTTATTTGACACTGGGATCTTTAGGGAAGAATCTCCTAGGACTGGTAGTCCATGAACACACTTTACAGAGAATTGAGGGAGGACTGTAGTTCTCAGCTGGGGCTGTTTTTGCCCCCTAGGAGACATTTATTTGGCAATGTCTGGAGACACTTTGGGTTGTCACAAATGGGGAGGGGGATGGTGCTATTGGCATCTATTATTAGAAGACAGAGACGCTGCTGACTACCCCACAATGCACAGAGCAGCTTCCCCACAACAAAGAACCATCTGCCAAAATGGCAATAGTCTTGAGACTGAAAAACCCGGAACTAAGAAATCATTTCTTCTTACACATAATAATCAGTAGGCCATAAAAAGACACTGGTGTAGCACTGGGTGAAGGATCTTGTAAAGAAATAAAAGGGTCTTGTTCAACGAATATCTTTTGGAGTAAATAATCATGATTCTGGTGAGCATTTAATGAGGACTTGCTCGAGGCCAGGGTAATGCTCAGCATTTTGTATCTGAAAGTTCATTCGATGCTCACAACTTATGATTCAGGCACTCTATGCACAAGAAACGGCCACAGAGATCGTAACATGCCTACGACACACAGGTAATAGCAGACTTGGTGCAGAGATTCAGATCTCATTGCCTCCAAAATCTTCCCTCCTTCAACCACATGAGGCTTTCTTACTAAAACAGCATCAGACTACTCTTATTTTGGTAGCATTGGGGAAACAAAAACTTGGAGATGTCACCAGTATTTATTTATATTTTGAATAAAGCCATCTAGGTTTAATATGATGCCTACCGTTACACAAGTGGTAGCTGCAAATGTATAATACAATTTGTAAACCAACAAATTCAGCACTCCAAATAAAAGTGAAATAGCACTTTTTAAAAAATATTTTACTTATTTATTTGAGAGAGAGAGGGCACGTGTGACAGAGAGCACAAGGAGGGGAGGGGCAGAGGAAGAGGGAGAAGCAGGCTCTCTGCTGAGCAGGGAGCAGATGGGGGCTCAATTTTGGGACCCTGAGATCATGACCTGAGCCCAAGGCAGATGCCCAACCACCTGAGCCACCCAGGTGCCCCCGTGAAATAGCCTTTTTAATTGTCTTTTATGATTGTAATACACTAAGATTCAAAGAAAAGAAGTCAAATACTACATTGTTAGTCTTTTCTTCCTTCCATAAAGCACCACAGATTCTGATCAGTTGGTTTTGAAACACTGGCTGACATGGTCTAGGTAGAGCGTCAAGTCAAAACTGGGAGATATTAGTTCTATTTCCATTAGCTATGTTGCCTTATGAAAGTTACTTGGTTCATCATGTTCTGGGGACAAAATGTATCCCTACCTATCTTACTTTTCAAAGACAATTGTACAGATATTTATAGAACTTCAAAGGAAGTTGTTATAGAAAGCTAAAATATTTTACCAGATGCCCTGAGAGAATTCTTAAAGGGAAAACAGAAAATGGTTGCACGAGCTTCAACCAGGGACAGTGGGGCTTACAGTTTCCAGAATCAGTTGGGTCTCCAAATTTCTGGACAATTTCAGCTACAGCATTTCTAAGCACTTTCCATTTGGGTAAGATGGGTTTAATTTTCCTACTGAAAGTCAAGTGATTTATAGAAACTCTTGTACAGGGTTTTAGCTTACATTTTTGTATCAGTAATTTACTAACTTTGAATAAGTCTCACTAGATTCAGTAGCATTTTGAATATCTGGAACTTATTCCAAGCTCTTGAAAATTTACAAATACAGATCAATTCAATTAAGGTGATGGGGTTGCAGTCAGTTGATTCAGAAAGTGCGTTTAGTCATTCACTCAGCTAACAATCATTTAAGAGTTACTCCAGTCAGAGTGTTAGGCACCTGGGCCAAAATATGAAGGAAAAAAAAAATTAATGGCTCTTTCTAAGACTTTGAATGAATGTAAACTTTCACTGTAGAAGGGCTCTTGAAAATTTTTTAAATAAATAATTTACTTTTACTTTTCTTTATATTAACAAGCAAATAGACTACTTTTTCTGGATGGAAATTTTATCACTGAGACAATAGCAAGTACAAATGAAGTACAAGTTTCTCTTTTACTCCTATTTATTTATCAAGTTTACAACAGAATTACCATATAGATATGTTAAGCTGAACAGATAACATTCTACTGCGATGGGATTTTTGCCTTTGAGTTTTCATGTATACACAGGTTATGTAGACAATATCAAAATATACACTTTACATTGAATCATTCTTCTTGGTCTTGAAAACTCTGAGTGGTACAGAGAGGTAGGGAAGGGCTGACAAACCCATATCATGAGTTTCTCATCCTGGGTCTCTCTTCTTTGTGACTTCAAGAGATCTACTATCTATGCATCTACATAAAACCCTATCTTCAAGAGGCAGTCAAAGAAGATAAAATATGTGGCTTCATAGACCATAACCCATTATTGTCGTTAAATTCTTATGATAATAGCTACTACATTTCTATTAGTATTATTATGTGCGTGCCGAAGATGCAACTGAAACTATGCTTTTAGAATTTAGCTGCTTGGCCAGCAAGCGTGGAAAACACCTTGAATTCGAAATTAGATTTTGATTGTTCTCTTCTGCTCTTACAGTTTTACTGTCTTTTGAATTTTGGTGTTATTTTAAAATTGCTGTGTGAGGCAGATACTGGGTTGGCTCTCCTTATCTAGCTCCCATCTTCAACCTCCTCCTCCCAGCATTGCCTCATCATAGGACCCAGTTCTGTCCAATAAGAATTTAATTGGAAGTAGGGGAGAGGCTTCCGGGAAAGTGTTGTTCTCTTGGTACAAGTGCTATCCTTTTTTCCTTCTCTACTTCTTGTCCTGAGTGTGAATATCATCAGCTGTAGTACCAGCCTACCACTGCAAGAGAAAGGCCACGAAAAAGTAGAGATACCAACTCCGGTTATAAGGAGCTCCTGAAACACTGCAAGCAACTGCCTTCATCTCTCACCTTGTAATGAAGAAAAATAGTCTTATTTGTTTAAGCCACTGAAGTTGGATTTTCTGCTACTTTCAGCCAAGAGAATTCCTGATTGCTATATTATTCAAATAAATATTACACAAAACTGTGCTATCTTTAGAGTCTGTTTTCTTTGAGTCCCCTCCAATTCCAAGAGTTATATAATTTGTTCATTAAAAATTAATGCAAATTTGTTAATGTCAGGGTTTAGAAACAGAGAGGATAGACTAAAATGTAGTTTAAAAACATAGACAACTAACTCTTAGGAAAACTTTGCTAAGAAAATGAAAAAACAATTTGACTGGAGAAAATGTTTGCAAAACATGTATCTGATAAAGCCTTCATATCTGGAATATATAAAGAACTTTCAAAAGTCAATAATAAGAAAACAATCCAATTAAAAATTGGATAAATTCTTTGAATAGGCATGTCATCAAGGAAGATCTATGGGTGGCAAATATGAAAAGATACTCATCATCAAAGATACTCAGTATCATTAGTCACTAGGAAAATTCAAATTAAAACCATAATTAAATACATCTACACTCTTTTAACATGTCTAGATTTTTTAAAAAATTGACACCACTTCGTATGGGCAAGAATGTTGAACAACCAGAACTCTTGTACATTGCTGGTCAGAATGCCAAATGGCACAGCCACTTGAGAAAACAGGATAACAGTTTTCTGTAAAGTTAAGCCTACACTTATCTTAAAATTCCCTTCTTTACTTCTAGCTATTTGTCCAAGATAAATAAAAATGTATATTCATACAAAAATGGTATGCAAATACTTATAGCAGCTCTATTCATAATCAACACAGACTGGGAACAATTCAAATAGCCTTCAACTGTGGATGAATAATTAAATGGAAATACATCTATACAATGGAATACTGCTTGGCAATAAAAAGGAAGAAACTACCCATACATGCAATGATGTGGATGAATCTCAAATGGGTGTTGCTTGAGTGAAAGAGGTCAGACTCCATGACTATTTCATTTATATGACGCTCTGGGAAAGGCAAAATAACAGGAACAGAAAATAGATCAAAGTTACCAGAAGCTGGGGGTGGGAACGAGTTGCGTACCGGGCATGAAGAAATTTTGGGGGTGTTGGAAGTCCTAGATCTTGATAATGGTGATGATCATGTGATTGCATGGGACAATTAAAACTCCTAGAATCGTACACCAAAAAGAGGAAATGTTATTCCCCTGTGTAAATTATACTTGCATAAACCCAGATTTTTAAAAAGCAGAAAATATTTTGAGATGAAAATATTCTGAAATTTCATCACGACTTTGGAAATTAAAAGCAAGTGCTTTGAAATACAAAGACCTACATATATTTAAAGTTTTTAATAGAATAAAAAGATGACATTAGTTCCCATGCCTTAAAGTTTATAAATGTGGAAAGCAATAGATACTTTAACGGATGGTAACATTTCTTTCAAGTACAGGATGCTGCCGAGATTTTGTAGTCCCTCATTATGAACAGGCTGGCTCCTAAAATGTCAACAGAATTACAATTAGGATTAAATACACTCCTCTATATCATTGGCTGGAAAAAAGAAATAAACCTTTCAGCAGCATCGTGAAAAATGAAAATTACATTAGAGCAAGGTACCTCAAGAGGGAAAAAAAAGTAGAAAGACAAATGATCAGGATTAGTAGAGCAAATTAATGAGAAACAAAGTCCAAATGGGAAAATGATATGGTCCAAATCCCACCACATTAGAGTGTTCATTAAGACTTGTTAAATGTATAGTTTTTATTTAAAAAGCAAGTAAGAACGTACATTTTGAGAATAAGAAAAAGCCAATAAAAGTATTAAGACTGATATCTGTACCTGTATTTATAATTTTTAGCTGTTTTCTTGATTTTTCAGATTTGGAAACTTAGATAAGAGTTGAATAAAAGAAAGTTATTTGATATGGTATCTTGATTTCAAAATATTTAAATATTCTAATAATATTAAAAGCAAAGACTGACCCCTTTCCATATCCTTTTATAATTATAGGCCACCTGGGTAGTTGGACAACATTCACAATATTAAGTCACAATATAGCTATCATAATATAATAAAAATATGGAAGGTTTTCTGAAAGCAGATTTTAGGCAGGGGAGGTATTTAAAATGAATCTGTGGCTCTAAATTTAATTGCATCTAGTGGAGTGGAGTCCATGCATGCATGCAAAAAAAAAAAAAAATAAAACAAGTGCCTGATGTGAATGTGTACACTATTCTTCATACGCCTAAAATAAAATAGAGATAGAGCTTATGTTACTGAAAATACAATCCGCTTATTTTAAGAGGTTTTGTAGAAATATTTCCAGATCAACTGAAAATTGGTTCATCTATTAAGGAAGAGATAGTTCAAAAATACCTAATCTTTCCTTGAGTTTTTCTTGCATTTTTGAAAAATGCCAACCATAAATAAATGTTATATAATTAGAACTATAACTATCTATGTATCTCTCATATATAGTTTTCATATGCTTTTGTAGCTGTGAAACATTTCGTTCAAAATTGCAGCATCAGAATTCCCATAAACTAAGGAATTTAAGGTATAAAACTTAATGTCTAGAACCAACCAACCATTGTTTGCAAAAAGAAAAGAAAATGACACATACTGGTTACAAGTCATGTCTGCTACAATCAGACTATCAAAGCTCAAATCAATCCTGTGAAAGTCCAAGAAGGATAAAATTTCCAGAGTAATGTCTTTGTCTACAGCTTTCTATAGCCATCAACTTTGATGAAAATATGCCACCCACTGGACAAGAAAAATATTGACAGGTATAAAGAAGTAAAGGACAATACATCTCTATTAGGTTGAAATGATTTGCAAAAGAGGGTTCAGTCATTAAGGCAGACATTTGATGGTACTGCTGGAATAATCAATATGGCGACTGACATTGGTTCCAGAAATGGGCCTTGAAGTAGAAGCATTCTTCCTTGGTTCAGTGACAACTGTGACGTGCAAAATACTCTTTATGTCCTCAAACCAGGAAGGGGAAGATAAATGGACTCTTTCAGTTTTTAGTCACAAAGGACACAAAATACCTTTTTTTAGGCAGTATGCCTCATAACTTCTTTACTGTTTTGTTCAACCATGCCGATGCAGTATATAGTAAATGCCTTTGAAAGAGAGCACTTCCTTCTAGCACTGAAGGAGAAACCTCAGTTAACACTCGCCAATACAGCTATTGTTCTCCAGAAGCAAATCAGCTTTCCTACAGAGCCTCAGGCTTCACTTGTCTCCTGCCAAGACACAGCTGACAACTAAGGCATCATCAACAGGATGGCATTACCTATAATTAAAAGCAAAAATAAACAAACAAAAAACACTGAATCTGAAGATTGAAAACAAATATGACATTTTTGGGACTAAAAACTTCTCACTCTCCCTCCCCCATGTTAGCTTCTGCATATCTGTTTACTTTTTGTCCCAGTAGCCACAGGGAAGGAAGACCTCTTGCTCGTGTGATTGGTCAGCAAGCAGGAACTGTATTAGGCCATGGTTTTACTAGTGGTACTGATCGTGTTTCTAAAAGCTCAGCTGTCATGAGACACACCTTCATCCCTTTCTGTATCCATGTCACAAGAAATCAGGCAGGAGTTGCCCACTTGGGGCAGAAGTAGCTGGTCCTGTTGTTTTATTGTTTACTTTCTTAGGCCTAACCAGACATCTCAGATTCAGACTGGAGAAAAGGGGGGTTTACTGAGGTGTCTGGGCCCAAGCTTCATTATCCAATCTATATTTTACCAGACAGAGCTGCACTAGAGAGGATTTGGGTACTTGCCATGCAATTAACAAAGTGGTAATGTGTTTCCTATTCAGTTTTGGTCTTTTTCATCTAGCTTCCTTGGTTGGTAACTCCCCGAGATGGAAGGGTGAAATGCAGAAGAGGATTTGAGCTCTCCTGGGCCCACTGGCTATGAAAGCATTTTAACAGCACTGAAACTTCAGGTCTATCTCTCACAATCCACTTTTGTATGTCCAAGTTCAACTACCTGACTCAGACTTTCTGCTACAATGTGATACATGCCATCTATGACTTTCTTCAAAGGACACTAAGTAGACTACAGCAGTAGAAAAGCTGAATTGAAAGGGTCCATAATTTGTGACCAATCCTGTGTCTTAGAGGGTTTGTGTGAAAATAGTATTACTCTACTGAAAGAAAATATAGCCTCAAATTGCAAGTGATCTCCAATGCTTAGAGTTAGATGAAGATGAAGAATATTTTGGACAAAATGATGCCTTTAAATATCTACCCATCTGCCTAGCCAAGTTACAACGGAACTAGGAGTTTTCCTGAAATGCTGTTTATAGGTTAACTTTAACGAGAAGAACACATTAAGAAAGTTCTCCAGCACTCCCCAGCCTAACTGATGTGGGAGGGATGAGAGGACCCTTAAGGAGGGTATTCTGGGATCACTTACTAAGGAGGGTTAAATGCTCCCTCTAACTTGTTTTTGGTTTTGTAGGGATTCAGTAGGAAAGCCTCAAAACTATTGGCATGTTACATAACACAGTCCTCAAATCTCTATCCGTTTTGAAATTTCCAGAGGCTATTTATATCACTTGTTTTAAATGAATTAAAATGACTATACTTATACTTAATTTTACAAAGGGAAGAGAAAATACTTTGTTCAGTTTTATAGTTTTGCAACGAATTATTCTGTTATATAAAAGTACAATAATTAGTTGTGAGGCTATAAAACTGAGGAATGGCTATAATTTAAAAAAAACTGTGTCATTAACTATTAATTTCTCTACTTATTTTTATGATTGGTTTATATTTCCTAGTGGGTTCTTTACACATATAACTTTCATAAGGTAAGACAAATTAAGTGCTTTGTACAAATCATTTAATAACTGCAGGAAAAAAAGTGAGATCATAAATAACAGCATTTCCACAGGGTCCACATGGCAGGTGGCCAAGCCACCAGGGAGAAATCTCTTTCCTTATGGTTGTCTAAAAAAGAATTCCCTCAAGGCAGCTGTTCCCATCCTGTCCTTGTTACACAGCCAGAGTCCTCTGTGACAGGAAATGCCTGAGCAAAATGTTGGGAACATGTCATATCCAATTAGTGTAACACCATTCAAAGGGACTGGATTATCTCTATTTGCTTATTTGGGGTAAAATTCAAATGAGGTTTGGGCTTAAAAATTTGTCTCATTTTACTGATTGGATTAAGATGATGTGAAATCTCACAAAAGATCCCAAAACACTAGACAATTGCTCACTGGGAGCAATTTTAAAATTTAAAATTTACCAATGTACTTAAAATATTGCAAGTGTTGTAAAATCCATTTCTACTTCTTTAAAATAGGTCTTTATGTGGTCAATGAACTAATCATTTTGGGTCAATTCAGTGTACACGGTCATTGTCACAGGAGTCACATGAACTAATAAGTAAACACTAAAGACAAATTTAGCTCGGTTTTAAAAACCAACCTGATTATTCAGTTGATTGAATGAAAATTATTATGGCTAATAACAGGTTTCCAGAGGTAGCAGTAAAAATACAGGATGCCTGATTAAATTGGAATTTCAGACAATGGGTAGATTTTTAGTTTAATTATGTCCCACACAATATTTGGGACATCATAAAGGGACTGCAGTTGAAAAAGAGACTATTAGAGTCTGGTTGGCAAGGAATGTTGGATAAAATTTAGAGCAAAATAGTGAATACCATTCAGGAGGAGACTGAAGGAACTTGGTGTTGGTAGGCTCTGGGTGAGAAAAGATGGGAAGAGGTCCAGCTTGGAGGTGTGGGCAGGGACGTAGGATAACCGGTTTGACTTTGGATGATATTGTTTGAGTTGTCTTGTGATCGCCAAGAGATGTTCAGTAGATGGCTAGATATGTGGATCTGAAGATCAGAGGAAGAATATAGACTGTAAGATACAATCTGTGAGTTATCTACTTAGTTGGCAAATGAAGCCCTTTGTGAACCTGTTATCCTCTAGGAGAAATTTAGAGTGAGAAGATGGGGTCTTGAGGGGCTGGCTCTAAAATCTACTTATGTGATTTATAAGCTGAGCCTAAGTCTTATATTTAACCAATGGAGCCAACGCATCTTTTTTGGACTTAAATAACTCATATATATGCCTTTTCCAGTGAAATATATCCAGGAGAAAAACAATACAAAGAAATACATTTTTAAAAAGTGACTTGACAGCAAATGCAATTTGTATACATTACAGAAAATTTGTACAATATAGAACTGTACAAGCAAAAAATTAAAATAATTTATAATTCCATATTAGGATACAACCACTGTTAACATTTTGGGAGATTTATTTCTAGTCTGTTTTATTTGTTCAATTTTAAAAATCAACATCAATTCAGTCACTATATTTTTTTATCTGATGTTTTACTTAAAATATTGGGGATGTTTTCCTCATGTATTAAATTCTCTTTCACATTATTTTAATGGTGCCATCATGTTTAATCTTATAATGTTCCATAATGTATTTATGGAAAGATGATAGAAAAATAAAAGGCACTCTATGTCCTGCGTATAGATCTTATTATCCGTCCATGTGATAGAGTTTATCAATTACCATTTTTGCTGTAGTTTATATACTTGATACTTATTCATTCCTACCTCTTCTCTCTTATGTTCAGATAGACTCAAGAAAACACAGACCCATTTACTTATAACTAGAAGTCTGTTAAAAAATGGAAGAAATGGGATAGGGCTGATAGAAAAGAGAAATGGACTATAATTACTTCCTAATCGATTACAGTATATTCACTGACAAATATGCATTAGACTTAACCTGATTTTCTTTAAGTCTTTATGCTATAAAAATATAGCATATAAAATTAAACTCAGCATTTTACCAATTAGATCATAGCCAGCTCATTAAAACACAAAAGCAGATTGTATACATGATCATTACTCATCAGAATCCTAGTGGCAAAACCATGTTAGGTAGTGAGTGGGTCCTGATTGTCATAAAAAAGTGTGAATTAGAAAAAATCTTATTGGTGACAGACATAAGATTTTTAAACCATAAAAGTTTGTTGCTAATGCAAAAAAAAATTGGGATCAGATGGTGTGACTTACTTTTGTAATCTACTAATTACCTTTGTTTTGTTTTCCTTTTGTCTTTCTATTTGATTACTTGAAAATTTAATGACGTTAAAACTGGGTTACAGACAGTTGAATAAAAAGAGAATATATTAACAAATTATTTTTAGTAATTTTCCATCTGTACCTCCTGCCAATTCCGGTGATGTACAGAAACAAAGTTTTCTTATACTTACTACAGGAAGCAATTCTTGTTATAGATAAAATTTCCCATAACAAGTAAGAAAATTACCAAAACAGGTATTTCTGAAATTAGGTTATGACCAAAAAATATTGTTTAATAAATGAAGTTTCAGAATAGGAGAGGTTACAGATACATGTTGAAAAATGAACAAAAAAGAATCCTGAGTTTTGGTCTGGGTTCTAATACAAAATTATTGCATAATCACTGATTTTTCTAAATGTTCCATGGCTCCTCCTGCTACTTAGAAAACAGTTTTAAAGTGTGTGCTAATTCACCATTTAAACACTTTGAGATAGGAGTTGTGTAGTCCTTGAAATAAATCTTCAAAATAGAGAAGTAGAAGATTTGGTTCTTTTCCAAAAAAGTTATCAGATGGCAGATGTGATAACTGTCAAAGCTCTGACCAAGTCTCTGAGCTTACACTAACTTTACTGTGAGACACATTTTGGTGATCTCTGTGAAACTTATAATAAAAATAGTTTCATCATAATTTCTAAGTATCTTGGAAAATGATAAATCATGAATCTTTATATTGTAATTATTTCTAGATATTAATTGCATTCCTAGGCCTGATCTCTCCTCTTGAATGATTATATTGAAAATGAGCACTACAACTAATTCTTGTGACTTCCAGTAGTTATGATCTATAAAGTCTCTGCAAATGCTGAATTAGCCAATACTGAGCCATTGTTCCTAGGGAAATACAGGGTTAGGTTCCTATTAGCCTCTGGTCACAACATTCCCATCAATTTATTAACTTGTTTTATGTGTGTTTTTGTTTAAAGACACACTTTATTCAATAAAAATTTTTGATCATAAACATTGAACTCAAGGCCAACAGCACTATAACTTACACCCGAATGAAGTTAATCTAGTAAGAGCTTTCTCCTGTAAGGCACATCACAGCCTTCTTGCACGTAAGCCCACGTAACACTGGCCAGCCCTTCAACACTATGCTTGGAGGCCAATGCAAACAGCAAGATCACCCACAAAAAATACAAAAATGAAATAAACATAAAACTAAATAGACCACAAAAAGAATACTTGTATATGGTATAAGAGCTGAAAGGTGGAGTGCTGCCTTGTTTATTTTCAGCCAGGAAGATAAGGGTGCTCACTGGGCGATTCACATTTTTCACAACTCTGCACATATTCAAGAACGATCACAAAATAAATTTTAGCAAATAAGTGAATTCATAAATACAGCATCCCCAAATAATGAAGATTGATGGTATGAGGATAATTCATTTAAGAAGCTACAAAATGAACAGTATCAGAACAGGCTTGCCTTTCCTGACACTGTCCCAGCTCACCATTACCAAAACACCAGACTACCCTCTGCATGGACAGGAGTTTTCCATTTCCTCTTCTCTGATGTGCTCTATTAAATTCAGCTTCTGTTCAAGGCATCAGGCTTGGCTCTGTTCAATTAATCTCATAAAGTGCATAAAACAATCGCTAAGTTCTAATTTGTCATCAAAGACGACCCCTAGCTCTTAAACATGTGCAGGTTTGATAAAAAGAGAGAGGAAGGAAATGAAAGGGATTTTAAAACTGCTGCTTAAGAACTCTAACAGAGTTAAAGTCCTATTTCAAGCTCATTCATTCAAGGGCTAAATAGACACACAGAAATGATTTTGTTCTCCATTTTCTTGTTAGATTAAAAAGGTAATTGAAGTAGAGCAGGTAAGCACACATAATTAAACATACTCTGTTTATGAAGGTAGAGCCTAAAAATGTTCTAAGGCTGGTCATACAAAAGGGCAACGTGTCCTCTCCAAGATAAGAGAAAGAGAGAACAAAATCACTTAGCCATAGGTGCATACAAACTTAACCAAGTTGCTACTAATGGCAGGATTTATTTGACTTGAATTAGACTGCTCTGGGCCCTCCTCCTCTATTCTGATGAGCTTTTTACTTATATGTCCTATGACCACAATGGCTCATTCAACCAAGAAGGAGAGAAAGGAGGTTCAAAATAGCTCCCCTCGTGGTAAATAATTTCGAAAACGAGACTATTTTGATGTGACCCATCAGATGTGGCATTTTGACATAGTTCCCTTAACACAGACAAGTAAATTTAAAATTCTGTATTTTTTAATGACCAAGCAATGGATGCAAGAGATATCTCTGGTCTTTATTCCATTCTGTATCCCATCTAGTGGTATGGGTCAGGCTTGCACTGAGGCTGTGGAATAAGCAGTCATGACTTTCAAGGCACGCGTACCTTTTCGAGATCTTTTTTTTTTTTTTAAAGATTTTATTTATTTATTCGACAGAGATAGAGACAGCCAGCGAGAGAGGGAACACAAGCAGGGGGAGTGGGAGAGGAAGAAGCAGGCTCATAGCGGAGGAGCCTGATGTGGGGCTCGATCCCATAACGACGGGATCACACTCTGAGCCGAAGGCAGACGCTTAACCGCTGTGCCACCCAGGCGCCCCCCTTTTCGAGATCTTGATTTCAGTTCTTCTGGATAAATACTCAGAAGTGTGACTGCTAGATTATACGGTAGTTCTATTTTTAACTTTCGGAGGAAACTGCATACTGTTTTCCAAAACAACTGCACCATTTTGCATCTCTACCAACCATGTGTAAGGGTTCTAATCTCTCCACATCCTGACCAACATGTGTTGTCCTCTGTTTAAGCTAAATGAAATAAGCTAGTTACAGAAAGACAAATACTGCATGATACCACTTATGTGAGCGATGTAAAATAATCAAATTAATAGAATCAAAGAGTGGCCTAGGGGCTGGGGGAATGGAGCAATGGGAAATTACTAAACAAGGGGCATAAAGTTTCAAGTAAGCAAGATAAATTCTAGAGATCTGTTGTACAACATTGTACCTATGGTCAAAATTACTGCATTGTACACTTAACAATTTGTTAAGAGGCTATATCTCAGGTAAAGTGTTCTTACAACAATAAAATAACATTTTAAAAAATGAATAGTGTAAGGACATCTCTCGTGCATATTAACTGGAAATTCTTTTTTAAAAGCTGATGAAAGGCTTATTTTTTGGAACATAGTAAAATGTTCCTTTGAGGAAAGAGGAGCAGCAAACATTCACTTAACCCAAAAGTATATCTAGAGTTCGGTTTTGTGAAATCTCAGCTGCATTTTTGCAAAATTTCAAATTTTTTTCAATGTGAAAAGGTATGTTCAATTATATATCAACTATACCTATCAAAGAATTTGTTAAAGATTATCTACACAGGTCTTTCATTATTTTCATTTATATAAATCCCAAAAACCCAAGTTACATTCCTAAATTGAAGGACCTAAGACTGACAGCAACTGTATTTCTTTCTTTCTTGAAACCAAATCAGCTCACCTGGACCTAACGTTCAAGATGACATGGCAAATCAATTTTAAGAGCCAATTCACAAGGCTTGAACCCTATGCTCTAATTACACCTGCACTGCTTTAAATACCCCCGCTCCACTTGGAGCCTGCATAAGATTTTGTAAAGTTGGTTCATCTCAAAGCCAGAAAAAAAAAAAAAAAAGTAAAAGAAAAGAATCACTTTATTGCTGCAACAGAACAGAGCAAAAATGATGTGGAGAAAAATAATGGACTGTTGACACTGGCCATCTTAGGATGAAGGCATTTGAATTTTCTTGCTTTCAAAAATGATTGTTTTTATTCGTCAGAAAGTAGGCATGTGTTTTCATTAGGGATATTGTTGGAAGATCCCTACAAAGAAAAACATCTGCATCATTATCACTACTGTCAGAAAAATTCTCTGGCAGGCAAAGCAGCAAATGCCACTTGTCTCAAGAAGCAGAGATGCTAACTCATTGCATAGCCCAGACCTGAAAATGAACTAAACTTCATTTAACTTTTGGAAGTGATATGCCAGGTTTAATTATAGAACGCAAGAAGAAAGACACCAAAATGCAACATATTTTATGTGAAAATATTTCAGAAGACATTTTGTCTCTTGAAGAAAAAGTAGGTCAGCTTTATCAACATGGAAGATGATGTGAATCTGAATCCATTATTAACCTGTCCTTAGGCATGACAAAAATCTGCCTTTGTATTTCCATATCCTTCAAATCAAATCCTATAAAAAAAAAATCCAAGTTTCAAAAGGGGAAGAAAAGCTCAGAAAGTTTAATCAGATTGAAATGCTTCATTACTATCTACCCTCAATCAGGTAAATGCTATCAATTCAGATTGATGCAAACAATCTCTCTCTCAGCCACTGATTATTCCTGTCACATTGCCCATTCATTTTTATTAGAGATAATTATCAGCATAACTCAGCATTAAAGGGAAACAACTTTCTGATCTCATGCTTATTTTTTTTGAAGATTTATTTATTTATTTGCGCGAGAGAGGGGGCATGGGTGGGGGGGGCACAGGATGGGGCAAAGGGAGAGGGACAAGTAGACTTCCTCCTGAGCAGGGAGTCCAAAGCAGTGCTTGATCCCAGGACCCTGAGATCATGACCTGAGCTGTAGTTGGATGCTTAACTAACTGAGCCACCCAGACACCCTTCATGCCTGTTTCTAAATCTATAGTGTCCTCTTCATGTTCTTACTGTCTATGTAAAAGCATATTCTTGAAAACTCTTTTATTTAAAGGAAAATATTGGGTAGTCACTTTTCTCATCTGTTGAGGAACTTATCTCTCTCTCCGTATTGTAAAATTAAAGAAATTCTATACTGGTATGACCAATGAAATGCAAAGCCCATTTATCTGTCAATTTACTAGGCTTGTTTTTTAAATTGAGTGGCCTATCTTGCTATCTAATGAGACTAGAGATACCTACATACATAGTAACTATCCAGTTTTTATGATCTTACTTAAAGACAAAGTAGGAAATCAAGGCCCCAGTCCAACGACTGAACAGTGGAGCAGAAGAATGGAATACATGATAGCGTGGGGATATCAAGAACATTTTCACAAAAACTGGGAGTTTTTTTTCTGGAAGCCATCGTGTTAGATTATGATGTAGTGTGATTACAAACAAGGTTAAAATTTAGGGTACCAAAAATAACCACTCTTGGGTTGGGGGTGACACTGAGATTCTCAGCAAGATGCTGAGTCCACAGCACAGTGTTTTAAAAGTGTAAGAAGGACGCAGGCTGCTGCCCTTTGGCTCCTGGATAAAGAAACAACTAACTGATGGATTATTGCTCTGTAATCTCTACCCTGAAGAAGTAGAAGACAGGAAGTTCCCCTCCTCAAAGTAAGAGAAAGTATAACCTTCTGGAGAGCAGAAAATGTGACTTCCTGGTTGAGTCCTAGAATTATTGCCATGACTCCCAGTGAGCTGTTAGGTTTGTTGCCTGTGTCTCCCCATGTGGAGGATAAGTGGGTCATTTCTTAGATGGTTTCTTAAATTCAATATTATAATAACTATGGACTACACAACAAGATATCAGAGGGACTTAATCTAGGATTCGCCAGGGGTTAAAAAATGATAATGCGTGTATTTGTGTGTGTGTGTGGTGTTTATGTGTGTGGTTAGGGAGATTTGTAACAGCTGACAAAGATGATGAGTCTTCCGTTCCTGAAATTATATATAACAGAAGCCAATATTTGTTTCTGTTATGTGGACATTCTTCAAAGACCAAATTTAATAAAGATGGAAGGATTCTCTCACTTTCAATTATTTTACATAAATTAAACTTCAGGTGATTAAATCGATAGGAAGCTTTATCAAAGGAAATAATCAGTAAGACTACTCCATCAAGAGTAGTAGATACTTGATTACATTTGAATATGGTTCAATTAAATTGCTAAGTAACTGACTTAGAGTTCCTTTTGAAAACTACTAAAACATTTTTGACTCTTTATTATACTTTCCTTAATATTGTTTCTGTTTTCTTATTCAGTGTAGCTACTCATACAAATAATGTTTTTAGTTTCTTTTTTCCTGTTTTTTTTGTTTAGTTTGAATTCTGTCATTTCAGTTAGGAAGCACTCAGATGGAAATGACGAAAGATATACTTCAAAATGGCTCAAACCAGATGGTTTCCAAATGTTGCTACATAATGGAATCACCTGGGGATCCTTGAAATATACCAGTATCTGGCTCCCACCCAACACTCTGATCAGACTGCAGTGGGGTGAGAGCTGGGCATTGGGATTTTTAAAAGTTCTCTCGGTGATTCTCATGTGCGGCGAAGTTTGGGAAACACTGGATCAAACTCTGAGAAAAGCTACCAACAAGGAAGTTCAAGATAAGGAGAATCTAGAGAAAACTAGTTCAAGGACTTAACCTTTTCATCAAAGACCCAGGCTTTTACTCCTCTGGAACATTCTGAATGTCAGTTTTGTCTTTGGAGGCTGTTCTCCTGGTGGCCTTCAAAAGGCTGTCATAGTTCTGAAAATCACATCCAGACAGGATAACATCCAACAGAAAAGTAATTATCTGTTTCTATGTCTTTTCTTCATAGCTATGATATATTCCTCAGAAACTTGTCATTGGACTTCCACTCATGCCACAACAGCTAGACCACAGTCACTTCCCCACCCTGCTAAACCAATCATTTACAAGGGGCTGACACTGTGGCACCTGCCTTATTTTAAGCCAATCAGATTTACCCTCCTGAGGAAGTAAACTCACCCTTCCCTGAATTATTCTGCCAGGGCAATGAGGAGGTCGGAGGCGTAAGCACCTAAATAAAATCATCTTTCTGGCAGTTGGAGAGACATGAAGGAAGCTGTTTGGTAGGAAACATGGGAGTGTCTGCTCCACTCCTTTCTTCCATATTCTACTCTATCACCTGGATAGGTTTCCTCTTATGTAAGCCTTCTATCCATTTTTTCTTACATTTTTCTTCTCCATAAAAGTGAGAAATCGTGAAGATGGCAGGGCTCAGAGGAATATCAACTGGAAACAATCCCATTCTCCAAACATGCTTCCTTGGTGGTCTTATTATAGTAAATTCCCATTCTTTTCATTTTGCATTTTGTTAGTATTTGCAACCCATCCCCTTCAGACCCAGAAATGTATAAAAAACATGGCTGCAGCATGCGTTTTACATTGCCAATTTAACGTATTAGTAGAATTTCAATTTTCATTTAAGCATATTTAGATATACAGTCAACACCAAAATACTTATCCCTGAAGTGCTCCTACACTGACAGCAGAGCAAAGGAAAAGCTGGAAGCAGCTTGTCTTGGCCTCCCACCGTGAAATAATGGATGGTTAACAACTTCACTGCACCTTGGTAGCTTTTCTTGTCTTGGGTAATGCTGAAGTTGCTTCCACAAGAGTGTAATGTTACTTATGGGAGGCCATCTGCTTAGTAGCAAGGTAATCACTCACAGAGTTCTTCCAACACATCAGTGTTTGTCTACTCAAGGATCCAGGGCATCGGCCCTGCTGGTAAGACGGGACAGAAACTGGCAGAAATTATGCCTTTCTCCACAGCTGTGTGTTATTTGTCTTTTAGGTCAAACTTGCCAGGAACTAATTAATTCAGAAACCAGGATGTGGCTAGGATCTCACTTAACTGTCTCCTGACAAGATAGATCAGAAGTGCTCCTGCCAAACTGCTCAGCAGACTTCCTGCTCAGCTTTCATTAACTAAGTGAGCACATACCACCTATCGGATAAGATCACTGGAGGCTAGAACCTGCCTCTCGGCTGGTTTCAGAAGCCAGTTCCTATCAGTTACAATCACTATCAATTGGCAGGATTGGCTCCGCCTTGAGGAAATTCTAGAGCAGAGAGTTCTCTGGTGTCAAACAGACCCACTGCATGGCAAATGCTCTGCATTTGACACTTAAGCAAGGTCGGTAAGGATGGGATATCTTATCTAAACAATGACATAATTGCCAGAAGCTGCAAGGTGAGGCACAAGGTGAAGAAGCGAAGGTGAACTGAGTTTTGAATTAGGCCAAGAAAAGACATTGGCATTTAACAATTATACCAAAGTATCTTAAACTTTATTTTAAAATGTCACATAATATGTGAGATAAACGAGCAAAAGCTCATTTGAAGGTCTACTGAAGGCTTCATGGGAATTGACTTTGGTGTTTAAGATGCATATGGTTTCTGGTTGCCCATAAAGAAAGAAAGCATTTCAATATGAATCTGAGGATTCCTCAGTGAGGAGAATGCTGGGGACATGTCTGTCCCTTCTACTCAATGCAAACTGCTTGGGTAGACTGTGGAGTTGGCTGGGTGTGGAGTCACTCGGGCAGAGGGCATTGCACTCCATCACAACACTGTCATGAGCTTGGCAAAGAGCCCCAGAGGTTTGGGCTGAGGACCATACCTGTTGGAACCCTGTATTTTTTTAAATCACATCGCAGGTATCCTTAGAATAGACATATTCTTAATTTAAAAACTTTTGGAAATTGTTTCACTGAATAACATGTATTTTGGAAGATTCTAAGAAGTAGATGGCCATACAATAGTATGTGTATTGTTAGAAATTTAGATGACAATGTAACTATTAAGAGACAATATAACTATTAAGAGACAATACAACTATTAAGACAATATAACTCAACTGAATTATGCCTAGGTCATATATATATATGTATATATATATTAGCCCACGGGGGCACTGAGTGGGCATGAATTACATAACAATGTTGCATGTAAACCAATCATGCAAAACTTAAAATTATGGAATCAAATATTTCCGGTAAGCATTTCTCATGAACTTTGGCGTTTATAGACAGGTAACCAGATGATCGAAGGGATGGGAAACCACACTATATGAGGAAAGTTAAAGGATATAAGAATGCTTAAATCAGGGAGAGGAAGTTTGCTGGTTGTAAGGCTCTGGCGGCTTCTGCTAACTCCTAATAGGTTTGGGATCTCTCTTAGAATCTCAACGTACAAAGTATTGCCTTTCTATTACAAATGTACAAATGACGAAGAATGTGTTACGGGAAACCCAGTCTTGTCCTTAGCACGTTCGGTGCCTCTGCACATGTTAGAAAAAGCTGGCCCTTCTTCAAGACACAGACGTCTGCCAGGACATCATAGTAATAAATATTCAAATCCAGGATGACCACAAAAGTGAATCATGTCCCTAAAACATGCAGTGTACAATCTTACTTGGTACCCTTGAGAAGTTCCAGAAGAATAACTAGAATGAGTATACTCTCCTCTTCAATAGGAAAAAAGGGGAATCCTGCCAGGCTAGGTGATCAGCCTGATAATGCAAAAAAAATCCTGGACAAGTCCTGGGTACAGGAGGAGGAGCCTCTAATGTGAAGTAAACAGAAGCAGGGGGATGTGGGAGGGGGGGAGCGGGCGGGGAACGACAAGCACAGAGGACTGAAGACCTGTTCCAAGGATGCATTAAGTTACAACTAGCATCACGAACACCTACCAGGTGTCTGGTGCCGTCAGCTATGGCTTCCTGGGAGAGACTACAAAGGAAGAGAAAGTCTGCTGTGACTAGAGATTATAAACAGAAAAAAAAAAAAAGCTTGCTGAAACAGGACCCTGGCCAGACTACGTATGGCAGAGTCATTCCTTTGACCAGGAGCTCCTCTGCGTGCTAGCTACAAACTGAAAAATTCACTGAGCTGGGGCCTAATTTACCATTGTACACGAACACTGTAAGTGTAATATGTTTGTATTATTTTTAGCAGCAAACAGGGATTCTAAGGAATTACTTGTATACCTTAGGAAAGGTCAATGGAAAATTCTGCTATAAATGGAAAAAGCATTCACGTCGAAATGATCTAAGCCCCAAGGTCCTAAAACTAGTAATTGCTACATTTTTAAAAGAACCAAAATCACAGTCAGAACTAAGAAATCTTCAGCTGGAAACAGTGACAGGGGTGGGGAAGGTATCCATCTCATTCAGCTTCTTTCCCTTTTCCAGACACATTTGAGGATAAAAGCGGTGGGATGAGAGGAGGTAAAGAGAATATATCAGTGGTTACTTGAGTTTTAGAGGCTCAGAGAAGGGGAAGGTAGTGGAGAAGAGAGGGAAACAGGAAATGTCCCTCAGAGTTTGTGCATAACACAAAACGAATTTATTTCCTAAATAACCTACTACATTAAGATAAAATTATGTATATTGAATTGCAGTGTCTGGAACAATACCTCTAAAAAATTATTTCTATATTAGCAAGCAAGTCAACAAGCTTAATTGCAATGCATCTGCTTTTAAAGCCAACTAAATAATTTTATATATTCATACTAGCCATTGAGGAAAACTCTCCTTTTACTCTTTTTTTAGGTGCCAATATGTACATCAATACCAAATACACTGAAATAATATAGTTCGAAAAGCATATGCTTTCCTAACAATTATAAATATTGCTTTCCTAAAAGAAAATCCGTGTTTGTAAACATTTGAACATTTGACATTGAATAAACAAAATAGCCTGACAGATGATGAAGTTGTGAATATTTTGCTTGTGAACTCATGTTTAATTAAGTATCCGCTGTAAAACATCTTTCAAAATTAAATGTAGTATTTGATAGTCAAAAACTTTCTGGAATCTTTTTTAAAATTTTTAAAAAAGATTTTATTTATTTATTTATTTGACAGAGAGAGAGAGCGCGCGCACAAGCAGGCAGAGCAGCAGGCAGAGGGAGAGGGAGAAGCAGGCCCCCCAGTTAGCAGGGAGCCCGACATGGGGCTTGACCCAGGACCCTGGAATCATGACCTGAGCCGAAGGCAGATGCTTAACAGACTGAGCCACCCAGGCACCCCAACTTTCTGGAATCTTATAGTAAGTTAACAAATGTAATCTTTTTATCACTAGGAATTCAATGAAAAAAAATGTTATCTTCTACAGAATGGAAATATTTTATGGAAATGGAAAAATTTTATGAAATATAATTTTATGAAATATGAAATAGGCAATATTTCTTTTTCTCACTAGACAGAATAAATGTTCTGAGATTTTTTTTACTAAGCTATAGCTTAACAGGGTCCAACTTTCATTATATAGAAATCTAAGTTAGGGGAAATTCATTTACATAGTCACGTGTTCAAACGTGTGGCTACTTCAATCTGTTTTTCTACTTGGCAATGCAGATATTATAAAGCCATAATTCTAATAATAAGCAATTTCATTAAAAACAATTTTAATACCAGGATGATTAAATCAACATTTTAAATGGACTCTTTATTACCCAAGTATATCCTTTCTAAGATGAAAATATGAGTATCCAGTATGATTCAGTGGTGCTATTACTTTCCATCAGTAAGGCACGGAGATCTTAAAAATTCCTCCCTCAGCTGTAGTAACGTACCAAAATTAATTAAGGCAAATGAACATTCTAAATGAATCTCTTCCTCTTAACTATTGTTTGAGTAATTGCCTATGCTTGACAAGGTATTTTGCATGAAATATCAACAATGTGATTTGAATTATATAATTACAAACTCTTCAACCATAGTAACTAATAAATTATTGTCCTCTCATGGGACTATCTTCAGACATTTAAAATATTTATTATTGAGAAATTCTATTGAATAATTATGGTGTCTTTATAATTTCCTAAGACCTTAAGTTTCTTCCAACCTTATGATTTGGCTATTTTATTTTTTATTGAAATATAACTGACACAGATCTTTGTCATATGTGGAGAAAGGACTTTTTTTTTTTTTTTACCTTGTTTAGGAAAGTCTAATTTACTTAGTTAATGTCTAGCAATCCCAATTCTCTCAATGTATAGTGGTAGTTGGCTAGTCTCTATCCTGGACACAGAAGTAATTACTGTCCTGTCTGTGAGGAAATGGAATGATTTTCAAAGAAACTTTAATAGAATCCAGTTATAATTCACTTTCTGAAATAAGGTGTAAACAATATCTGGTAGTCATGCAGGTGGCCATAAAACAAATTTAACAGAATATCCTTTCAATTAGAAACTCGGGGAGGCAGGATTCTTTAATTTCGCCACACTACCAGTAACCTTTCCCACACTGACTCCATATGGGCTTATATTCCACGAGTATTCTTTAGAAAGATGCATGTGGCACTGTCATCCTTGTTACGACCACATGCCTATATTGATACCCCTAAGTGGATAGGACCTGAAAATTGTTTAGGAAATGATTTCTACAAAATCAGTGAGAGAGAAGTTATCTGTTCTACCAAACGTCCCAGAAAGACTAAGTTCCCTCTTCTTTCTTCACCTTAAATAAAGAGGGACATTACTGCATTTAACATGGAAAATACACATCTGTCCACTGTCATAAAATAATGCTTCTGGTTGGCTATTTAGACCTCCATGAATTCTGTGTTCCTGGTTTCCCTGGTCACTGGCCCACCCTTCCAGAAGAAAGACTGAGGAGAAAAAGAGGATGTATCTCTGTTGGCCCCATTGCTGACTTATGGGAAACAATGTGGAGAAAATACAATTCAAAAGGTTTCCAAGTATCAGGCTTAATAAATATTTGGCATCTCTTATATAATCAACAGGTAGACATGAGGAAAACAAAGTAGTCTGGAAGACAAAATTACCTGTAATAGATTTCTTTTCTCTAACTAGGAGAGCAGGCATTCTCCCTAATATAGCTATTTGTTGAAAATGGCTTTGCTACCTCTACGACTAACTTACTAAGAAAAGGACTAAAGGCATATTTGAATAGCATGCATATTTGTGACAGATTCTGAGTTTGATCTTAAAAATACTATATTATTCCAGTAGAGGCTGAAATTTTCTGGAAATATATCATAACTCTTTTGGTGATATAATGCCAATTACATAATGATTAGTAACTAAAATTTTTACGATGCCTCCTGGAAATTTGGATTACAAATATATGAGGGGATATAATACTAAACCATAATGCATTGTCTTATGTTAAATGAAGAAAAGAAGGAACTAGAAGGCAAAAATTTTAAATAGTGTTGTTGGTACACATGGAACACTGATATGAATAGGAATTATGGAAATGGGAACCATGATGCAATTTTCCAATTATTTTGGCTCATTACTGATAAGTAGTGAAATGTTTCATTGTTTCCACATTTCAGAATGTTCTGAAATACTGTCCAAAGCAAGGGAAATTAGAACCGGACTAGCATTCAGGAAGCTTTGCTCTGTTACTAACTCAGGCACTAACTAGCTTAAAAGACAACTTAAATTTTCCAGATCTTATTTTCTCATCAGTAAAATTACAGTTATAATAGATCAAAACTCTAAATGGATTCGTTTTAGAGAAATTACCAACTCCCTGCATTTATAAAAATTTGCAATGCATATTTCTTGAAAAATGATCCATAATTTTATAAGAGTTGCAATCACAAGATTCACAAAGAAGTATATGACTCCTCTAAGTCTAACAACTATAGGACCAGGGGCTTTCTCAAGTTCCTTTTTCAGCTTATACACATTACTAAATTTTATGTCAAATACAATAGTTCTACATTCACCACATGAAAACCAATGTGTTACTTATTTGCACATCCATACCAATGTATACATTTATACAAATACACAAAAAACTTTGAAATTTTTATTTTAATGACAGGTCAGTTTTCCTAGTTGGAAACAATTTTTGAATGTAAAAAAAAATTTTGGTTATAATCACTGATCACCTTTCAAAGTTGGAAGCCATTTTAATGTAAGTAAAATCTTATTTTGCACTAGAGGTGCTATCAGGTTTTACCTGGGGTTTGTATGAGCTCAGAGTCCCATGTGAAAATCAAAACCCATGAAAATAAATGAAAAGATCATCTTAATGAATTCCTTATGCATCCAGCAACTATTTATGAAATGCTCACTATTTGGCAGACACTGTGGTAGGCACTAATTTTGCTGTGATAACTGAAACAATCTCTGACTTCAGCTGAATAAGATAAATGACTTTACTTAAAACCTTAATTAACCTTGATGAAAGAAATTGAAAGAGACCCACAAATTATGAATATGACACTATTCTGTATGAAAACATTAAACTGTGTTATTTTCCTCCCCATTGGACCTCTAGTGCAAAACACAGAATTGGAGTTATAATAATATTTAGTTTATGGCACATACTCATCATTGTTCACTGATGCATGAATGGTTTGCTTTCATAATTTCCTTTCACACATACACACACACACGTAATAAGCATTCATAAATCTCCTAATAAAACAAAAGCTAGGATTAAAACTATGCCCCACCCCATACTCATTACCTTGACCCTCCCAAAAGAAATAAGTAGGCATTAATGAAAGGTCAGATAAATTGACCATTGACTCAGAAACCCAGAAACAGATCCGTGTCTATAGTCTGGTGTGTATTAATATGGCAAGTCACAGAGAAAATTATGAATTATTCAATAAATAGAAAAGGGAATAGTTACCCTTATAGATAACAAAATCAGATCCCTACACAAACACACACACACACACACACACACACACACACAAAATCAATTCTAGATGGATTAAGAACATAAATTTCAAAAATAAAATTTTTACTTTTAGTAGAAAATATAGATGAGTATCTTTTAGCCATTGGGGTAGGAAATATTTCTTAAGTAAGATACCCCCAAAATCACTGATTAGTGAAAAGATAATCAATGTGAATATTTAAAATAAGAATTTTATTTATGAAAGACACCTTGAAGACAAGTTATAATGTAGAAGATACAATGTAGGCAAACTACATACACCACCCGCAAAAAATTAATAACAAGAACATATAAAGGGCGCCTGGATGGCTCAGTCGGTTAAGCATCCGACCCTTGATCTCCGCTCAGGTTTTGATATCAGGGTTGTGAGTTCAAGCCCCATGTTGGGTCTCCATGCAGGGCAGGAGACTACTTAAAAAAAAAAAAAAGATTATATATAAAAAATTAAAAAAAATAAGCACAAATCAGTAAAAAATACGTGAACAGATTTTTCACAGAAAAAGAAACATAATGGCCAATAATTACAAGAAGAGGTATTAAACAATGTAGTGATCAATTAAATGCAAACAATGACCGCAACGAGATACTATTTTAGTATATTCAGTTAGTATAAGTTTAAATGTCTCCTATGCCAAGTTGGAGGTAACGTGGATACACAATTTCTGTATTGCTTCTTGGGGTATAAACTGGAGCAATCAAGTTTAAAAATTGTTTGGCATTATGTCTTAAAGTTAAATATTTTTTACACCTTATCATCCAGAAATTCCAGATCTAGATATGAACCCAAAAGTAGTCTTGGTCATGTGACAAGAAATGCATGTATGTTAATAGTAGCACCTGGAAACAATTTAAATGTTCATCAATGAGACAGTGAATTAATAAATGGTAGTATATTTACACAATGGACTATCACACAACAGTCAAACTAAGTGAACTACAGTAACGTAATAAAGTATGATTGAATCTTAGGAGTATGAAATTAAGTGAAAAAAGGACATCCCCAAAGATTTCAGCAGCATGGTACCTCTTTATAACATTTTAAACAAATACAATTAAAGTAAATATATTTGAGAGGTGCCTGGGTGGCTCAGTTGGTTAAGCGTCTGCCTGCAGCTCAGGTCCTGATCTTGGGATCTAGGATGGAGTCCCACATCAAGCCCCAGGTCGGGCTCCCTGCTCAGTGGGGAATCTGCTTCTGCCTCTCCCCCCGCCTCGCCCTCCCACCAGCTCATGCTCACTTGCTCTCTCTCTCAAATAAATAAATAAAATCTCAAAAAAATAAAATAAATATATTTGAGGAAAATACACAAGCACTCAGACTAAATAAAAAACAAGGAAATGATGAATACAAGATGTCGTGGTCAGCAGTCAGCCCTAAATCTTGTATGAAAGAAGGGAAGGAAAGAGGGAAAGAAGGAAGGGAGGGAGGGAGTTAGTGATAATCTTGAATGTATTTGAATTATATACTAATGTGCAAATCACACCCAGTGGTAATAGCAAGCTGCTTAAAAAGGACAATTTGTAACTTAACATTCACTTTAGATGGCTTGTAAAACGGACTTGTCTACACATATGCTGGCAATACTGATGGAAGGAAAGGTTAAATGACTTGTTCACTGAAAAAAAAAAGTTGTCATCCATGGTGCCAAAAATAGAAGTTCTGATTTCCAGTCCTGTGATCTCAACAGAAGACAGGATGTTCACTTTATCTAACTGATATAAAATACAACTTCTCTGAGGACTCTATTATTTTGAACTACTATGTAAGTACATGTAATTACAAGCTTCTAGAAATATGAACTGTTTATCTTATCATTTGTTACAGCAAATAGAAAGTCTGAGCTGAGTATTTACCCAATGGTGATGCTAATAGTGTTCAGAGTCATTATGGACTATTTGTGAGGGTCTGTTTAGATATCTTTAAGATCAATGACCCATTAGGGCAATTATAGTCTAAGATGGTTCCTGCCACACAGACTCCATTCTTGCTACCAGAAAGTGACATGTTGATGTTATAAACACCCCTCATATTGTTACAAATGTGTCTTTCCTGAGAAAGCTGCAGAAATATATCTTTGTTTAAAAAATTCTGTTTCCCGTGAGTTAGTCATTCTGTTTTTGCAATTTCCTGTGATAAAATTATAATTATACTCTTCAAAAAACTCAATAAAATGAATACATTTATTTTTCTCATTATTTTTATCAGTTTAAAAATCTTTATAGTATCTGTCTTCTCTACCCCAATAATACAGTCTCACATAGCCACATATTCCCACCATCCATACATGCTCAGCCGTATATAATTCCATGTCATTTATGTGAAGAAAAACATAGGTTACTTGCTATGTAACTACAGATTCATAGAATTGGAAGGATCTTAAAGATGGAGACCAACTAGTCAAGTAGTATATCTCAACTGATACCAGAATCCTTTATTAGGGAGTAGTCTTCATTTTCTGGGAGGTGGAGTGGGAGGATATATCATGGGCCCTTTTGAGAATCCGATAAATGTTAACAGTGTTGTCCCAAGAAAAATATGGCCATGTGTGTAAGTATTCATGCCATTTTTTTTGCTTTTGACAATGAGTTATCTTATTAAGATTATGTGACTCCTTTTTTGTAAAAAATAATGGCTGCTCCTGGAAAAGAATAATTCCAAATTAACTAAATCATATAAAAAGAAGAAAATTCTGTGTCTGCTTAAAATATATTTCAATGAGAAGCCTGTTTGATTTGGAAGAAGTCAAAGTTGGAGTGATCTTTTACATGGAAATATTTATGTCATTTTTAGTATTCAAGCAATTTTGACTCTGTTTTAATACCAGCAAGGGCTCAAAGTTGCAACCCATATCACTTTCAAAAGCAAAGAGAATTAAACTCTCTTACGGCAGAATAGACTTGTGTCAAGACACCTGAGCTTTCTTCAAGACACTTCAAGTTGAATTTAGGTCCTACCAAATCCCATGTCCTTAAGGCAAATAAAGTTATTTTTGGAAAGGTTGGCATCAACAATGCAGCCTCTGTCAGCAAAGAAAGACGTTTGAAATCTTTTTTCAATTTAAATCATCTAAGGAGAAGTAACTTTTAAAAGAGTTTTGCCGGCTTTCCAGTTGCTATAGTTCTTTCCCATGGTTAAACTGACAAGGCTCTCTCATTTTCAACTCCTTTTCCCCTCACAGATATCCTTCCTTCAGCTCTGGAAAGGTTACAAGTTTTCACCTCAAATTTCTCCTTCCAAAATGGCAGACATTTCTAGCAGCAATCAAACAGTGAATCTGGAGTCTGATGACTAGCCTCCTTCTTACAGCCATTTTAGATTTTACTACAAGAAAGTCTAGCCACAAATGAACCTCTCTTGTCAAACTGTTCTAAGATACAACGAAAAACAAATCAGACGCTTAAAAAATGAATAAATAAAGTGAAATTTCTGACCCAAGTTCAACCAAATACATTAACACTTATCCTCTGGAAAACCAAAAAAAACTTCTGACAGTAAAAACAACACAGTTTCCTCCATTTCTAAATAAAACCTTAAAAAATATAGGTTCTAGGCTACAGCTTTGAAATTATTGGGCCACTTTTCACAGAGCAGGCAAGGCATCTTTCAGGATAATTGTCAGAGTCTTTGACACTAATGCATGCTGATGCTGAAAAGTAATAAATCTTCATAAAAAGTAAAAGGTCTGTCTTCCTCACCAGAGTAATCAAGCTGGATGTTGCACCCAGAAACTCCATATGTATCCCCCATGTACACTGAGTATGAAGAGTGTTCTTCCATTAGGAGTTTTGCAGAACAAAAAAACTTCTTACCGCTGAAACAACTTGGTCTTTAAAGAATCTATGGGGTAACACACACACACACACACACACACACACACACACACACACACAGAGACTTCAATAGGCCTACCAGCACTCACATGATAGATAACAATCAGAGCTTTACTGAAACAATCATAGCTTTCAATGGCACAGCTGCTATTTTCACCATAACTGGCTTCAAAATATTAGCAAAATGTCAGAGTTCAGAAGTAGGTTATATCAAGTGAACAGAGACACTCTTCTAGATATTCGTTGTTCCTACAGTTCTGAGCAACCCACCAGTTCAAACATTTCTAGAGTACCTGATTTGATTGAGCTTTCCATAATTATCTATGGTTCCTTTTGCTTGGAGACATGTCAAGACACGCTGGGACAAATACAAGTTTTGGTCAAGAAAATAAAAATTCTCTATCGTGTGATGTATTTTCAGGATGCTCAGAAATAAGCTTTATTGACTTCATGCTCTTCTTGGCAGGAAACTTATCACACAAGAAACAATCTAGCTTTTGTGTCCTATCACATTCGGCAGTGCAAATAAAATCAAGGGAAATGTAAGAGCCATCAAGCTTTCTTTCTTTTGTCATCTGCCAACTTAAGCTAAATTCAATATGAACAGAAAGAGATACGTGTAAACATATGTCAGACACATTTTTGTTAATTCCCATGAATGTAATACTATTCTAGATGCATATTATATAACAGATTGATAATTTTACATAATGAATCCATGCCATTCTATCCATGTTTAAAGTAAAACATTAAAAACATATTTTGCCACAAGACTTCTGCACATAAATGGAAGGGAACAAAAATAAGGCATGTAATATATAGTCTATAATTTAATATATTTCTATGTAAATGTATAAATATACATTATTAAAGCATATAAATAGATTTGCTTTTACTTTACCTACAAGATGAAGTTTATATGTGACATTAAGTTAAAAACTCTTGTGCAAAAATGATCTGAAATATGACCATCTAACCTCTGTTATTGTTATAGGAAGCTTCTTACATTATAAGTGAGCTCCTTGCTGGTTATTGTTAGTTATCTGTAATCATCCACTTTTCACCCAGTGGTCCACATTGGTTACCTCCCTTTCACTTTATCTTACCAAATAATAAATGACAAATATATTATCCGCTATTTTTTTTTCTTTTGTGGTTAACTATCACCAAGTCCTTAACTTCTTGTAGAATGCCAAGGTTTCCAGATTCCTTACTAAACTGGTTTATTCTAAAACCACTCCAGATTGTCAACATCTTTCTTAAAATGTGAGCCTCCTATTGAGAAGAAAATTCTTCATTTGTTTGGATGATTGACAACTACAGAACCATTATTCTCTGTGTTTATAACTAATATTTCTATTAGAACACAATAAAATTTTATTGTATTGTCACTAAAACCACTGAATTTTTCACCAGAGAAGCTACCATTTCTTAACTACTTTCTCTTTTAGCTAGGCACTGTGTTAGTCAAGGTATTTTATCCTTTTTAATCTCATTCGATTTAACTTTCCCAACAGCCCCATAAAGTTATTATTGTCTTATTTTATGTTTTAAAAAAAAAGGATACACAAAACAAGAGCATAGAAGTTAAGTAATGAGCACAAGATCATATAATTAAATGGCTAAGCAAGGATTTGAGTCCAGGTCGTCAGAATTCATTGTCAGTGGTCTTTATGACTCCACGTTCTTGCCATTTTTCCCACACACAACGCTGAGCCATGACTCCACATCAGCCTGCTGCCCTTCATGCCTTCCTTCCTGTCTCTGTCTTTGCTTCCTTCCCTCTACCTCTCCCCTTCCTATCTTCCTTCCCTTCCACTCTCCCTTCCTCCCACTCTCTTTTCTCCTATGTATCCTTACTTAATCTCATCTTGTCAGTATTGATCCATGTCTATGTTTTCTTAAGCTAATTATAAATCTGTATTCTATCATACAGCCCACATTAGTTTTCTCATACAGCTGATTACACTTGCTGTCCACATTTTCATCCACACAGTAGATTAAGATGTACAGAACAGCACCCAAAACAAACATGTGTGTCATAATGGTATGTCCCATATGGTTGTGGCATTAGGGCACAATGGCTCAATTTATTTTGTTTTCATGACTAACACTGGGGCAATGAATGTCTATTAGTCTTACGGGTTTTCTTAGATCTAGCCTATAGAAACTAACACTTCTCTTCCCACCTGTTTTCCATTTCCCGACTTACCAAAACACTCTACCTAGTGATAATTTGGGAGTCTACTCTTCAATTACAATAGCAGCCATTGATTATGTAATTATTGGATGTCAGACTCTATGTGACTTTACATACAGGATCTCTAATTATCAGAATCACTTCAAGACTGATGGTATCATTCCATTATTGAAAACTGACAAATAAAATATTAGAGAGGACTGAAGTAAGCAGCCAAGTTGGGATTTAAACATCGGTCGACTTGACTACAACACCGCTCTAATGATGTTGAGGTTACCCCTGATCTGACAGAATGCCTCACAGTGACATTTAACACATTAGTGGTGGAGGCATTGTGATGATAATTCCTAATCTATAGATCCCTCCAGGGGGAAGAATTTTAATGGAGACTTTGAGCCATTGAATAGCCGACTGATACATTCTAAATATTTCTTCTAAGTGGCTTATAAATTTAAGTATGTAAAACAAAGAAATCCCTTTATAAAGCAACAATGCAAGACTTAGATGCGGTGGGAAGTCGTGCTGGAGGGTTAATGAGCTCCATCCTCAGGGAGGAAAAAAAATTAGAATAGGAGCAAATGGAAAATAATCTAGAAGCAAAATCTGTGACTCAAGTATCTCAATTTTTAAAATTTATGACCCATGCAACGGGCATGGGTACTTATACTGGTTATCAATTTCATATAGTTTTAAAAATATTTACCCCAGCTTACTGAAAATAACAACATAGACTTTAAAAATTAATTTTGTTTTATGGCAGTTAAAGGGTTGCTTGCTACTGCCTATAACCTATATCCAAGCTAAATTTGGCTTGCTGGTTGCGTATTATCAGTCAGGATGGCTTGAATTATGTTGTGGTACTATAACCCCAATATCCTGGAGGCGTAGAGTCACAAAGGTGTATTTCTTGCTCAGGCTGCATGTTGGTAAAAGCTCGGCTAAAGCCTGTATTTCTCATTTCTTCCTCTGCAACCCAGGCTGATTGATCATTTATTAGGTGAAACACCACTAGTCACACGGCAAAGGGGAAGGAACACAACATATCACGCACTGGCTCAAAGGCTTCACCAAGGCAGTGGCACACATCACTTCCACTCACATTTTCTTTGCCAGAGCAGTTGTCATAACCACATCCTGCTTTAGGGAGTTTGGGGAAATCCAACTGTAACATGTGCTAAGAAGGAGAGGAGAACTGGAATGTTTTCCAACAGTCCTACTGACTGCCACAGAGTGATTCCATATGGAGCTGGATTATTTTCTTAACCTACAGTTCTACTACATTAGAGCATACTAACACACAGCACCTGGTGATTGGCCAAGGAAGGCAGTTTTCGGTGACTATGTCATTCGGTTCTGCATTTTTGGTTCACGCATGCATATGATAGTCATAAATGTGGGAGCAAGTCCTCACCACAGACCGCTCTCAGCAGCACATCAAACACCAGATCAATGAGCACATCAGCCTGGAAAGCAGGAAGCCTGAACGTTGTAAAACTTGGAAGATGATGATGGTAAATAAATTCATTCTGTTTTTTATTATTTTAGTTTCAGAAAGAATTTCTTTGAATTTTCTTGCAGAAATTGGATGTCCTCTTAAAATACGACCACTCATATACTATTGATTTCTCTCTCTGAGGCACAAAGAATATGAAGTGTCGGAAAAAAGTTCATCTCTTGGCAATAGAGCTATCTGAATTCAAGTTCACCCTTCAATTCTCATGGGAGATTCTCTTCTCCAGAGTCAATGTTTTATAATCCCTATATTTCAACCCATATATTTCCTTATATTTCAATTGACAAACTTAGGTCATTCAACCTAAATAATAGAGTGAGGAACCAAAACTTGAAGAAGCCACTTAAAATCCCAGAAATGGTCCTCACTAGGAATATCAGTACCACAAAACCATAAAAATTTTTTTAAAGATTTTATTTATTTATCTGACAGAGAGAGAGACAGCCAGCGAGAGAGGGGACACAAGCAGGGGGAATGGGAGAGGAAGAAGTAGGCTCCCACTGGAGGAGCCTGATGCGGGGCTCGATCCCAGGACCCCGGGACCACGCCCTGAGCCAAAGGCAGACGCTTAACGACTGAGCCACCCAGGTGCCCCAAAACCATAAAATTTTTAAATTTCATCTCGCATTCAAAAAGTTCTGTGAACTTTCTCTTGTCAACTGGTACCTCTCACTATGGGAGAGCAGCATGTGTCGTCAGTCCATTTATCTGCCATGTACTTCGAAATTACTTACACAGACTAGGTGCAATTTAATTATTAATCAGGGCTTCTTTAGCAAGAAAACACAGTATCAAGGTAAATATTGCCAACTACTATCTGTATTCTGTGGCTAAAGCTGTGTGTGGACTGGCATTCAAGTGAGACTCATTCATTAATAGATCAATGCCTTTTTTAGTTATATACATAAATGGTCTTGCTTCAGTCCTGAGCTCAACATGATTTTGTCCATCCTTATTAGAGATTACAGAAGAATAGTTAAGAACCGAAAACATCGAATCTCTTTTATTTTATTTTATTTTTTTTAAAAAGATTTTATTTATTTATTTATGTGACAGACAGACAGACAGCGAGAGAGGGAACACAGCAGGGGAGAGGGAGAGGAAGAAGCAGGCTCCCAGCCAAGGAGCCCGATGTGGGACTCGAACCCGGAATGCCGGGATCACGCCCTGAGCCGAAGGCAGACGCCCAACGACTGCGCTACCCAGGCGCCCCCTGGAATCTCTTTTAATCATTCATTTTCAGTAAAAAACAAAATAAAATGTCATGAAACCATTCTTCCCATATGTGCTGCCCATAGGGGCTGCATCCGAATGTAAAGCCAAACATGGGACTGCAACAGTAACTACTGTTACACGTGTAGAAGGCAATTTAAAAAATTGACAATTGATTTTCCTGCCTTTTTATTTTTTTTTGAACATAATTTTGGTTTTACAGTCTTGTTGACAATGACCTGTACCTGTTTTTGCTCTGTTAAGCACAACTAAGGATGATGCCCCTGGAGTTCTTTGTCTTTTCTCTACCTGTCATGACCAATTCATAACTTTCACCCTGGAAAGTATTTACTAGCAAATATTCCTGAAAAATCAAGTAATTTAACCACAGAGATTCTGAGCATAATTTGAATGAGAAACCATAACTTCGAAGGTTTCATGTCAGCACAACAATCAGTACCCAAGAGACCAGGAGGGAAGGGATCCTGGACTCAAAAAACCTCAATTCTCAGGTATTGGTTGTTGTACCTCGTCATCCTTTCTAGCTGCCCTTTTCTTTCCTGCCTCGTGGATTCATATTTTACATTTTTATTGAAGGACTTTTTACTAGGTGGAGATACAATACTACTCTATGATCCAGAATTGTTGAATACATATTGCTCTTTTTACCATTACTTCTCAGTTAATGTACAGTGACATAATGAGAATAACGAGGAACATTCCAAACTTAAATATGAACAATATCATAAAACTAGTGTGGAATGTGAGTCAAGATGAAGTGATGAAAACAATTTCTGTATAACATGCATTGCGCTTAAGGACAGAGTTATTATAAGGACATTACTTTGGACCTAAAATTAATCTTATTAGTCCAAATTTATAAAATCTAAGGCAGATAAATTATATCCTCTGTTTCCCTCTGAAATTGTTGGCCTGCCCATAGTTAAGTTATAAATTTCATGGATCACTAATGACACACACAGCACACTATACCACAGACAGGGTTTGGAAGGTATATTGATAATGCCAACACAATGTCTTCAAATTTATTTTCTTTTTTAACTTTTATTCTTTTTCCTTAGCAAACTCTTTAAAGAAAAAGGCCTGTGCACTTATTTGAACAGATATCCATACCACATCTACATCTCCAGACCCAACTTCTCCCCCAAGCTCCACTCAGTTGCCTGCTAGACTCTCTACTTGAATATCTGAAAAGCTTCATCAACTTACTCTTGTCTACAGCAGAGCTCCTGGACAGCCCAAATTTGGCCAACTACAAAGATTCCTATCTCATTACGTAAGCATTCATCCAATTGTTCAAGCCGAAACCTAAAAGGCAATTGAGACTTGTCTCTCTCATCCGTGTATCCAATGCGTGAACAATTCCTGTTGACTTTACTCTCAAAAAGTACACACAGAACCTGACAGCTTCACACAACTTACACTGTTCACCATGCAAGTTGCCATCATCTAGTCTCTCACTTGATCTGCTCATTACTGTTACTGGACTCTCTTGTTTCTTCTCTTGCCCACACACTGTATTCTCCCACAGCAGTCAGAAGGACCTTTTAAAAATCTATTCAGGTCAGGGCAAAACTCTCCAAGGGCTTTCTCCCATGCTTAGAATGAAATCCGCTGTCCCAACCACGGCATGTGAAGCCTTACGTGATCTGCTCTCTGACTGTCTCTGGAAAGTCTACCTTGCTTATTTGACTGCAGAAGTTTGGCTTTGGGGATATTTCTTCCATGGACTAAGATCATTCTTGGTTTTTGCACTTGTGGTTTCTCCTGCCTGGAAAACTATACCCCACTTATATTTGTGTCATGTTCAATTACTTCAATTAAGTTATTTTCTTACGACCCCAGCTTAATAGAGCTTTACTCCTACTTCCCCTCATCCTGTTTTATTTATTTCCATAGTTTTGTCACCCTCTGACATTGTATTGCATGTTTATTTCATCATATTCTCACTGGAAAGTAAATTCCATAAAGGTGGAGATTTTGCATTGATCATATGCCAAATTCCCAGGAAGCAGTTATACATTTGATGTGTCCTATCCTTCAGTTAGTTCTGTGGAAAGTAAAAGAGATGATAGAATATCTAAAAATGAAAAATCGGCCATCAAATCTCAGAGGAGTAGCGCTCTGTGAAGGAAGAAAAGAGTGTGGGGGGATCTAACCTTGATCTACAGAGTGACTACAGGAATTTAACTGAGAGCGGCCCACAGGGTTTCCACATATCTATACCTTTCCCACTGAGCAGCCGGTGGCCGAGAACTCATACACTTGGAGAAATTTCCTTTCAGCCTTTGGTTAAATTCATAGTTTTGAACTTGGAGACACAATATGGTTAAACAAAAATTAAATAGCAAACAACTTCACCTGATAAAGATTTAGCACAAGCACAGTCCAAGTCAAATCTCAGCAAAATCCAAATTGTAACCACACTGGCTAGGTTTGAATTTGTAGTGAAAGAGGTTTTGTACGTCTCCATCTTAGTCACCTAGGTCTTTCCCACGCAGTGACTACTCATATATTAGCATTATTGAGGTAAAAATAAGTGCCTTAGCTACAGGTGGAATTGCAAGGAGGAAGGGAAGTTGATAACAAGTATTCCTTGTCAGGTGTATGTCCTCCATTAGAACCAACTCTCCAGGTAGTCACTGGGTTCAACTGGCTTTAGAGAGGATGACTATAGATAATTTATTATTGGGGATTTCTAGCAAAGCAGATATGCTGGATTTATGGACTTTAGGTTCTAAGTAATGAATTATTACTTAGTACCTGATGGGGAGGAAATGATGGGCTTACTTAATATTATTTTATTCAAAAAAGAATATGGGGTATACATCCCAAATGACCTCTATTGTAACCAGTTAAATTCATTAGTGGACTAGTCAAGTCCACCACAAGTCAATACAAAATTCAGTCATTTCTACACACTTGTTTTACGTTAGGCTTCTTGCAACCACTAGCAAGGAAAACATTACAAAGATTTGTTAGAAGAGCATATCAGTCTGTTCAGAGATTTTCCATTACTGCACTAGACAGCAATGTTTGGATAACTATAACACTAGTCTGTAGGAGGTTACTCTTCCAGATTTATCTAAGATTCAGTTGAGCGTTCTTTTAAGAAAAGCTCAACCCTCACGAATTATGACTATTTTAAATTGAATTTCCGTATGACTTCATGTGGCCACTAAATAACTTAGACTACAAGTAAGTGATAGTTACCTGCTAAGGCAGTGACCTCATTGGTATCATAAGGTTAACATTTGGTTTTATACGAATGTATAAATCCTGACTGGATCTAATTTAAGAATTTAGCAGACTAAATCGTATTTTATCATCTGTCCAAGGATCTAAAAACAGAAAGCTTAGATGTAGCTCCAGTCTTAACTATTTAACTGTTTGTGTGGAAAAGACATGTTTTCTCTTCAGAAGACATATGCCTAAATCTAAGTGATTAAAATTTTAGTGTCATACCTCTCGAATAGCAGTACAAAACTCACTCTGAAGCACTTTTTTGAGGGATTGCAGCTTGTGCACTGGTACTTCTCCAGATTCCTGTAGTTTTTCCAGTAATTCAATTGCTCTGGCAACATCTGAAAAAAAAAATCAAAATAGAGAGATCTAGAGTCAACCGCATCTCATCAGCAAAGTACTATCATTCCGGTTGAGTGGTGCAATGAAAAATAAGTGGAATGAATTGCAAAATCGCAACTTAAAATTCATAGCTTATTGATCTAATCTTTTGGTAAAAAGTCATTTTAATTTGTTCTACACAATTCATCACTGAATATGTCTTCTTTGGTGGCATTTCACGTATGTTATTTCTGTCACGCAAATCAGTTTGAATATTCTTTCAGGAAAGAAGAGTAGGAAACATGTCTTTTATTGATACCCTAATAACCAAATAAGTCCTGTCAATTTTACCTCCAAGATGCTGTCTGCAGTCTGACTTTTCCTTTCCCATACTACATTTATTACATCTGCAATTTTACATTTATTAATGTCATGATTTGATCAATGTACATTTCTTCTACTTACTGATAAACTCTTACAGGGTAGGAACTTATCTAAGTTTGGTCATCTTTGCATCCCAAAGTCTGGTATAACACAGTGAATCCCTAGGGGCGCCTGGGTGGCACAGTCGTTAAGCGTCTGCCTTCGGCTCAGGGCGTGATCCCAGCGTTCTGGGATCGAGCCCCACGTCAAGCTCCTCCACTGGGAGCCTGCTTCTTCCTCTCCCACTCCCCCAGCTTGTGTTTCCTCTCTCGCTAGCTGTCTCTCTCTGTCAAATAAATAAATAAAATCTTTAAAAAAAAAACCACAGTGAATAAATATTTGATGAATTAATTAATTAACTAATGGGCTCTATCCATTTAACTGCTATTCTATTATTCTAAGCCCTCATCATCATCTCTCGTCCGTTCAAAGAGATCTTTCTTCTCCTCCAGCCTCTTCCTATGGTCCATAAGGTTATCTTTCTAAAGAATCTGATGGTGTACCCACCTACGAGCTTCTAGGACAGTACCAAGCAAAAGAATTTTCTGTAACAATTAAGTTAAATGTTCCTCCTTTACTTGACATTATCAAAGGTTAATGTACCAAAAAACATTGTCTTTTATACTCACAGCTTTAAAATTCCCAGGGTGGTTTTGTACTGCCAAGAAAAAATGATATGATGAAAGGCCATTTTAAAAATACTTATGGTGATCTCTTCTACCTGTTGTTGTAGTCAATGGCTCAGTGAAGAGTCACTTAGGTATTTATGTATAAGATAGAAGGTTTTCAGCTCCTAAATGTTTAGCTCCAGAAAGCATCCCATACCCTGCCATCAGATTATAAATTCATCCATCCATCCATCCATCCATCCATCCACTAATTTGTGTTCCTATTAGACCAGGCACTAAATGTAACAAAAAGAATAAGACACACTTCCTTTCTGAACTCACAATCAAATGAGAAGACTATAACAGCATTGCTACCTATAATAAAACCATTACCTCCTCAGAATTTAGGTGGGTTTGGCATACATGTACGTATCTAATCAAAGAAAATAACCAGTAAGTGACTTTAACAGAGACTCTTCCTTGCCAACTGATTGCCAACTGTGGGCCAGTGAAGAAAAAATCATGAAATCAACACAACACTGCCAGTTTGAAAAGTTTGTCTTTTAGTACATAAACTGGAAGTCAATTGGACAATACCAGCGGTATCCACAATCAGTAAGTTACCAACCTGAGAATTTTATGCATTTCTAACTGCACAGAAGTTGCATAACTAGATGCCCACAGGTATGTGGAACTCTCCACATGTTAAAAAATTGAGCTCATTATTTTTTTTCCTGAAGCTAGCTATTCTCTTTCCATATTCCATAATTCCATGAATAGCACCCCCATCCAGCCTGCCCTCCAAGCTAGACAATGGCATCATCTTTCACATTCACCCCCACATGCAGTTAGTCAGTGATGGCTGAAGATGCCATCTCAAATATGCCTTTTGAATGGAGCCCTTTTGTTTGATTACTTCAGAAAAGCCTTTATTATTTTTCACTCATAGTACTGGAACATTTCCCAACTGTTCTTTAAATTAGCATTTTCTTGCTCATTCCATCCTCCACTTTGCTTCCAGAGTGACTATCCTGAATGACAAACCTCATTATTATCCTCCCCCACAAAACACCTTCTCTGGCTTCCCACTGCCTACAAGGTGAAATTCAGACCATGTAGGGTTACATTCAAGTCCCTTAACAACCAACCTCTTCTGACTCATCTCTAAAAACTCTTCCCTGCCCATTCTTACTTTGGACATCCAAAACTTTTGCTATTCTAGGATGTGGCACAGAATTCCAACCTGTAGGGCTTTGCACACATCATCCCCTGTTCCTGGAACACAATTAAGTAATTCATCCAGTAATGCCAGGCACTGTGCTATGCACAGGACACAGTGGTAAAGGACACCGAGGCTTGTTGTCATTTTCATGACATTTATAGGTTCGAGGGGTCACAGACACGCAGTAAAGTGGGCATGTCCTTAAAAGAATCACTACAGGTTAGCGCATGGCTGTATAACAAAGGCATTTATCACCATTTGGGAGCCCAGGAAAGGCCTCTTCATGGAATTAATAGCTAAACAGAGTCTTACATAGGAGATGTAGGTAGAGAAAAAGGGGAAGAACGTTCCAGGCAAATCAGTGCAGATTTAAGTCTTGTCAGGAGAGTGTGGGGCATTCAGAGACCTGAAAGGAGTTTGGTATGGCTCAAGTTGAAACCAAGGCAAGAGTAGCAAGAAATGAAGTAGAGAGAAATCACATCATGGAAGGTGTTTTATTTTTTATTTTTTATTTTTATTTTTTTTAAAGATTTTATTTATTCAACAGAGATAGAGACAGCCAGCGAGAGAGGGAACACAAGCAGGGGGAGTGGGAGAGGAAGAAGCAGGCTCATAGCAGAGGAGCCTGATGTGGGGCTCGATCCCATAACGCCGGGATCACGCCCTGAACTGAAGGCAGACGCTTAACCGCTGTGCCACCCAGGCGCCCCCATGGAAGGTGTTTTAAATCACATGGGAAGACGGCTTAAATAGCATCTCCTTAGACATGTCTTTCCTGATTCTCCAAGGCAGATTAAGTTGCTCTCCTGTGTTTTCCCACAGTTCTCTTTTCACTCATTCACTGTAATAATTACTACTTTCTGCTATGCCTCTGTTTGCATGTATATCCTTTACCCTTGCAAATCTATAAGCTTCTTGAGGTGTCAGGAGTGATATCTTATTTGCCATTGTATCCATGCTTCAATGCAGAGTACTTGACAAATATGAGAAGTTTAATACAGACTTACTGAATGAGTAATGGATTAATTAATGAAACTAACTCAGAAAAACAGGGGTTAGAGGTTTGTGTCTAGAAGGACACATAACTTCTCATGACACTAGACCTCCTTGGTCAAGACTGGCAGTGTGGGGGAGGAGGCAAGACTACATCTGTAGGCTAAAGGCCACTGAGAAACCACACTGAGGGAAGTTCAGAAAAGTGGAAAATGACTCCAACCTGAATACTCAGGAATTCTCACACTTGGCTGCACATTACAATTATCTGGGACACATTGAAAAATTATTAATGCCTGAGACTCCCTTCCCCCTCCCACCCGTCCCCCAAATTAAACCAGAATATTCAGAACACTGGTTCTCAACCTTCACTGTAGATTAATATCGCCCAGGGAGTTGTAAAAACCATAGATGCTTGGGTCCCACCCCAGAGATTCTGATGTGATTGGCACAGTGCAGGGCCTGGGCATGGGGCTTTCAAAAACCCTCCAGGTGATGCTAAAGTACAGCCAAGGTTGAACCACTGGTCTACTTGGCACGGGTATTTCATAGCCTCTATGTGATTCTAATGTGCAGCCAGGGTTGAACCACTGGTCTACTTGGCATGGGTATTTTCATAGCCCCTATGTGATTCTAATGTGCAGCCAGGGTTGAACCACTGGTCTACTTGGCACGGGTATTTTCATAGCCTCTGTGTGATTCTAATGTGCAGCCACGGTTGAAAAGCTCTGATACAGATTAATGGCTCTAAACCATGAATGTGCCTAACGATCACGTGGGGGAGGTTATTAAAACATATGTTCTTGACCCTCCACCCCCACTTTGGAGAAGTTAATTCAGAAAGTGTGAAAATAAGGCCCAGCAATTGGCTTCTGATTTATTTTTTTTAAAGATTTTATGTGTTTATTTGACACAGAGAGAGCGAGCATAAGCAGGGGGAGGGGCAGAGGGAGAAGCAGACTCCCCGCTAAGCAGGGACCCCACTTGGGGCTTGATCCCAGGACCCTGAGATCATGACCTGAGCTGGAGGCAAAGGCTTAACTGACAGAACCACCCAGGCGCCCCTAGGAACTGTCCTTTTAAACAAACACTTCAAGTGATTCCGAAGTTGTTGGTTCACAGACCCCATTTGTTGAGAAAGTAAATAAAATGATCTTTCAGGTTCCTATGGGTCCCAGCATTCCAGGAATCCTTGCATTTCCATTATTCTTTAATACCCTGTGTAACATTGCATGGGGTTTTTCCAGCAGTCTCAGAATGACCGGTAAAAGGCAATGGATGAAAGTAATTGGTGTAAAGTACTAGCCCATTCTAAAACAGTGCTCCTTAGAAAGGTTGTCGTCAGAATCACCTGCAGAGTTTTTTTTTTTTAATTTTATTTATTTATTTGACAGAGATAGAGACAGCCAGCGAGAGAGGGAACACAAGCAGGGGGAGTGGGAGAGGAAGAAGCAGGCTCATAGCGGAGGAGCCTGATGTGGGGCTCGATCCCAGAACGCCGGGATCATGCCCTGAGCCGAAGGCAGATGCTTAACTGCTGTGCCACCCAGGCGCCCCTCACCTGCAGAGTTTTTAAACCAGCCTGCTACCCCAGAGTAATTAAGTCAAAATCTCTAAGACTGGGATCCAGTCATCAGGATTTTTGTTTGTATGCTTGTTTGTTTGTTTGTTTAAGCTTTCAGATGATTCCTATGACCATCCAAGGCTAAGAAATATTATTCCAAAAAAAGCCATCAAGAAACCAGGCACATCCTATTAAAAGCTGGGCCAGCCCTATTACATTACACTATAGGCCTCTTCCAGTCCTTATTAAGAGGTAATTGTGAGAGGAAAGAAAACTCATGGAGAAGTGTTTTGTCATTAAGTTGGGTCAAAATGCTAAGTCTTTGCTTCTCTTCTATCCACCGAGGAGTGTCCCCAATAGAACCAGTGGTAGCTACTGGAGGTGACTGCAAGAAGGGAGACTAGAATCTTTCCTGGTTGCACAAGCAATGGACTTGGTGGCCTGCTTGCCCTCTATGCCTATCTGATCAGAGGGAGAGAATTGGAAAGCAGAGCCCACTGGAGACTGAACCATCTTGCTGGAACCCACCCAAGAGAATCGAGCAGGATGAGGTCATGGGGTATACAGCAGTTGGTAAAAGCCAAAAGAAATCTAAGGACCAAAAGTGGGAGAAATCATGTGCCGCCACCCCAGACCTGGCTGGTGCTGCAGGGCTGGTGAGTAATAAACTGGATGAGACTGGAGTTTTCAATGGAATTCTGATTCCCTTTAGCTCCATAAGAGTACCTGAAACCTGCAAGGCCAGCATCTGGAAGGGAGCAAAAGAAGCCTCAGAGCCAGCAAAATACTTGTTCTTAAAACCAATGCAATAGTGTGCGTACTTTATCTATGAGTCCCCCTCAAGGTTCTTATTCAGAATCTCTTGCATTTATTTCATGAAACTATTCTCCCAAATCAGGTTACTAATATAGAAGTTTGGGCTTACTAGTTTAGCTCAGCCTAGGAGGTATATTATTAGATAAGGACTAGGAAGGCTGCCAGACAAACAATGAAAACAAGAAGATCTCAGAATATTTTCCTGAAACCAACCCCTCCTCTGGCCTGCCAACTCTCAGGTTCATCCCTCTACCATTTATCCCATTATCTAAGCAAATGCGGGCATATTACCCTTGCCCCCTCACTCTTTCTCATATCCTGGATTTCATTCATCCTAACTTCTTTATTTTAATATATATTACTAATATAATTTATGTTGAAATATAACATATTAATATTTTAATATTAATCAATATTAATGTATTAATATTACTCAATTAATGTATTAATATTAATCAATTAATATTGATATATTAATACTGAAATATTAACATACAGTGTGGTGTTGGTTTCAGGCATACAGCAGCCTGATTCAAGAATGCTATACACTACTCAGTGCTCATGCAGTAAGTGTAGTTAACATGTCACCAAATAATGTTACTACAGTCTTCCAGGTACAGAATTTAGTGACTTATCCCTTACATACAACATCCATGCTCAACACAAGTGCCCTCCTTAATGTCCATCACCTATTTAATGCACTTCCCCCACTCCCCCCTCCACTTCCCCTCCTGTAACCACGTTTGTTCTCTATAGTTAAGGGTCTGTTTCTTGGTTTGCCTCTCCTTTTCCCCCCATGCTCATTTGTTTTGTTTCTTAAATTCCACGTATGAGTGAAATTATATGGTATTTCTCTTTCTCTGACTTATTTCGCTTAGCATAACACTCTTGAGTTCCATCCACGTTGTTGCAAATGGCAAGATTTCATTCCTTTTTACGGCTGAGTAATATTCGCGTGTGTGTGTGAGTGTGAGTGTGTGTACATATGTACACCACATCTTCTTTATCCGTTCATCAGTGGATGGACATTTAGGCTCTCTCCTTGATGTGGCTACTGCAGATGCTGCCGCTGTAAACGTCAGGGGGCATGGATCCCTTTGAATTCGTATTTTTGTATTCTTGGGTAAATACCTAGTAGTGCAATTCCTGAATTGTAGGGTAGTTCCATTTTTAACTTTCTGAGGAACCTCCATACTCTTTTCCAGAGCGGCTGCACCAGTTTGCATTCCCACCAACCGTGTAAGAGGGTTCCTGTTCTCCACATCCTCACCAACATCTGTTGTTTCCTGTGTTGTTAATTTTAGCCCTTCATTAATCCTCACTTCTAAAAGCAACAATAACAATAAACATTTAATGTCTATGAAGTAGAGGGCATTGTATGCATCTTTAACCCGTTTTATCCTTACAACAACCTTTATGTGGTAGTAAATATTTACATTTCGCAATGAGAAAATTGAGGCTTCTACAGAGTTTTAAGTACCTCATTAACAAACAGGAGATCTGAGCCTGGAGTCCAGATCTGAGTGATTCTAAACCCTGTGCCTTTTATTTTTATTCCATTCACAGCTTTTCTTTTAGCAGCTTTTGCCTTCAGCATTCAGTACTTTTATAATAGCGCTATGCTCTGCAGGCTTTCCTGGTCGGACGCTGAGCTCTTAATCTTTCCTGCCTCAATAAAGATTAACCCCTATTCCATTTGCCAGTATACCTCTCAGGTAGTATTGTCTGATCACCAGAATCACCTGGAGAGCTTTTAAATGGCAGGGAGGAGTGGTTTTCAGTCTTGGCTACCCACTGTCGTCACCGGGGAACACTGGAAAAAAATAAAACCACATACCTAGATCCTACCTACATATATTTTTTATTTCATTGTTCCAGGGTATAGCCTTGACATCAGGATCTTCAGAGCTCCTCAGTGATTATAATGTGTGGCCATATTGAGAAACACTGATATGGAATCTCAACATACACCCCAGGGATCTTAATATCAATGCTACTTATAATAGTAATAGCTGTTATACCCAGTATTTAGTATGGCACTGATTTAAACATTTTACTCCTCTTCACAGCACTATGAGGTAGGTACTATTATTATCCCCATTTTACAGAAAAGGAAACTGTGACCAATAGAGTTGGAATGACTTCCCCAGGGAAACAGTAAGTTGTAAAGTTAAGACTTGAATCTCAGTAATGGAGAATCTGGGCTACATTGAGATGTCATTCAGGAATCCATATTCTTAAAATCATTCCCAGCACTTCTCCAAGATCGTTAACAGAGATTAAACTAATCTGATCAACAAATCCTTGCTTGAGGGCTGAAAGCAGTGGTTCTCAAATTTTAGTCAACATAAAAATTTAAGTCTGGACTATTTATTATTAAAAATTGAGATTTAAAAAAAGATGTTGAGGGTTAAACCTTGAAATCTGCTCTTTTAGTAGTCCTCTCAGACGGGGCTGATGCAGGAAGCAGATCACAGATAGACTCTTTAGGTTACTATTAATAGTTTAATATGTGATCCATAACAAGGTGAGGTCATCATCTGTTCAGTGCTTATTTACCCTGTTTATATCATTTTGCAAAATCCTCACCAATATATAAAAGAATTACTATTGTTTCCACTGTGTAGTTAAAGAAAAATAACAAATAACTAAGTCTCAGAAAGATGAATTATCTACAACTAGTAAATGATATGGCCAGGATCCAAAACCATATGTGTTTGACTCCAGTGCCCATGCTCTTATTTATTTGCTCTATCCTGCCACAGAAAAGGGATTACAAATAAAACAATAAAGGTATGGCAAAAAAATTTTTAATATAGCATCATGGACCATTGTAAGCTAGGGCAAACAGTGATAACACTATGGTATAATCAATGTGTTTATATTGATAATATATTTTTTAAAGATTTTATTTATTTATTTATTTATTTGAGAGAGAGAGAGAGAGTGAGGCAGAGGGAGAGAGAATCTGAAGCAGACTCCACACTAAGCATAGAGCCCGACACAGGGCTCAATCCCACAAATCCAAGAGCATGACCTGAGCCAAAACCAAAAGTTGAGCGCTTAACCAACTGAACGACCCAAGTGCCCCTGATAACATATTTTGATTATTGAAAAATGATCAAATCATCAACTATCTGTTGATAGTAAGATAACCTATTTTGGAAAGATTTCCTATAAGGTAGGTTGGACATTACAACCCAAAACAAGAAAATACTGAAACTTAAGTGGCATGAACTTCCAGTGATCTGGAATAACCCAATTATTGTTTTCTTTTTCCTTAATGATGAATTTTTATTAACTTGACTGACATTTAGACTGCAGAATCTGACCTATGACTCATCTCCATCTGGAACTTGGATGAAGATGGAGCTGGGTCATTTAAAGCATATTGTTCACTAATTCCATAAACATTTATTGGGTACCGTGGCAAACAATATGAATTATCTACTCGAAAGCCATCTAAAACCCTCATGTCCCTTTCCTTCTACTACAAAAGCTGGAAAGCAAACATACTTCTCTTTCCAGACTCCTGTCATTTGGGCAATTGTTCTAATTGTAAAGTCATTGGGTATGGCTTCTAGGAAGGTTTTTAATTTTTTAAATTTTTTTTTTTAAAAGATTTTATTTATTTATTCGACAGAGACAGAGACAGCCAGTGAGAGAGGGAACACAAGCAGGGGGAGTGGGAGAGGAAGAAGCAGGCTCATAGCGGAGGAGCCTGATGTGGGGCTCGATCCCATGACGCCGGGATCACGCCCTGAGCCGAAGGCAGACGCTTAACCACTGTGCCACCCAGGCGCCCCTAATTTTTTAAATTTTATTTATTATTATTATTATTTATGTTATGTTAGTCACCATACAGTACATCATTAGTCTTTGATGTAGTGTTCCATGATTCACTGTTTGCGCATAACACCATGCAATACGTGCCCATCTCAATAGGCATCACCGGGCTAGCCGCTCCCCCCAAACCCTCAGTTTGTGTCCCAGAAGGCTTTTTAAATGGACAAACTGCTAACATATGCCTTCAGCAATTTGGTCTTTGCGCCCTTCGTCTTTCCCCAGTTTGTGATCATGCAAAGAACCTTCACATGTTAAGGAAGGTGGAGCAGGAAAAAGAAAGGAGCCCAGCCCTTGACGTCATCACTGAGCTGTTGTACTAGCCTTGAAGCGTGCCGCACTGTGATTCCTGCCTACGAGACAAATACAGGCTTTACTGTTTGGTTTTCTGTGTCTTGCAACCAGATACAAGCTAACTGATACACGAGCACATAACTTTTAAGGCACTGTTCTAGGTTGCAGAGCTAAGGTTGATGTTGAGTCACCTATGATGGTCCTTTGATTAAGATAGACTTGGAAAGCCTCTCTGGAAAGGTGACATTTGGCGTGAAACCTGAATGTTAAGAAGGAGCCAGCCTTATGGAAATCCAAAAGAGGGCCATCCAGACAGAGAATAGCAAGGGCAAAGACCCTAAACTAAGGGGAGCAAGTCTACATGTTAGAGGAACGCGCGCAAAACCAGGGTCCAGGCCACATGGTGAGAGAGGTGCAGAGCAATAGCAAGGGTGGCGTCCTGGTAAATAATCATCAACCAGCTCTCCGAAACAAAAAGACAAAACAAAACAAGACAAAAGTCCTGATTGGTAGCACTCTCGGATTTCTGTTATGTAAATACTCCTACCATGGCCAGTTTCAAATTACCAGTACATCACTGGGTTGCACAATTCCTCACTACTTACTTATCAGCTCCCACTAGGCACGTAAATGGTCAGTTTAAAAATTTAATGGGGTACAGCAGAGCATATGTACCAACACAATAAAATAAATGGCCAATAATGCCTTGCACTTCCATTACTCTGTTTATGAAAGGAAACGCTCTCACTTTACAGGTTACCAATGAGACATGATAATCAGTGTGTCCTCATCTGCCAATCATCTCTGCTTTGATCCACCAACAACTTGCCATGTTCCTATATGCTGACTAACTGGTAAACCCGAAAAAAGAATTAGCCCAATTTAACTGCACTCAAATTAAAAACTTCACTCATTATGTTCTTAAAAATATCCTACTTTATGTATTTATCAAAAACAGAATGATTTTTCTTCATGGGATTTGGGATGATGTTGGAGCATAAAACAAAAAGAGTTTGACAATACTAGAATTTTTAAATCACGAATTTATAGAATGACAAAATCCTGGCCCAGACTAAAGTGTTTGCCAAACCTACCACAACCAAGGGAACAATTTATGCTACGAAATGAAAAGCTGTAGTTGCTAAGAGATTCTCTGAAATGGAAGGTACCTATTTCATTTGAAAGTGATTACTTACCCAATAAACAAATCTTTAGGTATACAAAGCTTAAGATACAGTTTTCTTTGTTAAACAATCCATTACGTGGTCAGAATGAGTAATGTTTCCAGTTTTTCTAGGAACTATAATCAGCATTTCTTCTTTTTCTTTTCTTCTTTCTCCACACCCACCCTCCCCCTTTTAAAATTCATCTGATTTTCCCAAGCAGCTAAAACTGAATCTTGATTTGCCTACCACTACCTGAGACCTCAAGAAATCAAAAGTTGCACGTTCCTTTTTTGTTTGAACTTTCTTTTATCTCTGTTATATTTGATGTCTTCCCTTCCCTTCTATATTATCACCTCACTTTTCTATTTAATCTTACATCCATGTCTGTACACCGTTACAGCCAACTATAACTTTATTCCTAATGACAGTGAAATTAGCTCAGTCCATAGTTTCTTATTTCCAACCTTCTCGGCATCCATGCAAATGAACAGCTGATTTGATTGTGTTTTGGGAACCTATGAGGGATTAGACCTGAACAAAATGTAATCTGTCTTTCCCTGTCTGAAAGAAGCTGAATAATCTACAGTCCTCTTCTATGCTAAATACTAGAACATCTGTGTCCTACTAATGTTTGTATATGCCATTGTATCCAATACAGAATCATGGCAATTGTAGGCACTTAAGTGTTTGTTGAATGGAATTGATTGTATGAAACTAAATTTTCTTGTTACATTTATCTAGTATTTGTATTCACTAGTTAACCGTGATACTTGTGTCAGGACTTACTGACAAGATTTATTTAGATTTCTTACAAAATGTGAACTCTAAGAAAATGAGAACTTAAGGGACTGGACTCTATCTTTCCTTAATGATCAAACTTAATCTTCCTTCCATGAGCAGGAGGAGCAAGAACCAGTGGGTATGACTTAAAAGTGTATCAAAGTTCATTCTAGCACTTGGGAAAAAATTTAGAGAAGTCTTATTTTAAGCTCTCTGGGGAGGTATTTTAAAATACGCTGTTCGGACTACGGTGTTTTGTATGCAGACAGTTTCTGAAGTTTCTTAGAACATGAAGACAATGAACATGTACTCATTAGCCAATTAAGTATACTGGGTGTATGACTGGAGGAATACAATAAAACCACCGCATGCAGATTAACAATTAGGATACCTCGACAGTGCACCCCCAGCTACCCAGCCTGCCTATCCACACTATTATTTTTCTTATGCTTCATTTACGACCTCAACTGACCTTAGACCCAGCTGGATGAAAGCACAGAACCTCTTTCACAGAGTTTTACGTTTACCTTAAAATTAAAGGCTATGTATTGTTACCTTTCTTTCCACAACTCCTTCTCCGTCTAATGATTCCTCAATGAAGGTTAGTAAAATAATTATTATTTGACATCTTAAAATACTAGACCCAAAATGATGTGGACCCTTAGGCTCTATAATACTTCCCTAGCTTAGTACATAAAAAAGCAACCGAGCTTTTATATTGGTAGTGATTGCACCTGTACGTATCGTAAAATTGGGAGGCTTTTTTTGTCATTATCGTTAGTAAACCCCAATTCCCTTTTTCATAGTGCTCAGGAAATTGGAAGGGAAAGACCTTATCAAGAAATTGCTGGAGAGACACCCAATCAAATTGGGTGTTTTCAGAGAGCTTATTATAAAGAAACCTTACAAATTTTACTTCTCATGTCCTCAAGTATCTCCTATTCTAGAAAATGGATGAATGTTTTTATCCAAACTGACACTTTGATATATTATTCTACTATCAAGCTACTTAACAATATGTTTCCTCTTCTACGTTCTCGCTACTATATCATACTGTCATCCAGTTTCTTAGCTACTTTGGGAATTGTGTGGTGAGGTTAGTGTGGTGCTATCTACACCTGTTAAAGATGTTCATAGGACAAGATGAAGCTTGGACTACATGGAAATTGCTCTGGTGAATAGTTTATGTATTTTCTTGAGAACATGATTACTATTAAGATGATTCAAACTTCCAAGGGAAACACATGAACTAATGAGTTTCTCTTCATTATGTTAGATTCCCTGGGGCTGCTTTCTCAGACTTTCTATTGATGTTTCTTTTGTAAACCAAATCTTGGGAATAGAGGAGGAAAAGTAATTGTTTAGTAATTTACTGCATTTGCATAGCAAACTACCAGTAACTAATGGAGAGTTATTTGGTTTAAGTATAGTTTTATGAAGTATTGGGTAAAATTAAAGATTATCAAAAATGAACTTGAGTGTTTTTTCCTAATCATACAATAAAGTCACATCTTGTGGGTTTATACGGTAAGTCTGAATCCCAGTCCTGTGCTTTAGATACTTTTTCTTTGTTTAAAAAAAATCTCTTAAAACTTTCTATTACCAATCATTTTTTCCGAAAATTAAAATGAAAAATTTCAAAGATGATTCAAAATAATTTAACTAAGTGAATAACTTTAGATTAAAATTGGAAGCAGCTATTTTATTTAATTTTCTAAGTCCTAAAATTCATTATTTTATCAAGAATTGTAATCATGGGTATATAGTGATTCCATTCTATAAAATTTTAGTTTTATGATAATCATTTACTCTGTCATCAGATCATTCTTTATATTAGAATTAATAGAATCCTTGGACTGCCTGGGTGGCTCAGTTGGTTAAGCATCTGACTCTTCAGCTCAGATGTGATCTCAGGGTCATGAGATCGAGCCCTACAATGGGCTCTGTGCTAAGCATAGAGCCTGCTTAAGATTCTCTCCCTCTCCCTCTGTCCCTCCCAACTCATGTTCTCTCTCTCTCACCTGCTCTCTCTTTAAAAAAAAAAAATCATGACTAATATACTGAGTTACCAAATATTATTTTTCCATTAATTTTAATGTATACTGTGGAATAGTTCAAATACTTTAGAAGTTCCTGTTCTTTGAAGGACAGATCTTTGTAAATTCATTTGAAACTAGGACCTTAGGGTATGTTTTAGCTTTTCTTTTGTTTCTTCTGCTATTGGGCTATTTCAATTCTCTATCACTTCATTGTCTTACAGTCCTAGAATGTACATTCCATCTGATTTTCTCTTTTTTAAATTTGTACCAATGCTCTTTTTCTTGATCAAACATGAAAACCTTTCATTCATGGTATTGATCTTTTCAAAAATCCAGCATTTGGTTTTGTGAAATATACTTTGTTCCATTATTATTTACGTACTAATATCCTTATTACTTCCTTCTTTATAGTTTGTTTAGGTTTATGGGTGTGTTCATGACTCTGCATCTTTCCTCAGAATCCCACCATAGCTATATCTTTCTTCTTTTGACAGAGTGGATCATTTCTTTCTTCTCTACTGCTTAATTTTGACTTCATATTAAGTAAGTCTTCTTTAAAAAAAAAAAAGATTTTATTTATTTATTTATCTGAGAGAAAGAGAGAGAGAGAAAGTGCACACACATGTGAGCCCATGAGTGGGGCAGGGGGAGGCGGAGGGGGAAGAAGGAAAGAATCCCAAGCAGACTCCCCTCTGAGCAGGGAGCCCAACCTGGGGCACAATTTCACAACCCTGAGATCATGACCTGAGCCAAAACCAAGAGTCAGTCTCTCAACTGACTGAGCCACCCAGATGCCCCTAAAGTAAATGTTATTTGGAGAAAAAAAAAAAAAAAAGGTACCAAGGGAATGGTTTTAAAAGGACTATGCTTTTATCTTTACTTTGTGATTTTGTTATATATCGATCAGAGAAAAAATTACTGTGTCACTTCTCATTTGGGATTTTAATAACATTTTTGGAGTCATACATGGTAAATATTCCACAGATGCTTGAAGACAATAGATAATACATATATAAACCTATATAATATGTGTACTCAAGCTCGTTAAGTGATTTACTGAAATCTCAAATAGTCTTACATTTTTCGTCTATTTGAGCTGTTAATCTCTGAGAAAGTTGTGTGATTGCTAATTTTTCCCACCATTAGTTTTTGTCTCATACACATGTATTTCAAAACTCTGATGCTAGGTATGTAAGGGTTTAGGGTGCAAATACATTCTCAGTAATTTTTCTCTAAATTAAGTATCATCCTTGTCACATTTAATTTTGGCTTAAATTCTAGTTTGACTGATATTTTAATATTATTTTGCCATATTTTTCTAAATGTTTCCCTAGTATTTCCTCTTTCTAGCGTTTTGCCATTTTCACTACTGTAGTCCATAATTCAACTCTGGTAGGTTCCTTACACCTTTCATCTCTTATTCTCAAAATTTTTCTCTATGATTGTCTCTTCTTCACTTCAGCCTATTATTTTCTTGATTTTTCTGATACTTATTTTTAAAGAATGCAATCTGTTCTACGAAGTCTATCTCCTCTGGGATAATTGTATATAACTATATAAATATATATATATCTTCATAAAGATGGTCAATCTCAAAGAGTCAGTGATTTTTCTTTTTGCTTTATTTAATAGGCATACTTAATAACTTACTATATGCTTCTATAATCAAATAGGCGTTCCCATCTATCTGTGAATGGATAGTCTCTAATAATAAAAGCCTATTTCCGGAGTAAATATGCAAGTAGCTGAGGAATGGCCTCTTCAGCAAAGGGTAATAAAGAGACGGTTTGTCACTGGGTATGATGGCTCAGTTGCTCCTGGCCTTTGAAAAACATCTGGGGATATTGCTCTGCTTTTCTCACCTCAGCTCCTACTCCAGAATCCAAATGTCTTGCTTTAGAGAGTAATGCTGGAAGTTTTAACCTGGGGACAACTGCTGCTGTTTTGAAGTCTAGAGAAGTAAGCAAAGAGATGGGATTCACTCTATCAATTCAGTTCTTCAATCGATCACCAAGTGTTTGTGCCAGGGATCTCTTCTGCCCTCTGTATGTGAGTTTATGGTTCTTCTCTGGCCTTCACTGGGAAAATGTGCCCATCCCTGTGCACTGCTCTCTCTAGGTTCATGCTTTAGAGTTTTAGTCTTCTCTGTTCTGCCAGAATATCACAGTGATTAGAAAGGAGACAGGAACCAGAGAGGCAGGGAAGCTGAGGGGTTTGGGCATGGGTATTAGAAGGGGGTCTCAACTTAGCTGAGTTTCCTTTACAGTAAGGCAAAGATCATAATAAAACCTACCCCCGAGTGAGTGAGTGAGTGAGTGAGTGAGTGAGTGTGTGTGTGTGTGTGTTGAGGATTAAATAATAAATGATAACGCTCAGCACTGTGCCTGGTACATAGTAAATGCTTAATAAATGTTACTACTGATTATTATTATCACCGTTTTCACTCATGAATCTGATCCTGTCTGCTTGCTATCTTCCAGGAATTCTTCAATAACACGCTTTATCCCTCATCACCTTTTAAAATGTATTGTTTTATATCTTTTGACATCCATGATGTTTGAGGTGGGAGGGAAATAAAGACACACATGCCTAGCCACCACCTTGATACGAATCTCCCTTTTATCATCATCTACTTGCTCTAGGAATGCCTTATGATATTATGGAAAACACAAAGGACTGGGAAGTCAAGAGCCCTGGTTTGTAGTCCTGAAATTGTTGCTATAATTTTGGAAATTTGCTTAATTTCTGTCAACTCCAGCATCTTTATAAAACCAATGTTTTGGACTAGTTGATCTTTTTTAGCCTTAAAAAATAAGTGTTCTGCCTAACAGAATGGTTCATTTATCAGGCACGCCATTAATTAATGGGACACAAAAAAAGAGTGGTGGGAGAGGGCAGCTTGAGTCCCAGGAAGAATGGGCCCAGTACAGAATTATGCTAAGACAGCTTTGTGCAGGAGAGTTCAAAAGGGAGAACGCTCCGAGTAGGAGGTAATAGAAAGCCCTGCCACCAGGTAAATGAACAGTAAATATAATACAGTAAAAGAAAATGAGTTATTTAAAAGTGTTCTCGATAAGACAGTTAGCCTAATTTAAATTTTTGTATGTGCCTGAAAGTAATAAATCTAAACAGAAGCAATAAACTATTCAAACAGAAGCACCCTAGCGATAATCCAATCAGATTCAGAAATTTAAGGATGAGGAAATCAAAACCAAGTAAGATAAAATTATTGCCCAGGATCTGAAGGTTGAGTACTGGGGCTCCTGGGTGGCTCAGACCATTAAGCACTTGGCTCTTGACTGGCTCAGGTCATGATCTCAGGGTGAGATTAAGCCCTGTGTCAGGCTCCACGCTGGGTGTGGAACCTGCCTAAGAGTCTCTGTCTCCTTCCCCCTCACCGTGCACGTGCTCTCTCTCTAAAAATAAATACATACATACAAACATACATAAATACATAAAGGCTGAGTACGTCTAAGTAGTCTGAAATGTTAGTGATAAAGCCAGAACTAAAACGAAGATACTCTGAATTCCAGGGCAAGATCTTTTCCCACTATACTATTCAATAGTTAACTGAAATTGTTCCAACTTGCTTTGGCCTTGAGTCCTAATTACAAATAACTTACTGTATACATAAATGTGTACCAATTATAAGAACGAGTCCAACATTTCCTAAATCAATACTCACACATCTACCATATCAAGGTCCATTCTTTTAGTGAAGTTCAGATTATCAGTAATGAGAGTTACAGTAAAAATTTGACTCAGGGGAAAAGGCTACAAAAGTAATCAAAATAAATGTGATAGTTTTAATATGCACAATTGTATGACAAGTATGTCTTCCCAGAATTCAGTACCTATATGCATCTATTCATACCATAGATAGGTTAAATGTAGGTGAAGGAGGCTAATTTTGCTTCATTTTTATCAAAAAGTTATCTCAATTTTAGGAGAGTAGTATCACAGAGTTGGAAGGGACTTTGTGTTCCAAACTCTACATTTTACAAATGAGGACACTGAGGTCAAAGGACACAATATGATTCGTCTGAGGTTTTGAACAGGGATAATTATGGGACGATGAGAGTTTATTATCAAATGAAAGGTTAATTACTGAAGAAAGAAGACTGACAGCATTGATCCTAGATAAGAGATCTTGTCTGAGGGAAGAGCTATTTCTATACTGTTCTGTAATTGAGACAATAATCATGCAGAGTAAAGTTTACCTTTTTAAAAATCATACACAGAAATGAGGCCTTTAAGAAAAAAACATCCTAATAGGAATCTTAGTGTAGTTTTAATTTGCTTTTCCCTAAACACTAGTGGAGTATCTTTTCATATGCTTACTTGCTACTTATTTATCTTTTTTGGTGGAGTGGCTATTCTCTTTTGTTTATTTATTTTTGTTTACTTCTCTTTTGTTTATCTTTTGTTTATTTTTAAGTGGCTCATTTATTTTCTTTTATTGTTAAGTTTTAAGAGTTCTGTATATATTCTGGGTAAAAATCCTTTATCAGAAATGTTTTGCAAATATTTTCTCTTATTCTTTGGCTTTTTAAAATTTTTTTTAAATTAAATAAAATAAAAGTAAATTGGTTTCTTTTGAAAACCAATAACTTTAACTTTGGCACTATTCTCTATTATGGCTTATGCTTTTTACAGTCAATCTAAGAAATCTTGGATTAACTCAAGGTCTTAAAGATTTTCTTCTATACTTTATTATTATTATTATCATTATTATTTAAAAGATTTATTTATTTATTTGAGATGGGACGAGGGGGAGAGAGAGAGAATCTCAAGCAGACTCCCTACTGAGTGGGGAGCCCAACACGGATCTCAAGACCCTGAGATCATAACCTGATCGGAAATCAAGAGTTAGATGTTAAAATAACTTAGCCACCCAGGGGCCCCCCTTCTATACTTTCTTTTAAAATAATTCAGTTTCAGATCTTACGTTTATATTTATGGCCCACTTTGAATTGATTTTTGAGTATAGTATATGGGTATCCAATTTTTATAGTACCATTTATTGAAAGGACTAGGCTTTCTTCATTGAGTTTCCCAGCGTATGTACTGAATATCAATTGGCTGTGTATCTGTGAGCCGATTTCTGAGCTCTATTCTATTTCACTGATCTGTATATCAATACTTACACTAATATCACACTTTCTTGATTACTATATCTTTATAGTAAGTCTTGAACTGAAGTAGTAGTATAAATCCTCCAACTTTGTTCTTCTTTTCAATTTTGCTACTCATACCCTCTGCACTTTCATATAAGTTTTGTAATAATTATATATAATTAGCTTGTCAGTTTTTATTTAAAAAAAATACTGCTGATATTTTAACTAGGATTGTGTCAAATCTATTTCGGAAAAACTCACATCTCTACAATGTTGGGTCTTTCAATACTGTAAATATAGTATGCGAGTCCACTTACTTCTTTCATTTCTTTCAGCAGTTTTCTATAGTTTTTTTGTATAAATTCTTATAAATATTTTGTTACATTCGATTCTAAATATTTCATGATTTTGATACTATATTTGATACTATAAATATTACTTTTTTTAAATTTTAGTTTCTAGGGGCGCCTGGGTGGTGCAGTCATTAATCATCTGCCTTTGGCTCAGGGCGTGATCCCAGCATTCTGGGATCGAGCCCCACATCAGGCTCCTCTGCTAGGAGCCTGCTTCTTCCTCTCCCACTCCCCCTGCTTGTGTTCCCTCTCTCGCTGGCTGTCTCCCTCTGTCAAATAAATAAACAAAATCAGAGGGAGCACAGGCAGGGGGAGTGGGAGAGGAAGAAGCAGGCTCCCAGCGGAGAAACCCGATGTGGGGCTCGATCCCGTAACGCCGGGATCTCGCCCTGAGCCAAAGGCAGACGCTTAACCGCTGTGCCACCCAGGCGCCCCCAAAAAAAAAATTATTTTCTAATTGCTCCTTGTTATTAGGTAGAAACACAACTGATATTTTAATGTTAACCTTATATTTTCTCATCTTACGAAAGTCAGTTTTAGTAGCTTTTTCGTTAGATTCTGTAGGATTTTCTATATAGACAATCATGTTGTCTGTGAATAAAGACCAACCACTCTAGCTTCTACTGACACCATGTTCTATTTTGAACTATTATTACAGGTTCACTCTTCATGATCCGTCATGTTCTATCTTGCCACCAAGCTTTGTTTTTGTTTTGTTTTAGACCCTTTTTCCTATACTCTTTGCCAAGTGAATGCCTATTCATGCTTCAGATCACTGGTCAAATGTACTTTCCTCAGGGAAGCTTTCTCTAAGACAGGTCTCCATGCTTTCATTCAGTTATTCTTTCATTAATCCAGCAAACAAAGATTAAGTACCTACCATTAAATGTCTACCATGTGCCATCATTCTTTCACAGTACCATCTATCCTTGCCTCCTAGTATACATCATTGTAAATTTACATTTATCTCCATGATTATTTGGCTACTCTCTCTCCTGTAGATCGTAAGCATCATGAAAATAAGAACCATGATTGCTTTTTGTCTTCCTTTGATATCCATGCCTAGCTTAAGGCCTATAACATGACAGGTACTCATTAAATACTTATGGAATAAATAAATGAGCCAAAAGAAAATACCTGTCCAGAAGATGGAGGAAATATTTGGGGGGTAGGGTTGGATTGCTCGATGCTATTCAACACATACTGTTCTAAAGACTGTTCACTGACTCTATAATCATTATTCAATCTCTGTATACATGAAAATGAATCAGAAACGTTTTTTAAATGTAATTTTACGGAAGTTCTAGGACACGGACTTGGAGCTTGAGTTGTAGATTCTAAGCATGAGGAGTTAATTTTTAAATTCACAAGTAAAACAGTTAATTGGGTAAAAACAGATGCTACAAACTCGTATTAGATTAAATAATAATTTAATATTTTGTCAGATGAAAAAACTTAATCCCATAGACCACTAGATGTCCTTAAAATTATACTTGTACCTTTTCTAGTTCATGAGTCATTAGGATCTAATTAACTCAAAATAAACAGGCAAATGCAATAAACTTGAAATGACTTACTCAACAAGGTCTTGAATATACAGTAAATAACTTGGTTTTGTTCCATCTGAGAGACTATTAAACAAAGTAAGCTTAGCTTTGTTTCATCTTTTGAATGAGATAAGATCCTAATCTTTAAATCTGCCTGTGAATTCTCATTTTTTTTCTTTTATTGAAAGACAAATTACTCATACATAAACAAGTTTAATTTGAAAGGCATTGTTTTTCAAGTGGTATTAATATAAACGACTCCTGCCATAATTTACTGAGTAGTTTTATCTTATCTTTAATTGTACATGCACTGAGCACCTTAACTTAGGGGCAAATACTTCATCTCATAGTATTAATGCTTTAAACACATTTATTTTTCTCCTACATTTATCAAGGGTATCTCTAACAGAAGGAGAAAAATAATATGTATCTCTTAGGAATCACTTTTCTTTTACATGCATCTCATTGTTAACACTTATCAATGCATAGAAGCAATGCAAAAGAAAGTGGAAATTATTGTGTTGGTTTATTTTTTTTTAAAGATTTTATTTATTTATTCGACAGAGATAGAGACAGCCAGCGAGAGAGGGAACACAAGCAGGGGGAGTGGGAGAGGAAGAAGCAGGCTCATAGCGGAGGAGCCTGATGTGGGGCTCGATCCCATAATGCCGGGATCACGCCCTGAGCCGAAGGCAGACGCTTAACTGCTGTGCCACCCAGGAGCCCCTATTATTTTGGTTTATTAAGCACTGATAGTATTAGCTTACTGTCTTTACCTGACATTACAATAATAGAATGCCAGTTCAAATGCCACAGAAGTTTGAAAGCAGTGACTGAGAAAAGTACATTCTTTATTTGGAAATCATTGTTTATTTAAAGGCATTATGTTCTCATGTATGGGGGTAGAAGATGTACTTAACATGTGCCTATCACATTCAAGGAACATTCTAAACTGAATTAGGTATGAAACTCATATGGCTATTCTTATCATAAATCATACATCTACTTTAAAAATGCATACTTTAGGGGCGCCTGGGTGGCTCAGTCGGTTAAGCATCTGCCTTCAGCTCAGGTCATGATCCCAGGACCCTGGGATTGAGCCCCATGTTGGGCTCCCTGCTCAGTGGAGAGTCTGCTTGTCCCTCTCCCTCTGCCCCTTCAGCCCTGCTCACGCTGTCTCTCTCTCTCCCTCATGCTCTCTCTCTCAAATAAATAAATAAAATCTTCTAAAAAAATAAAAATGCATAGTATAGAAAAAATGTAATATATATTTTGAAATGGAACAGATCTTAAAAGTTACTCAAGCCAGTCTCCTGAAAAGTGCAAAAAGAAATCCTTTATGTGTGTTGAACCACGACACTTGCATTTCTACTATCATAACATATCATACAATTTGAATTGTAAAATTCAAATAAGCATATTAGGAATCCCCAAATATGAATGTGTTATTTCATTCCAAGAAAAAATTAGAGTAAAAACATAGCGATTTTTTTTTTGGTGAAAAAAATGAGGATTTATTGTTTTTATTTGCAATTAAAATGTCAAATGCAAGAATTCACATGGCAGGGAGTGAGTTGAAGAAAACACAGGTGCCTAATTCACGAGCTACAAAAACAGTATAAAGGTGACCATCTGGGGAGAGCTGGCTGACTTAATTTTCCTATGAGCTTACCGTCTGCTCCATGTTTTTCTTCCAAACTCCACATTCTGACCTTGAAAATGCATTCACAGGTTTTGTATATCCATATGCTTCTAAACATAAATGCAGGTAGACTTAATTATGTAAAGGATATTAATCCAACAAAGGACGTAGCGTGTTGTGTTTTACTTAATCACAGTGTTCTGATTTTTTAAAAGGTTTTGTTTCTGGTGATGGCGCCTTGTCAGCTTTTCAGCCATTCAGTAAATTCCCGCACCTTCCCTGATACACCTGCAAGGGCTGACAGGCACAGTTCTAAGAATAAATACTTCTTTGCTAACTGGTGGTTCTCAAGAAAGCCCAGAAGGTAGAGCTCTGAGCATGTCAAGGAGAGAAGACGGGAGCCTAGCACCGTAATCCTGATGTGGATACAATGGATCACCATGAATACTCACAGGGAGGATGGCAAAGCTACAACAGTGAGGAACTCCTGACTTGTCACCAAACACTGATTGCCCAAGTATCCTGAGTATGTCAGGATTTCTGAAGGAGGCATCACACTTTCCTGCCATGGTGAATTAATATGCTGAGCAGAAGAACATTTTTTTACATCGGTTTTCTTTTTATATCTCAGTCTGAATACTGGAAATGAAGCTAGTCACGCTAAAAAAATTTTTAAAAAAGTACTTACTTTCAAGTACTTCTGGCCATATCTTTTCTAAAACTAGTCTTTTCCAAAAAAAAAAAAAAATCTGTAGCTACTATTTCTTCGATATCCCTAATTCATGCTCTAATCATTCCCATTATTCCCAGCAATATGCACCATAGGGTATCTGTGCTTCTGAAACTTCTTTCAGGATCAAAGCCCTGACTTATGCATGGTTGTCCCCACAGCATCTCAAAGCTCATTAAGTGCTAAGCTAAACTCATCCAGCTTTGTGGACCAATACGTGTCCCTTTTGGCTTTTCCCTTTCCCTCTTTTCACCACCTATGAGTCAATAAGGCATGCCCATGATAATCTCCTCCTTCCTTTCCGTTCCCATAATTCCTCCTCAGGTTCAGGTTTGGTCACGCAGATCACAATGATTACACAGACCAAACTGTCAAACTGTTCCAAAGAATAACAGAGTTCCTTGAACAAAGAGTTCCATGATGTGCCTAGCCCATATGACTTGGAGACTCACAGAGCCTGTCATAGGCTACATTAGAGACATCTTTATGTTTGTTTAATACAGAGCTTTGGAAACCTGGAATCGCCTCCTTCATTTTACCATGGAACTTTTTTCAAGGAGCATCCAATAAACTCTCCCAGAGTCAGCCTTGTAAAACATTGATCTTCTCCATACATTTCAATCTTGCAACCTATTTTCATATTAGTTAATAAATACACAGCTCAGATCATTTCACTTCCTGGCTTAAAATTTTCAAACATTCTTGATTATCCATCAAACAAAGCTAAGCACCCTTATCTACCTGCAACCTATGTGTTTCATCTTATCTTTCATGATGTCAGGCTTAGGATCTATAGTACGACAACTGACCATCCTCAGATCGAATACATGTGTTTCATCACATAAATGCGTACCATCCCTTAGCAATGAATCAACCTTTCACACACAACTAGGTACTCCTTAAAGACTTCATGGTTTCCTGATGCTCTCCAAACTTAAATCAAAGTCTACTTTGTTGGAAAAAAAAAAAAAAAAAGATTTACTTTCTTTTCTCCATGATTCGAAAAACTCTGCTCCAGATAATTAAAGCTACCTGTGCTGAATATTTTTAGAAAATTAATTTGTCACATTGCACGGTTTTTCTGAAATAAAGGTGGTATGTGATGCTTTGCATAATTAAGTCAGCTGGGGAACTGGGGAGTAGATGTGGAATAATCATATTATCTGTGATCGCTTCATTTTTTTCACCACTGTCAAAATACATGCTTTCATCCAATTTAAAAGAAAAAGCAAGGCCAATTGAAAATATTTCTAAATGATAACAAATTTGGGGATATAATTTTAACTGAAATGGTACTTGTTTAAGAAACATTTAATTGTGTTTCTGCTTTGGGTCAAGTATTGTAGTAGGCAAAAAGAAATCAACAAGATGGACAGAGCTGTTATCACAACACAGAGTTCTTCCCATTCTTACAGATACAGGAGTTTTACACATGTTGAGTATTCTGTCTTCCCCCTTCTACTCTATGATTTCTCTACCTTTGAAAGCAGAAGTTCTCCAAAAACTTGTTCATTCTGTCTCTGAAATATCTGTTCCCATCCTCTGTTGTACCTATTTCAATGAAGCTTTCACATGCTATTCCAACAAGTTGTCAGGACCACCAATGACCTCCACACTGCTAGACACCACGGTCAATTCCCAAATGACATCTTACTTCACCTGATAGCATTTCACACAGATAATCCTTGCCATCTTCCTAAAAGACATTTACTTGGCCTCTGATCACCACTCTCTTTTGGCTTTCCTCTCTAGCTCGTGCTTCCTTAAATGCTGGAATTGCCCAGAGCTGAGTCAACAATCTTCCTCTTTCCATCCTCCAGATGCCTTAAATACCATCTATATGTTAATAACCCCCCTATTTATATCTCCATCCTGGACTTTTCCCTTGAGTTCCAGAATTTTATATATAGTTGCCAACTCAAACTCTTCATTTGCGTGTCCAATAGATAACTCAACATGTCCAAATTTATATTCCTCCTGGAATAACCCCTTCCCTCTTCTCTTCTGTAGTCTTCCCAATCTTAGTAAATTGGGCTTCCTCTTTCCGGATACTCGGGCCGGAGGCCTGATCATCATCACCTGCTTTGTTTCTCTCATACCCTATATTCAATCTTTCGTCAAATCCTGCTGGCTAAATGCTCCACGTGTACCCAGAAGTTGACCACCCATCACTGCTTCTCCTATTACTACTCAGGTCCCAAACACCATCATCTCTGACCTGGATTCTTTTAATTACTTTCTAACTAATCTCCCTGGGAACTTTTTACTCCCCATGGTCAACATAGCAGAGAGCCTGTTCAAACTACAATCCCTCCTGTGGCTTTAATATCTTAGGAGTAAAAACCAAAGCCCTTAAAATAGCAAGCCTCAGCCTCAGCCAGTCTGTGGGCGCAGCGGCCTCCCTCCAGTACTTGGCTCATCTCCACGGAAACTTTCACGCCCTCTTCCAGGAAGCAGCCAACGTGGCCCTCAGCAGCCATAGTTGTGGGGACTAGACTCTGTGGGGCCCTCCCTGCCGCGACCGCCCCAGCAGCACGGAAAGGAACTGGATGCTGACCTTCTGCTGAGCTGGGTGGGCCGGACCCAGTCAGTCCCCGGGCTGTGACCTCCAAACTGCCCCTCAAGCAGGTGGGCACCACGACGGACGCGCCCAGACCTCGGGACTGGGATCTCTTAAGTGGAGGGAGCTCTGTCTGGGGCTTGAGGAAAGGAGTTCCTAGGCCCACCTGCTTTGTGGAGGGCTGGTCCTGGGGTCCCCTAGAATCACTGGCGGACAGCCAGCTCCCAGCCCCAGCCCCCACATCCTGAACTGGCCTGTGCCGCCTGGCGCCATCTCGCGGCGGGTCCTGGGGCTGCGGCACCTTCAGCCCCTGGTGCTCCTTTGAACCGTCCGCGAGGCCAGAAGCCACACCATGCCCCTTCTCCCCGCACCGTGCTCAGCCCAGTGGTAACTGTAATAACTAAAACGACATCACTTCTAGAAGAAAAAAAAAAAAGTCCCTCTCTGACTTCATCTCCTACTACCCTTTCCCTCTTCACTCTGCTCCAGCCACACTGGCCTCATTGCTGTCCTATAATACTTTTAGAACGTTCGCGCCTCAAGGCACTGACCCTTGCTCTTTCTTCTGACCGGTCTACTTTTCCCTAGTTGTCCTCAGGGCCAATGCCTCATTCACGTACAGAATCTCTTTAAAAACATCTAATGCATGAGGACCTCCCTGGCCCCCTGTATAAACGAGCCACCCCCACTCCCTTGGCCCTCTCATCCCCCTCAGCTTGCTGCCTCTTTCCTCCTGCTACTTGTAATTAAATGAACTACTATGTATGTACTTGTTTACTTACTTCTTGCCTGCCCTCCCCACCCCAACCGCACTGGAATATAAACTTCACAAGAGTTCAGATGGTCTGTTGTGTTCACTACTCCGTTCCCGGGGCCGAGACCGGGGGTTGGGACGTCGCAGGCACTCAAAAACGCCTTGCGGAGTGAATGATTGAGTAACGTTACAAAAGGGCATTATAAGGGGCTGTGGAAGTATAAAACAGGGATCTAAACTAGGCTGAGAGAACAAGAAAAGATTTCTTGCAGAATCTGAAACCTGAACGCTGACAAATAGAGGAGTTTGCCAGGGAAAGGGGAAGAAGAGGACGGGAGAAGCTTTCCTGTCCCAAAGAGAACAACATTGCCAAGACCCTGAGTTTAACTGTTCATTAAACTATTTATTAAACACCTGCAATGTACCAGACTGCGTTCCAGGCATTTGGGACATTAGGAGTAAAAGGGAGAGGTCATACACAAATAAATATTTGGCATATGCTCAACTAATAAAATTAAGAACATTTAAACATAAGAATGTTGGAGTCACTGAAGAGTTTAATGCAAGGGATGACATGACCAGATTAATATCTCAGAAAATCAAAACCAAACATAAGCCTCAGTTCCTCCCCTAGTTCCTGGCTTGTTTAATATTTAACCCACAATAGTTTCCTTTCAAGTTCCCCAGTAATTTCTAATATAAGCCTATAACATCAGATAAACTGAAAATGTTGCTATGTGATTTTCCCCCTGTATGTGAATACACAAAAATTGTCTTATAAATTGAAGTTTTCAAATTTTTCATAACTTTAATATAACTGAATATCATTTTATTTAAAAAATCTTTCAGCATTCTTTTCTCATATTTTTCAATAATGTTTTTCAAATGTACCTATTAATTTTTCAGTGCCAGGTTATCTCCTTATAGTTTCCATTCTTTTAAAATACATTTTAAAAATAATTATAAATATGCTTATTTTATAGTCTCTATCTGATTTTTTTCCACATCATCTTGTTTTCATTTTACAGATGTACTTTCTCTCTGAGTTTCTGTTCCCTCTTCAGGAAACGCACTCACTGATTGGTTGTGAATACTGACTCAGTCCAAGGTTCTAGTTCCTTCTCATATATTTCTAATGTTTAATTGTGAGCCCGCCTTTGGCAGCGATTATTTGTTCTGTGAGAAAAGTGTAGCTAGATGTTTCTTAAGAGTACTGCTTTCATTTTACTTCCTCTAGTTTCCTCTAGCCTAGCAATCATTTTATGTAAATTTCTTGAAAGAACATTTCTTGAATCAACTCTGTGGCATATATTTAGAATCCAAGCTAGGTAATGAAGTCTAAGGTATGGGTATAGAGCATATCTAACACCTCACCCCCAGTTCCTGCTTTGCCCCCAACCATGAGGCTAATTTCTAAGCCTGGAACCACTTGACATGTCTTTCATCTCCCACTTCCACCAAGATGTCATTCCAACCTTCACTTCCCTTTTCATTTCTGGCACCTGGAGATTATGCTTTCTCACTTGCAATCTAAGCTATAGATAGTTTTTTTAATTGTTAGATTTTATCTGGCACATCTTGATGTTTGTAATGGGAGAGGTTCTGTGTTAGCTCAGTCTGCCATATTACAGATTCACTCAAATTAGTCTCCAAATTGGATTTTAATTCGAAATATGAGTAACAACATAAAGATAGTCTGCCTAACCAAATAGTTGCTCAGATGTGCAAATCAGTACCGAAAATTAACTAAGCTGCAAAAATACTTTCAATGCCTGTCTTCCCAACTGGGAACACAATTCCTTACTCAGCTAGGTTAGTATGAATTACAGCTCGCACAGATTGAGTTAACCTGGCAAAACAGTAGTAACCAAGGGAATAGAAACTCCTCCAAGCAGAGAAGGCGAGTGAGCACAGGCAAATACTCATGGGCTTTTTTCCACAAACTTTTACTGGAAGCTCATGAGGAAGAATGGATCTGGATGAGGACCGGAAGTGAAGACAAATTACAACAGGATGATGGTAAAAGAAATAGTCTCTACCACAGAGGGGAGGGAGAAGGAGGCAGGAAACTCCTAGTTCCAGGATCCCATGCCAGTACTGTTAGAAATCTCCTACCACTAGTGAAGGCGTGGTGACCTCTCCTCCACAAGATCTTGCAAAGATAAAGGCGCAGCTTTTAGTTTGTAGCCCATTGAGAGGCAGGATTGCTGAGAAAGCCCATCCTTGGCACTCAGGCACAGGGCCTTCCTGAGACTGAGGCTGGGCCAGGACAATAGAGAAACCCCTCTGTTCCCCACCGCCAGACTAGTATCAAGTAACAAGCAACAGCAGTATGCCCTTGGGGGAAGGCAGAGAGCAAGGAGAGAGAACCATCTGGGACACAGGAGCACAAGAAAGACTGAAAGCTGAGGGTAAAGACCCTCAAATGGTTATATTGAAGGTAAATATAAAAGACATGTTCTCTTCTCTATTTTTCTAATGCTTCAAAAGCAGAGGTCAGCAAGCATTTTCTGTAAAGAGTCAGACAGCAAATAGTGTGGGCTTTCCAGACCAAATGGTCTGTCGCAACTCCTCAACTCTCAATGCCTTTGTAGCTGGAGAACAGCCATGGACAATAGGTAAATGAATGATCCTGGCCGTGTTCCAATCAAACTTTACTTATGGACACTGAAATTTGAATTTAATAGAATTTTCTTCTGTCAAAATATTCTTCTTTTGAGTTTTCTAACCATTTAAAAATGTAAAAATACAACCTTACCTCACGGGCTAAATTTGGTTTGGGGGCATGGCTTGTGACCCCTGGTTTAGTAGCAACGAATTACGGGCTTCAAGCATAGGGACCGCAATAGTACAAAAGATGGGAAAAAGCAATTCGAAGTGTATTGTTCGAAGGACAACTGTGCTAAATTAAAGATATATACTGTCAACCCTAGGGCTACCACCACAAACAATAAAAGAAAGATAATAGCAAGATAAGCAAAGGCCTACATCCATAATAGATCAGGAAAGTATTATGTGAATATAAGACAATCGATTAGTTAGAGCTCCTTCACATTTGGAAAACATGCAATTCACAAATAGAAAATCTCCTCTTGGAAAATACCCCAGAGAAACTTTTGAGAAAAGAATCATTAAATATATTTTCTTTTAAAGCTCTGAAAATAGTGGAGAGCCATGCAAGAGAAGAAGCTTCGAAAACTTGTTAGTACATGCAAAGCAGAGATTTCAAAACCTAGAGAGGGGAGAAAATGAAAGTAAGCAGGAAATTAGGCATACTTTAATGTGTACCTAGGTACAACAAATCTTGCCTGTGGCTAATTTGTTCAACTACTTAGGACAGAGAACTGCTGAGGCCAAGATCATGTGATGATTGCCACACTGTCTCAGATGGCTATAACCAAATACCATCAACTAGGTGGTTTAAAAAAATAGGCATTTATTTCTCACGGTTCTGGAGGCTGGCAAGTTCAAGATCAAGGTGCCCGTAGATTCCATTCCTTCAGCTGGCTCCCTGGCTTGCAGCCTCTGCCTTCTGCCTGTTCATGCTCACCAGGTGAGAGAATACTCTGGTCTCTTCTTAGAAGGGCATTAATCTCAACACGGGGCCCCACCCTCATGACCTCACCTGAATCTAATTACCTCCCAAAAGTCCAAATACTATCATGTTGGGGGCCAGGGCTTCAACACGTCAACAGGAAGGGGAGAGACACGTTCCGTCCATAATATACGCCCATCTTAATATTCCGCTATTCACAGTTATCATTTGGAGGCCAAATTGGCAATACTGGGAACGTGTGTGATATCAGAAGAAATGAGTGTCTCCATGATCCAGAATACCTCATTTATCCAGAGGCATGTAGCCGTCAACCTCAACTAACTAAAGTAGGCTTGAGAAGCTGGAGTGATGCAGAATTTCCCTTTGGGCCATCCACATAAGTATCTCATCATTCCTTCCGTAATGTGCATTACGTTTTACTGCCTTATTGGTTTTATCTTCCACAATTCCTTTACAAAAATCCCATCTTCTAGAGAATATACACTGTATCAAAGAAGAAAAGTAAATGAATCCTATGTTTTTAAAATATAGTAAGTTAAAAATTAGTAAGTTTGGGGCCTAAAGGGGTAGACTTCAGTCATCTGTTAAGTTGTATTTAGGTGAAACACCTCTTCCACACTTAATGCTAGACAACCACAGCGTTACTTGGGCCACCGAAATCCATATTCAAACCTCAACGCATGTATTTTAATAATAATGGGTAAGCAGAGTGTGTTTATAATCTTCAAGACATTGAAAGCTAATTTTGAAAGAGAAAAAGAAGTCACAATTTTCTGTGTGCCTGCAATTTGAGTTCTGCCACATCCCAAATCCCTCTCACTAATTCCACTTAAGAGGCAAAGACTGTAAGGAAAGGGGATTCCAGACACTATTATCACACCCTTATGAGAACCTGTGAACATTCTAGGTCTATGAAGAAGTTTTGGCTGTGCAGTACAGAGCCCTGAAAGGTAATCAGAACGCCGCAGTCATTATCTTTTGGTTCACCGGCACAGCATGGGAAAGACCAGAACATTGCTAGTACTTTCTTGTAATTCTATCTACGGGGATTGTCTCTTCAGTACTAAGAAATTAATAAGCACAACCATTTATTAAACACCTGCTATTTTACAATAATTGTGGTAGACTTTTTAAAAATACATCACTTAAATTAATCTTTAGCAACATTAGTATACGTTCCTTTTGTAAGCATTGGACAAAGTCATTTGTCTTTTGTCCAGGGTAACATGCATTCTGGTGTGCCTTCTGTCTGTCTGTCTGTCTGTCTTTTGAAGACTTTACAAGCACCACTGCATCTTTTGCCTCTTACAAGTTCAAATTCCTCAAAGCTTGCTACAGACCCCGTTACGCACTTATGCACTTGCTCTCTGGCGTAGCATAGTGATCAAGATGAAGGCCTCAAGAATCAACCAGCCTGAGCCTCAATCACTTTATTTAGCCTCTTTATGCCTCAATTCCCCCATCTTCAAAATACTAATAGCATCTGCCTCAAAGTCTTGTTTTGGGGACTAATTGAAATGAAACAAGAAGAGATCTGAGCAGAACGCCTGGCTGTATAGCAGTATATGTAATGTAACGCGGTGTAATGTAGTAAATGCTCAATGAGTGAGCCACTGACACAGCACTTGAACTATCTTATCATAAATTACCTGCTTCGTGGCTATCTACCCTAGACGGCAAGCTCTACCTCTCGCCCTTGACTTGGTACCAGGCACAAAGTAGACTCATTCACTTTTCCTTGAATGGCCAAGTGAGCGAAGAATCAAAGGAATGGATCACCATATAAAGTGAGTGTCATTATTCCTGTATTAAGAATGAAAGAAAGAAAACGTGGAGAGAATAAGAAAAATCTTAAGCTTCCACAGAAAGTAAGTGGCAGAATTTCAATTCAAAACCCCATCTGTCTAAATCTGAAGCTTGTACACTTTTCATTGATGGCACTGGGGAAAAAACGCATGCCCTGGGGAGAAGAGGTGGGGAATAATCAATCAGGACTGAGCACTTCTATGGACCTGGCAGTGTGCTGAGCACTTGCATATGTTTTCCCAGTTCATTTTTAGAGCAACCTCAAGAGGCAGAGAGATATTATTTTCAATCTTACCGATGAAAACTAAAATACAGAGAAGGTAGCAACAGGCCAAGTTGACATAGCAAGGGAGAGACAGGGATGGGTAGGGCTTGTATCCAGGCATTGGGATCCAGAGCTCTTTCCCCCGACTGGCATATATATGCCTCTCCCTGTTCTGTGATGCTTAACAACGAAATAGCACTGCAAAGGAAAAAAAAAAAAAAAAAAAAAAAAAAAAGTTGCTCTTGGTTATATTTTCCCCAATCAACCATTTAGTACGCTTTTGATATCTGCACACAAACAAAATAAAATAAAAACAATGAACATCTACAGAAACTCTAATCCCTGTCCTAAACTTTTACTGAATCTTAAAGTCACTCTGTAGCTTTTCCAATCTGTCAGTCAACTTCCGCCTGTACATTTCCAGTAATTCAGGGGTAGGATGTTCACTAATTCCTGGAACGTACCCATTTGAATTTTGAGTGGAATACATGTAGAGAATTTTTTTTTCTTAAATAAAAATCTGTCATCTTGTGTCATCTGCTCACCTACCTAGGCTTACTGCCTTCACCTGCAACATGTGAAGACCCACCAGTAATTTATTCAGCACACATCTGAGCACTTATCTTTCAGGCACTGTGATAGGTAATGGGTACACAAAGATGAATGTAAATAACTTAATTTTGTTAGGGTGACAGCAGTGTCAAAGAAAAGAGTCAATCTTGTGTGCTAAGTACTCCAACAGAATTATGGGGAAAAAAGTTGTTATTCAAGAATCAAGAAAAAAGTGATTTGGGAAGAGTGGGTTGGCAAATGAGGTATGTATACAGGAAACTTTTGGTTTTGACCTCCACGCACCTCCAAATGCATCTTGCTTCTAGAAAATACCAAAATAAATAGTCCCTGCCTCTTAGTATAGCCAGAAGACAAGAAATATTATTGTCTCTGCCCCCTGGGAGTAGGGCAGGAGTACAGAACCTCCAGGACTCAAGGAAGAAATAATTATCATTGTTGAGTGGTTACTAGGATGACCTGTTCTAAGTACCTCATACATATTAGCTCATGGAAAGCCAATATTTTATGAAGTCATTTAATGGCTATTTTTGTTGTTCGTCACTTTACAGATAAGAAAATGGAGATTCAAAAGAGTCTAGTAACTTTGGAAGTTGCAGAACCAGTAAATGGAAAAGCTGGGATTCAAATCCAGGCAGGCTGACCCTGGAATGCATCTTTGGTATTTGAAACCACTCCTACTCCAGCCCAGGACTGAATCGTGATGACGGGGCTTGTCTGAGGTTTTCAGGGTGGCTGAGTGGAGCCTGGGGCAGTATTCACTGGGCAGTATGACCAAGAGCAGTAAATAGCCAGGGCTGGCTCTTTTTTCCTGGTGAATGAGCGAATGAATGCAGACTTTATTCATTGCCCCTAAATTTTCTCTCTTGTGCTGTAACCTGCCATTCAAGCCAGGTATAATTTTAGAATATTGATATGGTTTCTTTAATCATTTGCTATCTCGGCTAGTTCTATGTCATCTATAGAAATCGCCCATGACTCTTATCCGAAATATCAGTAATGACGGTGAATAGGACGAGAACCAAACTGCCTTGGAGTATTGTTTCAACCACTAGAAATCCAAGAATAGCATCATCCACTTCACATATTTCTACACTGTCCACAAGGCTTCTCTAAAAATTGTGATGTCATGAGTATAGTATGGTCATAGCACACGCCTGAAATTTGACAAGATCTATTCTTAGTGATCTCATGTAGGCTTTGTGGGATCACCACTTTCTTTTACATGCTCCAAAATCCTATTCTTCTATTAATATCCTTAGATTTTTCTGTCAGCAAGCAAAAACAAGTAGATTGAACTATGGTTTCCCAAAACACTTTTCTTACCTTTTTGGAATCGAGGATATTTGTCTATCAGCAATTACTGCTCTTCTCCAATTTTCCTCAAAAAATCACTTTCAGGAGTCTCTCAGCAGTATTTCCCAGTTCCCTCATATTAAATAGACTCAGCTGGGATTTGATGGTTTTCTCCCCCATCTAAACTGAGGGCTTAGCTTGTATTGCCGTTTTGTGATTCCCTTCATTCTAGCCTTTTTTGGTTAAAGATAATTCTTTGATAGAAAAAAAAACCCAGATTTTATACTGAAATATCATAACTATCACCACACTGGCCAAGTAAACAAAAATAGCAGAACTAGTTGGACTTGAAATAGCTGCAGTGTTTCTAGGGGAAAATGCCATCAGTTTAAAGAAGGAGCTATAGTTTTCTGTCCAAGAGAAATAACTATCTGAGTATAACTTCAAAATAAGTATTAACTCAACATAATTTTTTTCAGGTAGTGTTTGGGCATATTTATTTTTTTATTAGACCAGTCTTCAAATTCAGCTAGCACATAATGTCAGTAAAATTCAATCATAAAACAACTTGTCTACCACCTAGCCCAGAAGTAAATCATTGACGTAATCAATATGACTTTTAAAGTGCGTTCCCACTTGCCAACACAGAGTGATTTCAAATTAAATCCATTTTAACTTGCTTATCAGGACACAGCTTTATCATTCATCCATTTGTAGTTTAAAAAAAAGGGATGAAGCAGTGTAGCTTATGTGCGTGTGTGGAGGCAATTCTGCTAGACCCCTCCACACACAAACACACACAGACCTTTTTTTTTTTTTTTTTTAACATTTTCAGTTGTATTTTGGCATTAGCTGGCGGGTTCAAATAAGTTAAAATAGCAGGTGGACGTCAACGATGAACGTGGACCATGATATCAACATCCACACCTGACACCCTTTCTTGGCCCTGGAGAATATGCCACTTTTAGGAGTCTGCTACACATACACATACACACAGAAGCAAAGTGATAGAGTTAAGAGAGCCACCTGTTTCACATTACTATAGGTTGGAAGTCTTTTTTTTTTTTTAAGCACTACGAATGTGTCCATGATAGGTAGTTCAGCTGGGTCAATTTCATTCATTCATTCATTCTACAAGTATTAGGAGTGTGCCAACTCTGTACCAAAGTCTACATAAAGAAGTCCAGCAATCTGATCTGATGAGGGCTGTATCCTAACAGACTGATATCAAGACTAAGAAAAGAATTCTCTCCAAGAGGTTTTGGCTTTGCACCTATAATAGCATCCCTAATACCCAGTATACAGCTTCCCAGTTCATACTACTCACTCAATGTTTCCTTTTCCTTACTAGTCCTAGTTAAGCCCTAGTTGTGATCCCCAAGGAAGCACTCCAAAAGCAGAAACACTAATTTCATAAATGATAGAGCACACCAAATACATCTCAGGGCTTGAATAGCTAGCGTACCAAACTAGAAGGTATACACCAGATTTCTTTTTCTTTTCCTGGAAGTTCTATCATTAATTTCTTGATTTCTTTTCAATTTTAAAACTGTACATAAAACTCCCATTAAATGCAAAATACCTTTTTTTAATAATCAAAAGATTTCTAAAATCTGGGTCTTTCTTGTTGCAACTTTTCATTTTCAAAGAAAAAGAGAAGATGGACATGGCATAATTCTGACTCCTGGAAAATTTTCTGTAACTATATAGTGCAGAATGAAAGACTCAAATATTGATTGTCAAAAAAAAAAGTTCTATAAAAATATATTTTTTTAATGTGTAGTGAAGCTCACAAAAAACATGAGAAATCAAGCAAGCATTTAATGTTTGTTGACGAAAACATATCTGGCTGCTGATCTGAGAACGTTTTAGGACAAGAGCCATAAGATAGAGTCAATCCCTCTTCTCCTTCCACCCCCACCTTGACCGTCAGGGCATACATGTGTGAAACAACAGAAGAACTAACTTAATTTTTGTTTTCCTTCTTCCTCAATCACTCCTTATGCTAAAAGAAACAGCAAAGAGAGAGAGGTGGGGCAAGCCCCTTTGGACTGTGAGCAAAAGCAATTTTCAGGAAAATACAGAGTTTATAAAAACTGGTGAATACAGTTGATTAGAAAGCTATAGGCTGCCCAAGGCTTGAATTGGGAGATACATAAAGTAATAAGCTCTGCATGCCCTGAAAAGTGAAAAGAGAAGAAAGAAAAATTTTAATGTATCACAAATTCCATGAGAAGTGTGGCACCCTCGGGATTTTCATTTGCATTCAATTTTGCACTCTTTTTTTTTTTTTAAGATTTTATTTATTTATTTGACAGAGAGAGAGACAGCCAGCGAGAGAGGGAACACAGGCAGGGGGAGTAGGAGAGGAAGAAGCAGGCTCCCAGCAGAAGAGCCCGACGTGGGGCTCGATCGGAGGACTCTGGGATCACGTCCTGAGCCGAAGGCAGACGCTTAACAACTGAGCCACCCAGGCGCCCCTGGACTTGTTTTTTTTTTTTCCCCATAAAGTTGAAGTCCACAAAATAAAAGCTCTTGGTTTTATATTAGAATTTTTAAAGGCCTAAAAGTTTTATTTCCTTAAAAGGGAAAACACAGCAAGATTTGTTTAATCAGTACCTTAGATTACAACTCTTTTCAGAAACCAAGAAATCAAGATTTCCATGTATACTTTTGTGACTTATCCAAGTTGCATTTAACTCACCGAAAAGTTAGATGACTGACTGATACCATCATTTTATTTTTTGTAGGCACCTAATATAGACTGTAAACTATTGATCACCTCATCAACAAAGTCTCAAATTTTTAAAATGATACAATTTTAATTACTCCTAGAAATTGTTTTATTTATCCATATTTCTCCAAGACCTGGTTTTATATTATTTGTTTATAAGCCTTGATTAAAAAACAAAACAAAACAAAAAATAAAGCAATTTTGATTAAAGTTAGAGGGGGGAGGTACAGAGAAGTGAAATTTTGGAGAATTCTGTTGTATTATCTTTTCTGGGAAAGTGAAGGAGAGTTGGAGCTGCTGTATTTAAATCCGCGAAGTCTTGAAGGTAGTGAAGCATTCCTATATCCTTTCTTATGGAAGTGTTAAATATCATGGATTGCATCCTGCTTTGTTCTCTTGAGTTTAGCTGAAGGTCATTCCCGGTTTTAGAGATTAAAATCCCCGCAAACTAACCTCTGGTGTAGGGAGGAATTGTTATAAACATTTTAAAATTCTGGCAGGGAAGACTCCACACTAATCTCTTTATCAGCCTCTTCTCTCTACCACAAGGGTAAATTACAGGTACTACTTTCTACATCACTGTCTAATATAAAATATTAGACTAAAAATGACTATATCTCATGTTATGACCACTTGGGTTCAACATGTAGATTTATGCAGAGTGACGTGTAAATTACAGTGCTCAGTATGTCTTTGAAAATCTAATTATATGATAGTTTATCCTAGCAATAAGAAGAAAAAGCTGATCTATAGACTTTCTTGGTATACTTAAAACCAAATTTCTATCCTAGGATTCATATTTGGAGTGTTACTACCTCTTGGTAATTTTTCTTTTTGATCATTTGCTTGGTTCTAGATGTATTAACGGGATGGTAGCCAAGGTGTATATGTACAAGTTGCTTTTATGTGTATTCTTCCCTTTATCCAGAATGCTGTTCCTAAAAATTGTATTACTACATCAGAATTCAGTTTAAATTTTGCTTTCTCATGACCTTTCCTTGATCTAGAGAGGTCCTTCCCCATTCTTCTCCATCCGCACGTCATTTTTATTGTCTTCATAGTACTTCATACTTTCAACCAATCTAAAATCCTTATCATAACTCACATCATCTAATCCCCGGCCACCAACCTAACACATTCACTTTCCACCACTCTTCCCTGTGCTCTTGTTTTCATGTGGACTTCCTTGATGTTTCCAGGATGCACAGATAATATCCTTCAAGAGAGGGCATTCTCCCAGATATCTGCAGGGTTTGCTTCCTCATTTTGGATCTTTTCTCAAATGTCATCAACCCAAGAGGGAGGGCCTTTCTTGACTATCACATGGATAATAGCAGCCCTGGCTAGTCTCCTTGATCCAGTCTTACCTTCCTTCACTGGCACTTAATAATTGTACGTGTCTGTGCATTCTGGGTCTCACTCGTTAGTGTGCAAACTCCATTAGACTTTATCTCTTTTGTTCATTAGCCACAAAGCCAAAAACAGTGCTTTCCATAAGGCTGGCACTCAATATTTATTTGTTGAATTATTTAATCAGTCCCTTATTTATTATCTGTTTCCCCCACTACACTCTTAAGGACCAGAAAACCAGGAACTTTGTTTCTGGTATTTCTATAGTATATTTTATATATAATGTATATATATATGATACATTCAGTGAATGAATATTTATTGAATGAATGAATTGTTTGTGTATATGTGTGTGTATGGATTAAGCTCTCTCTCTCCATGGGCTCTAATTGCCATGGAGACTAGAATTATGTCTGTTTAGTTCACCACTGTGTTAGCCAGTTAACTGTCCACAGTAGGGTCTGGCTTATACCCGGCCCTCAATGAGTAAGTGAAGAATCCAAAGGACTGGAACCAGAGTAAACAGGAGCCTGCTCCGGCCATAGCCATCCAGAGGCCTGCACAGGGTTAATATGAGGTCTTAATGACAGGTGGAAAAGAGTTTGGAATATGCACAGAGCACTGAAAACCTTTTCAGGGCCCAGCCTGACCCTGGCAAAGGCTTGCTTCCCAAACAAGCTCCAAGAAGCTGGTGCAGATGCCTGAGCTTCCTACTTTCAGATAATATCGTTTGAATTCTGGGAGGAGTAAATCTTAATTTCAATCCACAGGTTTGATTTCTTTGCTTAAAACCTTTGCCCTGAAGATTGCAGATAAATCGGTTTATGGTGCTAAAGGGCATCAAACAAAAAGATTTAAATTTTAGCATAAAATCTCCCACTAACTAGTAGAGTAACCTTGAAAATACTTATTGCTTCTTCAACGTTTTTCACTTGAAAAGGAAAGATGCTAGGAAAAAAAAAATCAAATTATGGATTTATGCGTTCAGGTTTGCTGAGATGTCTTTGGGAGGCCTTGTCAAGCAACTTCTTTCCTTCTCCTTTGCCTACCTGTCCCAAACTCTCTAGGTTACTAATCACAGCTTCTGTGAGCTATGGTTACTGATAGGAACCTGTCAAGCACACAGGGGGAATGAAAGGTTAAGAACCACTGGCCTGTGTTCTTCCTGCCATCTTTCCCAGAAACAAAATGTCATGACTCTATGAACTGTACCTTGGTTCACTACTAAATCCCTATCTTTTAACATTGCTGAAATTACTGCAGTCCTTAGTTCACATTAATTTTTGATCTTCTACTGTGAGTCAGGAACTATGGCAGGCACTGAGAATATGAAAACGAATTTAGAAATGGTCTCTTCCCTCAAGGAGCACCATTCAATAAGTAGACAGATCCAACAGCATGTGAGAAATGCTTTGATGGGGCCAAATCAGTGGGTGACCTCTGGGCATATCAAAGGGCACCCAAACAACCTGGGAGAGGAACTAATCTGGAAGATCTTCCAGTAGATGACCAGAAACTGAGTTCTAATTCCCACTAATTGAATTATAGACTATTAAAGTTGCACAGTGTCAGAACCATCTAATCCAAATTCCTTACGGAGCACAGAGGAAGACTGATGCCCAAAGATGCCAACCAAGCCACCCAAAGTGAGAGTCACTGCTATAACCAGATAGGACCCAGGTAAGTATTATCGGGCTGCCTTTTTAAACAGACTTGTATTTTTTGGTGGGACCATTTTTCAGAAACCTTTCTTTCATTGGTTTAATGATGCAATTTATCAATTAATTCATCACATTTTAATAAGGTGGAGGGAAAAATATTTATACACATTGACTTCATGTACAGCAATGGTGCCAATAACTCATGACCCGTAAATCACAGACTTTGCAGTTAGCTGCTGGTTAATTTATTCAGTTACAGCCAGTCTCATTTTGCCTCTTGAATGACTTCCTAACCGGACCCAATCACACTGGAAAGGACAGGTACAGTCTGGCTGTGAACAAGAACAAACTTCAAGAATAGATCAAGACCTAGATCTGATTGCACTTCCTCCCCACAACGGAGACAGGAATCTAAGGACTAAGGTAAAACCCAAAAAGTGAAATATTTTTAGTAGTCTTAATATATAAAATTGCTCAGGTAGGCAATTTTCTTGGAGTTTGTTTTTTCTCCCAATGTAGTCGTTTTACTTGGGATATTTAAAGGCTGATTTAGTAAGAGGACAATATAAGAGCTCATTACATTAAAACAGAAATTCGTGGGAAATCCATATTTCTGATAGCTTGCCATCTGTTTGGCTCTTAGTGGCAATGGATTTATCCTGCTTAGTGTAGATGATGATAGTGGGGGTGAAATCATAGATTATACCCCGGATTTCTGAGCTCTTTAACCACTGTTATTAATTTAGTAGCTTGCAAATCAACATTTCCCAACATAAAATTATTACTTTTTTCTTTTTGTTGTTGTTGTTTTTTATTTTTCAACTCTTACCCCAAGTAAGGTTGCTATGGGCACTACATAGTATCTGTTCTGGCGCCAACAGACTGCGTTAAAGTCATCCACAATCTCTCCAAATTAAAACCCCACGGAGTTCCCTGGCTTCTGCACTGTACTAGCCGCAGGACGCTCCTTTGCTTTGCCCCACAGTCCAGTTTAATCCACTAGGAAGAATATTTTTAGAGGCACATCGGACTAAATCATCTTCGATTGAGCAAACCATTTCCAAATGGCCGCCCAGGGTCCTAAATCCGGCTGCTGAGGACGGGGACAAGCAGGTGTCCTCCGCTGCGGCGTCGTGGGACTCCAGCGCCTGCATAATTAGACGTCGGAAGCCAGAAAGGAAACCTAAACACAGGGACAGGTAGAACCTGGTACGCGCGCTCCAGAGAGGGCCCCCAGAGCAGCGGAGGATTCTAGCCTTAGACTTGGCGAGGTCCTGGGAGGAAGCAAACACGGCTTCCCCATTCAAGTCAGAGAGCAGGACGCACAGGGTCGCGGGTCATTAGTTGAATTTCAAGGCAGCCTGCGCTGCGTCCCAGCGCCTTCCGCAGCCCGGGCAGCGCGCTGGCACCGGGCTTGGGAGAGAACGAACGAGGCAGGCTGGGGCAGGAGAAACTGAGTTCCCACCACCGGAGCGCTGCGGGCGGCGGGGGCAGAGGAGACCCCGGCCGCCTTCGCAGCACGAAGCCGGGAGAGTCGGGCTCCGCTGCAGCGACGCTGCGCCCCCAGCCCCGGCACCGCTGCCCGTGCTCCGCGTTGCCCTTTCGGCCGAGGGCAGCTCCTCGCCGCTGCATGCAACCCAGCCGCCGTGCGCCCCGGCACAGGCCACCCCGGGGGGCGCCTCCTCCGCCCCCGGGCGGCCGCCAGAGCACCCGCAGCCCGACCGACCTTCGTCCCCCGGCGCCCGGACAAACTTCCTCCCTCCCGGGCCCCCGGGCCGCGCAGGCTGGCAGGCAGCTCCCTCGCCAGGCTTCCGCGGTCTCCGGCTGCAGGCGCCCTCGCCCGGCACGGCGAGCTTCCTCCCTGCCCCTCTCCAACCCCGAGCCCCGGGCGCCTACCGGTCCCTGCGCCTCCGCTCCAACAAAGCCGGCGGCCCGGAGGCGACCGGGCGAGGGGCTGGGAGTGGCAGCGGGGGCGCCAGAGCCCGGCTAAGGCATTCCTGGGCCGGGCGAGTGCAGCGTGCAGGGGCAGTGGAGACGTGGCGGGCGGAGAAAGGGGAAGAAAGTATCCTGCTCTCGGCGCGAACGCCTTCTACGCTCGTTTTCGCTCGTCCTCGCTCGCCCTCCTGCCCCTGCCCGAGCGCGTCCGGCTGTCCCGGTGGGACTTGGCAGGGGCAGAGTGGGAGGCAGAGGGGACGCAGTGGCCTGGCGGGCGAGCCGCTCCCTTACCTCTGTCCAGAGTGAGCGGCTGGACCACTGTCAATGTCGCCATGTCTGCCGTGGGAGCCGAAGTGACGCTCGGCTTCAGCATCAGCAACCGCTTGTAGTGAGAAAAAGAGGAGGAGATTGGGGGCGGGGGTGGAGAGGGAAGACGGAAAGGAGGGGGAGGTGGGGGGAAGGAGGGAAGGTGGTGGTGGTGGAGGAGAAGAAAGCTTGGGTGGGTTGGCAGCCAGATGGAGACGCAACTGCTCCGCGGCGGGCGGACCTTCAGATGCGGCGTGAAGCTGAGCAGGTAGCGGAGAGCGGCTGCATCGCCGGCTCCGGGCAGGAAGGCTCTGCCCTAGAACTTTGCTATTCCACCCCAAGGAGCGCTGGATGGGTGCAGCCGGTGTGTTGCTCCCTTTCAACTTTCCACTCAGATCAAATGGTCAGAGAGTATGTACGTCTCTCTCGGGAAAGAAGATTGAAAGAGGATGGGGGGGTGGTCAGATTAAGAGAAATTGTCAACGCAGTAATCCCATCCCTTAGAGAGAAAACGCTTGTAGTTCAGAAATGTTGGGATTTCATTACAGTTGCTGTTAATTTCTGTTAAAGTTTTTTGGAATGTTGAAGTATAACAGCATACAAGGTAACTGACTTAAGGCCAGGGTTCCATCACTAGGTCTCCATTAAGGACCTGAGTGTATTGCCAAGAAAATAATTTACCTTAAACACAAACTTCTCAAAAATAAATTGAAAAAACACACACACAAAGAGAAATTTTTATCACTCAGTTTGAAAAACATATACCTAGCACTTTTTCCGGTTGATTTGTAGCCAGTGGTTACTGAGAGTTACCACTTCCTGATTAATGAACATGTGTTACAGGAGATAAGCTAGGAGTGTTACATGCCATGTGCCACGGCCTGACTTGGGAGTTCAGGACAGTTCCTGCCTTCATGTAGCCCGTGGTCTAGTGGGAGATGATGTTATTAAAAGGGTCATTTTAGAGTTAGTCGATCAGGATTCAATGGCTAGAACCTTCAAATACTGGCTGTGACCCCTTCACCCCAACAGATGGCTTTCACTATCCTGTCACTGTAGGGACTTTCATCTCCTGATCAAGAAAATAAGAAGCATATAGAAATCTTATATAAGCAGAAAGGTGATGACTGTGGGTTCAGCTGCCTCCATCCCCTTCCCATGACAAAGCAAAATTGTTTTGGCTAGCAATATACTCTTAAATGCAGACACTGTTTTACAGCAAAATATTTGCATATAATTTATTTCATTGTCTTCCAGTTACAATGTGGGTGGTTTCTGAAGATCTTTTCCATCCCATTTTTTACATTTGGGGGGGAAAAAAGCAAGATTTCACCAATGATTTGAGTAAGTCAAAGATGACTGGCCATACACCAAATAGATCCTAAAGACGTACTTAAAATAGTAGTTCAATATGCCTATCTTTTCATTTAGTGCTTAAGAAAGAACCCTGATCTTGAAATTCAAGTCTTAGTTATGTGCTGTTCAGAAATCACATAGTCTCTCACTGATCCCCTTTCCTCATCTGTCAAACAGAGGAATTAATAACCTTCCATTTCACTGAGATTCCGTAAAATGAGAGAACTAATTCTACCCTACAATCTGAGTTTTGTGAGGGTCTGATGATACTGTGCGTGTGACGGTACTTCGAAAACAGAGTATGTATGCATTTACTCATACAACAAACATCCAGCGCACTTGAACTGTGTGGCAAGCACTATGCTAGGTGCTGGTCACACAAAGATTAAAGAGACGTGGCCCTTTCCCTGGACAGTGCTCAGTCCAGGTCAGGAGACAAAAAATGAGCAAGCTGTAAGAATTCCATGCAGTAAGTGCTCTAAGCAGCATAGAAAGGACAGGAAGAGGCAACAATTCTGATTGATTATCATTATCCACATCCCTTAAATCAAACAACAGAAAAAAGTTACATTGTGCACAGTAAATAGGAGAGTCTGTTTAGTGGATGTGCACAAAATATCAAACCTCATTCAGTAATTGAGGATGAAAGGAACATACAAATCCATCAGTCATTAATGTAGTTCTTTTAACAACATACTTTATTATGGATATGTATTTGAGCGGGGCGATTCATAAGTCTAAAAGCCATAATTGTACCTATTTCCACAAATCCCAGATCGTGAAGTCTAGGTGATTAGGGTTTGTTTGTTTTTATTTTTTGGGTTTTTTTTGTTTGTTTGTTTTTTTTGTTTTCTATGTATCCCCAGTACCAAACATTTTATAACATGTTTCTGGACTTATACCTTGAGCTCCCTAATTGAAAATTTGCTCTATGGTAACCTCTCTGTGTTGACTTTGTAGAGTTTTTGTAAGGATTAAAAGAAAAAGTAAAAGCACAAATCACCATGTATTCATTAGTTATTGCTTCTGGTAGTGGCAGGTTCAATGCCTTTAGCTTATGTCTATGTAGGTGTAGAAAATTAATAACAAACACTGCATATCTGTTAGAATTTGTTTTTTATGGAAGATGAATAACTATCCCCAATAGTATTTGTGAGTTTCTACTTTAGACATGCAGAGACATAAGAAAAGTTCCTTACCCTCTTCTTTGGCTTCAGGAAATGTGATCATACTTAGGTCTCATGAATAATTGCCTAGACCACTACTGTACTAGCCATAGTATTCCACCACAGGCAATGTATTTAATCTACTCATGTGTATTTTGCTTTGTTGATTTTGTATTAATCAAGTAATTGTTGAAACACGTAATTATGCATTTATCTTAGTTATTTGGTTACACAATCACTACAATTTTTCATTAAATGATAAATAGTCATTTATTTCAGTGGTAACTATATTTTCAATGGAATTCATTAATTCACTAAATACTTACTGAGCACTTAATATATGCGAGGCTTTGTGCTAGGTTGGTTTCTCTCTCCTCTTTGAAGCCCAGAAAAGTAGGTATTGTTATCCTTTTATAGATAAGTAAACTGAGGCTCATAGAGGTTAAGCAACTTGCTTAAGAATAGTAGCACTTGGGTTCAAGAGCCCTTGTGCTTTCTACTAAGAAATACTACACTTCATTTTGTATTACTGAAGATTTAGGGATTCCAGCATTTTATGTATATATATTTTATGTATCATATATATCTTATAGATAATATATATAACATATTATCCTTTCTCTCTCTCTCTCTCTCTCTCTCTCTTTTTTTTTTTTTTTTTTTTTGTTATGCTTAAGTTATCCTCAAAGAGAGGAATGCATGGAGGAAATTTAGGTCAAAGGAGAAAAGAACTACAATCCTGGTTCCATTCTATATCCATATAGGTTAATATTAAAATGACTACCTGCTTTGCAATATAAAATCTGTTGTTGCTAAAAAATTCATTCAAAGCCACGTTAAGGTCTGGTTCTCTTACTTGAATCTTTTTGAATTATATGACAAAATCGAGAGAAGGTTTGCACAAAGAATTTAGTATACCAAGAAAATGAATGTAGTTAGATTATAAGCGAAGTATAATAAGCACAATGTCATATGAGGAAAATAGCACCTGCAAACTGGAATTCTTTCAACCCTAGGTGTTAGAAATTATTTTTTACTGATTCAAGATATCATGTTATCTTCCTTACTTCTCACAGCTTTGTCAAAGTAACAGTAAATTAAGATGAAGTGCCAACCTATACTTTGGAATACAAATGTGTTCTTTTTTAAAATTGTCATAAATAATCTTTACTATATTCATTTAATCCTTAGATTTGTTTTGATAATTACTTATTTGTTCTTTGAAGAAATGCTTAATGTACTTACTGTATGCTAGGCAGTGTTCTAGGCACTGGGATTTTGTAGTAAACAAGAAAAAGCCCTATTCCCACTTGGCTTATGGTCTGCAGGAGAAAGAAAGACAATAAACAAAGTAATAAATAAACAAGAAAGAGATCAATTAGTGACTAAGTACTGTGCAAAGAATGAATGATTTGATGACTGAATTGGGTCTAGAATAATGTCAGGTTTACAAAAGACAGTGACAGGGAGAAGGGAATTCCAAGAAGCAAGAGAGCAAAGCCAGGGATGGGAGAGCACATGTGCTGTGTGTTTGAGTAAAAACAAAAAACAAAAAACAAACAAACAAAAAAAACCCTTTAATTTGGAGTACAAGAAAAACAAGCCAAAGGGGGACTTTGAGAGTCAGGTTGTGAAAGATAATATAATTAACAGAAATGTACTGAACCTTTTCATGAGTTACTTTGTGCCCATGATAAATGAAATGTATACAATCCAGGCCAGGAAAAAAAATTTGTGTTGTAGCTAGCATCTACAATAAAAATTACATCAGAATGAAATGAAGAGTTACTAATTCAGAGTTGGATGTTAGAAAATTAAAGATGAAATAAAAATATAAAAAGTCAATTCTAATTATTTTTTATTTCTTTCAAAAGAAATAAAAAAGAACTTTGAGAGACAGAAGCCTGAAATATGAATAATTATTCCTCAGTGGTAGGGTCTTATTTGCATTATTTTACGTCACCAGTTATCTTGTAAATCATCGTATAATAATTAACTTTTTCTCTGATTCCGCCATGGGCAATCGCACATATAATAAGTCCAAAGTCTTTCTGATACTAGGGTATTTTATTTATGCCTATTTAACTCATTGAATATAAAATGATGTTTTTGTTTCATTTTGAAATGAATATTTTTCTATTTTCACAGTTGGAGATTATGATTGATCTTTTTATAATGAAATTTAAGTTCACAGCTTACAATTTTCTTCCTTTTTTCTTTCTGCATCCCAACCTCATATTTACACCATTGACAAAGCCTAAGAGATTTAAGAGAGGCAAGATAAAATGATTTTTAAAAGTGGTACTGGACTCATCTCTCTCTCGCATCGATTCAGGAGATATTTCCAAATATTTAAAACCCACAACCTTTAGTAAAGTTTTAATAAAAAGAATTATTACCGTAGCATTTTTAAAAATTCAGTATATTCAGATTATGTGTTTTACCAACAAATGTTCAATATGTCCTTGCCATACTCCAGGCTGGAGAGATCCAGTGGTAATCATGGAAGAAGTCCTTTTCCTTATGGAGTTTAATTTTCCTGAAGGGAAACAGATACAAAGAAACAATAAACCAGATCATCTTAGGTAGCAGTAACGGCCGCAAACAGTTGTATGCTGAAACCTGTTGACTCTGTTCACAAGACCCAATGAAGCGCATATTGTCCCAACATCACTTGCGGTGACATCACGTTAGATTGGCCATGGCGGGAGCATTTACACCCTGCGTATGGGCAAATACTATATATCGAAGTTTCCTTTTTTTTTTTTTTTCCCTCTGGAAGGTCAGTTGTTAAACATTTACCAACACACCACAAAGTTCACAAAGCAAATAAAATAGGAAGTTGTGATGAAATATGCAGCAGGAGGGAAGGCCAATTTAGAATGGTCAGAAAATAGGTCACATTGCACTTGATAGAAAAATTTTTTTGTAGAAAATTTCTTTTAAATGACAAATCTACCCTGTAGTTGATGGACTGCTGGCTAGGCTGCTGGGCCTCGGACAGAGTTAGAAGAAGGAAACATTCACAGTAGTTTTGAAGAGTTTATAAAATATCCGGACAGGAAAAAAGAGCATCAATGAAACGGCAGACAATTAATTACAAAATAACGCATCAACAAGAATAAGTGATAATATAAATTTGTATGTGTTAAAAGTATACAGAAAGAAAGGAAAATCTGTATTGAAGGCTTCCTGGAGGCCGTTTACATTCACTTTCTCAAGAAACTTGGAGGTCCTGCACGTAGATAATGAAACGTTATACTTTTGAGTGGGAAGATCCTCATTGCAATTTTGAATGGAAGGATTGCTAACCAAGTGGACCAGGATCTTCTCATGAGGAACTAAAGAGAAAAGAGGGATATGATCATTATAATTGGGCATCCATGTTGTTAGAGAATCTCACCGTGGTGAATAGAGAACACTGTTGCCTTGATCCTTGAAAAGGACACTAACTATGGTCAAAGCTTGTTTGTTTCTTTGGGTCTTCAACGTCATTTAAAATATGGTTTAAATAGGTTTTTATTGAAAAGCACTTCAATCCTGACTTTTTAAAAAAATCCAGCTCAACTTACTTATTTTTCTCTAATTTTGGTGCTATGGAATTAATTAAGGGTATTAGGGAGAAACGTATGAAAAGGGCATCTTTGAATTCTTCCCGGATTATGAGACAGTCCAGTAATTGAGGCTAGTAACAGAATTTATTGTAGGTGTGCTGAGGGACATATATGTCAGTAATTAGCAAGTTAAAGAGCAATATGCAACTTTAGCAGGGAGAGTACATTCAGAAGAGAGTTCAAAACTCTCGTTTTTATCTTCCAATGCTCAAATTTAAAGCAAAAATTACAATTTTAATTGGTTTGCATTGAAATTTCTGGGCCCAATCCAAAACATTAAGTTTTTTGTTTCTGGTTTTTGTTTTTGTTTTTTTTTTTCCTGTGACTTATCAGTGGGATCAAATTATGCTCTTTTAGAGTAAGTTCCTCTCTCTCAGCTTCTCTGCCCTCCCTGCCTTTCTGCCCCTGGTTGAACGCTTACCCACTGGCCCACGTCAGTGGACCTCTCTGATCCTTATCATATTATTTGGCTTCTCCCGAGTCTGTGGTTACACGGTACACCCACCTCCTGAAATAGCGTCTCTGAGAAATTTCCTCTTTCAAAGATTTCTTCGTATTACTTCTTGCTGAAAACCTTGACTCACATAATAAACCCAATTATGATTTCTATTTTGGCTTCTTGAGGATTTAACTAGGATGAGAAAAAAAAATGAGGTACATAAAGATGGTTTTTTTTTTTTAAAGATTTTATTTATTTATTTGACAGAGAGACAGCCAGCAAGAGAGGGAACACAAGCAGGGGGAGTGAAGAGGAAGAAGCAGGCTCCCAGTGGAGGAGCCTGATGTGGGGCTCTATCCCATAACGCCGGGATCACGCCCTGAGCTGAAGGCAGACGCTTAAGGACTGAGCCACCCAGGCGCCCCATAAAGATGGTTTTAACTCTGAATATCATCAGGTTCCTGTCACCTGGAAATTTGCATTGATTGGTAGTGGCAAACCAAGCCAAACAAATATTTTTGGCAGATAAGTGGAAAGAGGAAACAAATCTCTACCATTTTTATCTAGGACAAATCAGTAAACTATTAAATATTTTATATAGTTGATATACTCTTTTTAACAAGTATTTTTGTTTTGAAATTTTAAGTGTAAGACAATGCACATGGAAAACAACTCTCAAAAGGTATTACTGACTCACTCATTGCAAGCAATAAATATTAACAGGGATTTTTTTGGTGTATTCTTATATAATGTATCTTATATATATAATATTTTAATTTATATAGATACACGCACACATACACATGTGTGTGCACATATTTTTTTAAATGCTCAAATATACTTTTGTATTATACACCATATTTACACCCTGATTATTTTATATAGTGAGACTTTCATATCAATCCATATAGATACATATAACATTTCTTAAGTACTTCATAAAATCCTATTGAATAGTCTCTCGTAGGTGTCCTTTCAGGCTATTTCTAGGTTTCTGCTATGTCAAAAAGTGCTATATTGACAGTCTTTCTTGTTTATATCATCATGATGAATGTAAATTCCACTCAATTATAGCCTGTACTTTTGCATAATCCAGTGCTAATGTGGCCATTTTCAGTGATATGCTTCCAGGTTATACCTGTGGCCGTTTTATTCCTGCTCCATTGTAAACATTCTGTCATACACCAGTTGATACCTGTTATCTACAGAAATGTTGTATTTAATTGAATTTCTGACACCTCAAATGCCAAAGTGATTTAAAAAAAATAGTTGCCGTAGACCGATGACCATTATTCTGTTTGAAACATGTGGTGTGACGCATCACCCAGCAATTCAGAAGGTCAACGATGATTACAATAATTTTCAACTAAGAAGCTAACAGGACATACGTCTAACGCAAGTGAAAGATTAAAGGCCTAAAGATCCCCCCGTAGATGTTTTTTATTGAATTTTTCATTTCCACCAAACGAAAGGAGATGAGAACACAATGAAAACATAAGGAGACGTTTAAGTACCTTATTTTGCAAATAAAATAACACCTTGATTACAGGTTGGAGAAAAATCTAAGTAAGATGTAAAATGAAAAATAATATTCCTTCCTTAAATGCTGTTACTAGTTAGTATTCGAAGGAATATTGAAAAAGTGAGTGCATGTAGTGCTCTCTACTGGTCTTACATTTATTGCAACTACAATCAGTGTCAAATGTGTATTTATCCAGGGTTACAAAAATCATCCTCTCTATCCCAAAAGACTACTAGTATTTTTATTTTAATTTCTATTTGGTTTCTGCTTTAAATGTGGGTGTGTGCACATGTACGTAAACATTATTGAATTTCTATACCGAAGTTAGTTTTGAACTTGGCAAATTTTTAATTGCTGCCATGTATTATCACAAACAATTATATGATAAAAGCTTAATACAAAAAATGGATGTGGAGCTTTAATGTGAGGCATAATGTTTTTTGGTTCCATTAATAAGCAGGGGCAGTGTATAAGGCACTTGTTCTCCCTGATCCCTGAAGAACACAGGGGAAGGCCTCTTAGGAGAAGGGATGGCTGTGTATATGGGCAATTCACAGTAAACAGTGACCACCACCATGGGCTCTTTCCTCTTTTCTCTCTCTACCCCTCCTTCCTGTACCACTCTGCAAATACTAAAAAACAAAACAAAACAAAAAACGGCAAATTGGTATTTCTTTTAAAGCTTAGGAGAAAATTTTATTACAAGTATTTATGCAAGCCATTTGCTTCAGAAGAGTGTGTGTGTGTGAGAGAGATAAAGAGAGAGAGAGAGAGAGAGGAAAATATATTCATTCATTCATTCACTTATTCATTCATTCTATGGTTTCATGTCAAGTGATTACTATGTGCTAAGCATAGACGATAAAGCAGCTTTCAAGACCACCAATACCCTACTGCAATTATTTGTATCTGTCAAATTATTTCTCAATTTAAAAAGTTATAAATGCTATTAAGGAAAGTACATGGTGCAATGGGAGTCTATAACCTAAACCAGTCTGGGGATTCAGAAAAAACTTCTTCCAAAAATGAAACGTTTATGGTGTATTCAGGGAGAACCTTGAGCATATTTCAATACTTGTAGGGGAGAATTAGCTCACAGGGATGGAAGGTTGAAGTACAGCAGAAATAATAATAGATGGCATATGGTTACCAAGAAGCCAGGAGAAGATAAAAGGAATCCAGAGAAAAGGTGGAAAGATAGGCCTTGGTAGGAGGAGAATTCCTTCCTTGGAGCCAGAAGATGAGAGACTAGACACTGTTGCAAGTAAGTTTGTAGAATCTGTGAAGAGATTGGCAAACTCCCCCTGGAAAGCTTCTGTGATTTCAATGATGTAGGGAACAAGCTCATGTGCTGAGGTAAAAGTGGGTCTGGGAAGAGTAGAGACTATCTGAAACAACTATTGTATAGCGTTGATAAAAGTGGGTCAGGGTCCAGTTTAGTCAGTCTTCGAGGGATTTTTCTACTCTTGAGTTCACTGATAATACCTGGATCAAGTTAGGTCTTCTGATCGTGAATCCCTTCAATGCCAAACTGTGGACTCTGTGAACGGCTTTGTGAATTACTCTCTTTAATGTTCCTCAAAGTAGATCACAACACTGTATAGTTTAGCCATTGCTGAGAGTCCTTATTTCCTTCCTACAGCACTGAACTGATCTGGGGAAAGTCATCTTTTCCATCATGATGGTCTGACTGAAGAAATGTGGCTGGAGGCAACACTCTCAACTCTGGCAAACTTCCTGGCCAGAATTTTCCAATTGGGCCATCATTTGTCTGAAGCAATATATACTAATCCTAAATTTTCTTTATTAATATTTTGTAAATTATCCTAGGCCTACTAAAATATTTATTTCAAGCTGATTTCTTTTTTCTTACAGTTGTTCGATTTTAGAAAATACATGTACTGTTACTGTATTTGGTCTGTACAGAGAGAAAACAATTTAGTTATTTTTTTAAAAAGACAGCATTGATATTGACATATATATTATTGAAAAGTTGCATCCACTGAAATGTGTTTCTCTAGAGTCAAAATAAAATATAATAATATTTTTGATCCATAAAAGATGGTAAAGAACATTGAATCTAACCATCACGGGTAAATGAGCTCCGGAGAGATTACATCAACTGCTCAAATTTTCCTAGCTAATGAGGAGCTAGGTTCTGACCTAAATCCAAGTGACAACAAATCCTGCACTTTTTATATTACGCTATGTTGTAATGCTAGATTGTAAATTTCATCAACCAAAGGACAATGTTTGGTTTGCCACTACATACTCATTGCATGGCATAAGCATACTCCATAAACATTAGTGAATAAAAGAACGAGTAAAAGAACCGTACTTCCTAGCAGATAGACTTCATTTTAAATACAGTTTACAACGGAAATTTAGTTCAACTCTATTTATTGATTTCTTACTTTATACAAGATATTTGCTCTACTATGTTCTATGGAGATTTATGAGAACAGGATAAATATAACGTGGCGTCTGCCCTGCAGGAACTTACAGCCATCATGATTATCTGCGAAACAGTGTAGGGTATGGTAACTGCAAAGTACAAGACATATGAACAACCCATTATATGAAACATAGAAGGCTTTATAGAAGAGATGGCATTTATGCTGGGTCTCTAAAAATAGGAAGATTTTTTTAGATAAATATAGAATTGGAAGACATTTTATTTGAATTGAACAAAGCATGTAAATGTGTGGAGTCAGGAAACAATGGCATGAATGTTATTATTAACAGTCCACTTTACTGGAACATGGAAGACATGAAGGAAGTAAGACAATGTTAAGACTAGAAAGAAACTGATAGGGAAGGGGAATGGCAGGCACTGTAGGAGGCTTTGGGAGTCACTCTAAGGACTTTAGAATTTATTCAGAAGGCCTTTAGAGCTTTTTGAGCAGGAAGGTGCTATGTGGATCTCTTTGAAATAGTATATTAAAATTTATCAGAGAAAAATGATTACAAGTTCTAAATGGATATAACAGTCAAAATCATCCATCAACTAGAACACCCACTAATGATGCTGAGGAGAACAGATCCATTCTGAGGCTATAGATACAGGCTTTTACACCACACTATAGCTCGATTCCTTGGTGAGATGGCACTCACCACCATGTTCTGTATTGTCCATCATGGCAGAATGAAAAAAAAGTTTCTTTTTTTTTTTTTAAGACTTTATTTATTTATTCGACAGAGATAGAGACAGCCAGCGAGAGAGGGAACACAAGCAGGGGGAGTGGGAGAGGAAGAAGCAGGCTCATAGCAGAGGAGCCTGATGTGGGGCTCGATCCCATAACACTAGGATCACGCCCTGAGCCGAAGGCAGACGCTTAACTGCTGTGCCACCCAGGCGCCCCCCAAAAATTTCTTTTTTGAAGGCTTTTGACTTTGGCTGCAGAAGAATTGTTAGTTTACAAAAGAAAAGTGTGCAGTGACCTACGTTTGAAATTCAGAGGACTCCAGATTTCTTTATGCCCCACATCTTTCCTAAAATGTCACTGTAAATGCTCCCACCAAATCTGCTTTTTTGTGAGTTCCTACTAATTGTAGTAGCTTGTCTTAGCTCCAAGTAGTATGTAAAGAACAACAATGAAATAGTGGGGGAAAGAGAAATTTTAATGGGGATAGGATATAAACAAAACACAGGTATTATACCAAGGATAAGATGTTCATTAGGGAAGGCTTTAGGCAATTATTGAGGAAACCTCTTCATACCAAGATGAGTTTTGAAATAACAATACATTCATTCCGTCGAAATGTTTTGAAGAAAATGAGCTAGGGGAGGAGAGAGAGTAGCTATAGAGATTTAAATGGCGGTGCATAGACTGAGTTACCTATATCACTTCTGTTATAATTACTATTAACACAATTTTTAAATTAGAGACGAAGCCTGGGAAAAAAGTGGACCATGTCACTGAGCCTGTAGAAATTATTTTATCAGTTAGGAGAAATCTTCCTCTCCTTACTCCAAGTCTTTATGTGGACAGCATTCCTACTGTGGATTTTCAGCATGATAGTGTGTTAGCACATAGTGATTGCCGCTTGCATTCAGCCTCGTGGTTATAGAAGACAGAGGTTCATACGTGTGTAAGACAAATTTTAAGCAAAGACATGAGATTTATCTTTCATTTTCATATAGGAGGTATATAAATGTTATAACTCTTAAGATATAAAGTATCTGCATTTGACATCAGTGGAACTTTCATATTAGGAGATGAGATAAAATATTTAGAGACTAGGAGGGATGGTAAATGAGCAAGTTAACAGTTCTGCATTCTATGCAGCTCATAATTGCAGCTCTGTGAAGAGCTCCCATTGAGTCAATGGGAAGTGTGGGTGGAGGTTAGTGCCAGGTTAATTGTTGCATTCAACATCATTCAGGAGAAAAAGGGGAGATAAAATCGCAGCATTTATATTTCTGCCCTTCAATTTTCCTTCATCTCTACACTTGTTAGATTTTCTTCACTTGTTATTATTTGCATCCCATGTCTGATTTTTTTTCCCTCCCCCAACTCCTTGGGTTATTGAAGAAATACGTTCAATAAAGTTGACTTTCGAGACATTTTAAAAATAAAGAAAATGCCATACATCTATTCATTTTCAATATAGAGTTGGAAATACAGTTCCATGGAAAATATTATCAAGTAACCTTTTGAAAAATAGATTTCGTGAAGAAAGAGGTATTTTACTAGATGTCTCCATGGCATTCTAAAGATTGTGGTATATCACCAATCCTAAGGCTGCAGGTAATTTTAATTACCATCTGACAGGTCATTTTTCTTTTTTAGTAGTTTTCTAGTCCTCTGGGATCCACCTACTCAATGACTATAGAAATTTCTTCCATGTTAGGAAAGAACTTTTGACTTCAAATACACAGCTTCAGTAATTTGTCTTTCATATTCTCTGAGTCCTCATCTTTCCAATGTGACTTGGATCCAAATTAAACTACGATAATGTATTAAGGATACTACTACCTAATTATCATCAATTTCAGGGTGACATTGTCTTTAAATTTGAAACTTCGGATTACTATCAACATTGTTTAACTACGTTGCTAATTCAGAAAGTTAATATTTAGGTAAATTAAACAACGTCTGTGTTTTTCTTCTCAGTTACTAATGTATTCATTTCTTTATGCTCCCACTCTTCAAATTTTCCACTTCTATGTTCGCTTTCATCTGTATCTTTTTTATTGATATTAATATTTCCTTTCCAAATGTTTATCTTTTGGGACATTCCATTGTTCAGTTTGGAAAGCATTTACACAAATCTTGAAGAAGTGAAGGAAGCAAAAAAGAAACTTAAACTTTTGTGAACTGTAAATTGTCATGCTTATTAAATGCAAAAATTGCTAAAAGAGGAATAAGCGAACTTCCATGTCTTCGCCTTTCAAAGGGAGCTCTGGAAAACAATATTCCATTGGGTTCCAAATTTTATTGGATAGTTTAGTGAAACATTCAAATTAAATTTGTAGGTCTTTGTCATCATGTGTATGTTTAAAATTGTCAGGGGCGTCTGGGTGGCTCAGTAGGTTAAGCAACTGCCTTTGGTTCAGATCACAGTCCCAGGGTGGGTCTTCCTACTCAAGGGGGAGTGTGCTTCTTCCGCTCCCTCTCCCCCTCCCCCCAACTCGTGCATGCACTCTCTCTCTCTCTCAAATGAAAAAATAAAATCTTTATTAAAAAACTGCCATTACCTCGCTTACCTCACAATTTATGTTTTACGTCAGAAAATGCCCATTTTGATAAAAAAAATCACTTAAAATAGTCTTAATTTTTACAAAACTGAGTGTAGTCTGTGTTAGAAAAACTGATATAATTTTTCATAGGTTTATCAGTGATTTTGATTTTTCTTTTATCTATGAGGAAAACATAAGTCATACCATTATTTTCCTGGATTTCCAAACTTCAAGTCATTATAAAATGTAAACTTATTAAATATGTTAGAATGACTTTCTACAATTTGACAATATCTTATCTGAGGAGATCTGCTCAGATGGGCATTACTTCATTGCATTGAGGGAATATCCATGTGTTTCCTTCAGAATGAGACACAGCTTGAGCTTCCTCACCTTATTGGCTTGGGTTCTCTATTTCCTAAGGATTCCTTTAATCATATTCTGGTATTATTCATGACTTACAAGTTTTTATTTGGACAGAATAGCATTTGGGAATCAAACTTTCTAATTCTATTTGTATTATTGGAACATTTAGAAATTAAAATCCAGGAATTCTCACTAAGAAAATTTTAAATGTGGAAACATAAAAATAGAATACAGACAACTGCAATTGATCTCCTATCTTGATAACAGATGGACTTTTTAAAAAATATTTTATTTATTTATTTAACAGAGAGAGAGAGAAAACACAAGCAAGGGGAGCGGCAGGCAGAGGGACAGGGAGACACAAGCTTCCCACTGAGCAGGGACCCCGACATGAGGCTCAATCCCAGGACCCTGGGGTCATGACCTGAGCCAAAGACAGACTCTTAACCGGCTGAGCCACCCAGGTGCTCCAAGATGGACATTATTAAGAGCTAAACACATTATTTCTATTATCTAACAATGAAAGAAAGTATCATGATGACATGCAAATACATTTACCAAATTCAAAAGAGATTCTTTAATCCTCTTCTTTTACCAGAATTTATCCATTAGAGTTCTAAACTGTAAATATCAAGACATAATTCTATGCATCTTAGATTCTTCTATGGTTTTAGGCAAAGACCTAGTTCCACTGATTAATTATTTGGCATGTTTCTAAGAGCTAAGGCACTACTGAGAAATATGATCTCTCCTTACTTGTTTAAAGGGCCTAAGCTGAGAATGTTTGGGTTATGTTTTATTTTGTTTGGTCCACATACCTAACACTTAGCGCTGAATGCGTTATGAATAGGTGGAAAGAAGGGAGAGAGAGAGAGAGAGGAAAGGAATAAATGGAGAGTGATTAAGGCTTGCCTGCAAAGGCAATACTAATAAAAATACATTTCTAAGTACTTATTTTATATTTTACATTTCATATATTAACTGCAATACAGCAGGCAAACTAATAGTATCTAAACAACATCTGAGCCCGAATGAATAGGTAAGTTATCTGCAGTTGGCACGTCCAAGGACCCTATGAGGGAGGGCTGGCTTCTACTCACATCGCATTTGCTTTGCAGGCTGGCTGTGATTTTGCAAATGACAATGAGCTTGCTTCTTCCCAGGGTTAAGTTCTAAAGTCAGCTCACGAGGCAAAACTTGTCCTTGAATTCCCTTATATCACCTGTACAGCTTGACTTGGGGTCTATACTCTTATAGCGTAATTCTTAAATGCATTAAAATCTGAGGAGTACTATGCTAAACTTAGAACAAAAGTTGAAACCTTCGGTTGTGAGTGACTCAGTGCACGGTGATGGTGATGGTGATGGTGATGGTGATGGTGATGGTGATGGTGATGGTGATGGCAATGGTGTGGCCCAGAGTTGAAGAGTACTCGTTTTGAAATCCGCTCACAGACTTTGAATCCTAGAGCCATCGCTTTGTACCTGTGTGACCTTGGCTAAATGACAATATCTCTTGCTCTGTTTCCACATCTGTGAAATTTGGATTATGATTGTATCCACGGAATAGGTTGTTGCGAAGATCAAAGGGGATAATCTGTGTCAACGATTTGCAACAGTGTCTGGCACACAGGAAGTGTGTGCACTATTCCTCCTGACTTGATAACTATCAAAATCCTCATAGAGAACAAATGATGGATGAGAATTCTAACATGTCTCTGTTTGCCTGAAGGATTTACTCCATTCTGTTTTAATAAATCAGCCTCTGCAAACCTAATGAGTATAAATAAATTGTTTCCTGGGAGGAGGTAACAAGATAAAATGTCACCCGGCACACAGTAGGTAATGCTTATGGATTTTAATCTAAATCTTGTGGGAGCAGATGGACATGCATCCTGTTCTTGGAAAAAATATGGAGCTGACCTTGACTGCCTGCATCTATCTTTCGAGTTTGTCAGTACCTTCGGAGGCCCCACTGAACAGGAATCAGGCTCATGCTCTAAGTCATTAAATGCCATTAAACAAGGGTTAGGTTCTAAATCCACCTCGAAAGCACCTGTAATGTAACTCCATTGCACTAAGATCTGCCAGTTCACTCCTTCTACGTAAAATGGTTTTAGCTTCTCGGCCAGAAAGCCTCCATCTTATTATAGCTCACCAAGCTTCACTAGCATAGCCAACCCCAGCTGGAAGCCCCAAAGGAATGGTTTCTTCAGGTGCGCTGTCTTAAAGCCCCGGGTCCATTATGCACCTTGTGCCCCACACGCACACACACACCCCTTCTGGAACTCTGGTTACTTAAACTTCTACCCCTTTGTCACCATGACCTCCCTCACGCTTTTGCCTGGTAGAGCACTCGGATATGCAAGATCCCTGCCTCTGCCCGTATAAGGGCAGACTGTTCTTTCTTGCTGAAACGTGGTGACAGCTGTGTTTCCAGCATACCCAGTCTGAATATCTCATTCATTGAACCAACATTTATTCAATATTGCAGCATACCAGAGATTGCATAGTGCACTTAGCAGACTAATAGTTGGATAAGACATACTGATCTCATGACGCCTATGAGCTGGCAGGGAGGAATGAAAATTATATTAATTACAATTTGCTGTCATCTATGCTGCTGATACAACTCTGTAGCTATCTTTCCTTTGTAGCATTTAGGTGCTATTCCTATTTGAGTGGCAAATATAGTCATTTGAAAAAATAATCATTTTCCTCCATTCTACTTTTCATCTGTGAGAGAAGGGTCAAAAGAATTTGACATTTTTTGTTCATTTTTCTCATTCTACCAGTCATTACATGATTTCATTTGAGGTGAATTTTGTCTTTTTTTTTTAATTGCGAAAGGAGGAAAACACTGTTTCATAAACACTGTTTCTCTGTGCCATATTTAAGTAGAAATTATTATGTGTTCATCATCTTTTCTCATGTGATTATGAACCAAGTTCCTAGGATATGAAACTGTGTTGGCCAAAACTCATAACAATTATTTATTAATATTTGGACATGTTATAATGTCACAACAATGTCACTTTTTTTCTGATGCCTTTTATTGCTTATAATGTAAAATAAGATTCAATAGTAATTGATGTAACGGTAGCTACAGTGATTGAGAGCTTATTTTGTTCCAGGGACACATGGAATATTTACTAACATCTTTTTATTTAGTATTTCCTGTATATCTCTGAAGAAGATACTATTCTCTATTTAAGATAAGAAAGTCAATACACAGGCTGAGAAACATAACCACTCCCCTTCATGAGCTTGATTTCAAAGGCCACCTCTCTTTCTCTCTGTCTTCCCCCGCCTCTCAAAAAACTACTTTTAAAGACCTACCCTGAACCATATCAGCTTTTCATCCATTGCTCAAAAGCGAATTCACCTATCATCTCCCCAGACTTCCTTGTTGATGGTTCTCATATTAATATTCAAGGATGACAGCTGCTTAAATGCCAGCAGGTTAGCTGGCCAAGAGGAATTGGATTGATATGAACACAACTTGGAAGACTGAAATGTGGACAAAGCAGATAGAAACGCTATAATTATACAAGACAATGAGGATCAATGCTGAGATTGATTCGTAGCCACAGTGTATTTCTCATAAAAAGAACACACTCAAAATGTTTTCTTTTAGCTTTTCTTCTATATGTATATAATTGGCCCTCAGAACTGAGTAGTGGTTTGAATGTACCACGTACATGGAAAGGAATGTTGCTTCTTTTTCATTTAAATCTCTTTTCTCTATCCATATAAACGGTGCCCATCTCCAGCTTCTCTTGAAAAACCTTGAAGCATTCTCAAAGCACAGAACCAGTGCCTTAAAAACAATTTGCATTTTCCATTTGGCTATTTCAATTACTGTGAATGGCTCCTTTTAGTTTTTGTTCTGTTTTTATGCTTTGTTCTATCATCCAAATGCCTTTGAGAAGTTTGGAAGTTTAAGAAACAGCAAAGGACCATATGCTTTAATCTCCTTAGTGAGCTCCTTTTATCTTAATATTTCTTGCTTGGTTTCAAAGTCACTTTTGACATGTTTATGTTCTCTAACATGATAGCTTGAAGGCAATGTAAACCAGAGACATATATGTAATGTCTCCAAGATATTTTCTGCAACCACTTCCTTGTTGAGTCCCTGGGCCCTTATTTCCCCTACTTTATTTTTTTCATATTCTTTTAAGAAATTGTACTCTGTAACTTCATTATTGCTATGGACTGAACAAGCCCCCCCCCCCCTTCACCTGTTTAAATCCTAAGCCCCCAATGTGATGGCATTTGGGTGTGCAGCCTTTGGGAGGTGATTAGGTCATGAGGGTGGCGTTCTTGTGAATGAGATTAGTGCCCTTATAAAAGAGACCCCAGGGAACTCCTTTGCCCCTTCCACCTTACAAGGACACAGGCAGAAGAACCAGGAAGTGGGCCTTCATACAATTTGCTGGTGCCTTGATCTTGAACTTCCCAGATTCCAGAACAGTGAAAAATATATTTTGGCTGTAGGATTCTGTTATAGCAGCTTAAATGGACTAAGACAATTATGAAACTTTCCATTTACCAACATATTAAAATTTTAAAGAAAACTTTATAACTTGCATCCAAAGTTGTTATCTTTCCTATAAACACTAAACAATGAAATTTATCATTCCATCCTTTTTATTTTTTGTAACAACTTTATGGAGTTATAATGCACATGTCATAAAATTCATCCATTTAAAGTGTACAATTAAATATATTCACACATTTGTACAGCCGTCACCTTTATATAATTTTAAAATATTTTCATCATCGCAAAAGAAAACACCACATCTAATAGCAGTCCCTCCCTATCCCCACTTCCCCCCAAGCTCCTAGCAACTACCAGTCTTTTCTTTCTCTAGATTTACCTACTCTGGAAATTTAGCATAAATGGAATCATACAATATGTGACGTTTGGTGTCTCGTTTTGTATGCTCCATGATGTGTCAAGATTTATCATTGTTGCAGCATGTATCAATACTTCATTCCCTTTTATGGGAAAAAATATTCCCTTATATAGACATACCATATTTTTTATCCATTCAGTTGATTGATATTTGTGTTGTTTCCACTTTTTTGTTATTATAAATAATGTTGCTTATGAACATTTATGTATGACTTTTTGTGTAAACAGATTTTCATTTATCTTGGACATAGATCTAGGAGTGGAATTGCTGGATCTTATTGTAACTGTATGTTTAAGAATTTTAGAACTGCCACGCGGTTTTCCAAAATGGCTGCACTACTTTACAATTCCACCAACAAAGTTGTTTGTTTAGTAGCTTACTTAGACTAATTCAACCCGTGTTCTTTGTTGTATGCAGCTGATGAAGATTCTTCTCAATTAACCTAGTGATCAGCTAATGATCAGACAGATATTCCCTTAAAGGCCTTGGACCAGTGAGTCATCCAGTCTTTACTGATGGGCTCCTATGTTAGGCTATGCCTACAATGCCCATCACACAGTTAAAACTCTGCCTTAGTCTTTACTTCTTTCTTGGGCAGTCAAAGGTGAGAGATCAGAGCCTTCTCAAGTCATTCCTGGGTGTACATGCAGTCTTGCATCTAAGCATGTCCTTCTGGATTTCCAGGAATATGTTGGACCTTTTCAAATCCCCCAGTGGACATCTCATTACCCCATTTCCCTTTTTAAGACTTTTGGTCGACTTCTTAGCTACAGCTGGTATTGCTGGTTACCACTAACCATTTTCCACAAATACCCTGGATATAAGACACACACAGAAGGAATTCTGGGTTAGGTCAATTAAAGGCAAACCCTACAGAGGGAGCTATACCTAGTTGCTGCTAGAAAGATCAAATAGCAACATCTTTCTGGGGAAGGGGCTTTAGGAAGCTCTGAACCTACTCTGCTCCCTCTAGAGGCTCATAGATACTGGTAGTCAGCCTGTGGGTTTTCAGTGCTACTAGGGAGCTGGGAACAGGGTGAGGGGAGTAAGGCTAGTTAAAATGCCACAGAGCTCATTGTTCTTGTTGCGATTTAGCCATTTTTCTTGAATACAAGCTTCATAATTGTCGTAAGCCTTTGGTTAAATCCCAGAGGTTTAAAAAGTTGATTTTGACAATTATCGCCAGCGTTTTCATTGTTTTTATGGGGCGCAGATTTTCAGAGATCCTTATTCTGCCATTCAGAAAGTGCCACCATGGTGATCCCTTCGTGTACGTCCCAGTGGTGTCTTAAAGTCAACATCGCAAAATGAACTCATTGGGTTTAACATCATCTTTCCTCTTTAATAATCTTCTTTTGTCGTCTGTCTCACTGAGTAACTCTGATACCCATCAGACTGCACTAGCCAGAAATCTAGAGGCTGATCTTTACACCTGTTTCTCTTTCTCGCCTTTATCTCCCAGCCCATATGCCACCCACCACCAAGTCCAGGGCATATTTCCTAAATGGTACTCAAATCTATCCACTTTTTAGAATCTCCAGGGAAAACATCATTGGGTCAGGTTCTCAGAAACAGACTCCCAGATACTGTAATAACACTTAAACAAATGTACCCGAATCTGGGTCAACTCCATTTCATCATCTATCCACATATTAAACTGCATGGCATCTTTTAAGTGCAAAATAGTTCTGCCATTTTGGTTAAAATGTAATGCTTTCCTACTCTCTTAAGATGAAGACAAACATTCTTTTTTTTTTTTAAAGATTTTATTTATTTATTCAACAGAGATAGAGACAGCCAGCAAGAGAGGGAACACAAGCAGGGAGAGTGGGAGAGGAAGAAGCAGGCTCATAGCAGAGGAGCCTGATGTGGGGCTCGATCCCATAACGCTGGGATCACGCCCTGAGCCGAAGGCAGACGCTTAACCGCTGTGCCACCCAGGCGCCCCAAGACAAACATTCTTACTAGGATCTCCAAGGTTCCTTCATGGTCCACACTAACTTTCACCAGAATGTAGTAGCATACATTCTTCCCTCTACCTGGGTAATGTCCCCTCTTCTCTTGTTCTAGTGAAATTTTATTTACTCTTTACATCTGATCTCAAGTGTGACTCTCAGAGATTTTTCCAGTTCTATATTACATAGTCCTATGTACTTGTCCTTCCTATCAATTATTATAAGAGCGATTTCACATTTGTTTATGTGATTATTTAATTAATATCTGTCTCTTCTATTGGATTATAGGCTCCACAAAGAGACCCTTTTTAATGTTGCTTACAGCTGTATCCCCGGAATTTCAGCTTAATACCTGATGCAAATTTAGTGATCAGTAAACATTGGTTAAATACATGAAACTTGATTAATTTATGCTGAGGCCATACTGGAATAAGCAAAATAAATTTCTACTCTTCAGCCAAGATATTAAACAACCTATCAAGCAGTCAAAGGGATCAGTCTATCTGTTTCACCTTTATTGATTTATTCTTCGTTGAAATATTAGTTGCTTTAAAAAAAAACCCACCAACAACAAACTATAGACATCAGGCTAAAGCGAACATGTATAGAATTTGTATGCTCAATTTGGAGTTAATCAGTGTAATCAGATTTTGACAATTATTTTGACAATTAAGTTCCTAATAGCACATTGTATGATTTTCTATATTTAAATAACAATATAGAATACCAATAGCTAATAACTATATTCAATTTAACAGATATTCTCCGATCTAGTGTCATAGAATTGATAAGTTAAATTGCTTTACTACCTTGACTTGTTTGAGGACTGTCTGTTTTAAAAACTTACTGTCGGGGCACCTGGGTGGCACAGCGGTTAAGCATCTGCCTTTGGCCTAGGGCGTGATCCCGGCGTTATGGGATCGAGCCCCACATCAGGCTTTTCTGCTGGGAGCCTGCTTCTTCCTCTCCCACTCCCCCTGCTTGTGTTCCCTCTCTCGCTGGCTGTCTCTCTCTGTCAAATAAATAAAATCTTTAAAAAAAAAAAAAACACTGTCTAGGTAAAGGTGGGATAATTCTAAATGTTTTTTTTCTGTTCTATCAGGGGAAGCCACAGAAACCATTGATCTGTGGTTAACTGTATTCACAATAGTATGTCTTTTGAAGGGAATATTGTAGTCTTCCAAAAGATTACATTACTTCCTTACATTTGAATAGGTTGAAAAAGGTATTTCCTCAGGATGGACTCGGAGTCTGTCTCTTTGCTTCTAGCATCAGAGGTATCTGGCACCAGGGTGTCGATGATACCTTATTCCAAAATGACCTGACAGCAGCCCTTGAGAAATACCTGGTTTGTCTTCCAGAAAGGTTGCCAGTGTGGCTTCATTTGGCTTAGAATCATCATTTTAAAACTAAGCATGTCATCATTGATTTAAAATGCTTCATATGACAGCTTTGGATTTTTTTTGCTTAACTTTTTAAAGCATTCGAACTCTAGCAATCTCTAGAATGAACTGTGTGTCAATTTTGAATTTATTCCTGGCCAAAAAAAAAAAAAAATGCCCTTGCATTATAAGCTGCACATTTGTTACCTGAAAATAGTTATTTCTTTGGGAAATATGTTCATGGCTTACAGTATTTTTTTTCTTTTAAATGTAGGAAAACTTGTTTTCCTTCTTATTATGTTGATTTTTTTTTCCTCCAAGGTACGAAGGAGCTGCCATTCTATTGTACTGCTCTCTCTAATTTCCCAGACGCTGTGCTAAATCTCTTACTGCTTTTGGGTAGTTTCCAAAATACAATGCTTGAATTAAACTTGTCCCCAGTAGATTTTACCTTTTAACTGTATCCTTTTCTCATTTTGTACTGCGATGACATAGAACCTCTGAATGACTTTATTATATTTCAGAGCATGACTGTTACTTCCTGCTATTTTTGTCTTTTCTACTTGAAGTGGAGTTTATTTCTCTAGTATTTTTAGGATCAGAGCCCATTAGTACAAATGCAAAAGTTGCAAACATTTTCAAGTAAAGATTTCAGTACAGTAAATTCCTACAAAAGAATAACAGTATTTGGAACTTTTTTCTTCATTTTATTCTGATTTGTTAAATCTATATGGTGAAATAATTTTTATACCTAAATGTGTAAGATATGGCCATCAAATACAATAACTTTTCAAGTGTTTCCTCCCAACTCTTTAAATAAAATTTTTCCTTTAGAATAGTTTTAGGTTTACAGAAAATAAATATAAAAATTGAACAGAGAGTTCTATCTATCCCAGACCTAGTGTCCCCTATTATTATCGTATATTAGTATGATATATTGCTACAGTTGATGTGACAACAGTATTGATACATCATGATTAATTGAATTCCATAGTTATTCAGATTTCCTTAGTTTTTACCTATGTCCTTTTTTGTTCCAGAACTCCATCCAGGAAATGACATTACAATCAGTAGTTATGTCTTCTTAGCCTCCTTGTGGCTGTGACAATTTCTCAGATTTTCCCTTGTTTTTGATGACCTCAAGAATTTTGAGGAGTGCTGGTCAGATACTTTTGGAATGTCCCTCACTTGGGGTTTTTCTGGGGTTTTTCTCATGATTAGACCTGGGTTATATATTCTGTAGAGGAAGACCGCCAAGGCAAAGTACCATTCTCATCCCATCATAGCAAGGGTACATACCATCAATCTGACTTAATCACTGTCGATGTTGACCTTGGTCACCTGGCTTCGGTACTGTTTGTCAGGTTTCTCTCCTATAAAGTTACTCTTCTTTCCCTTCTTCTGTACTGTACTTTTCGAAGGAAGTCACTAGCACAGCCACACTTACAGAATGGACAGTTATGTTACACCTCCTTGAGGACAGAGCAGCTACATAAATTATTTAAAATTCTTCTGTACTGGAGATTTTTCCATTTTTCTCCATTATTTATTTATTCAGAAAGCTATGTATATCAGTATGGACTCATGGAGATTAATTTTAGACCTTGAGTTATAACCCAATACATTTTTTATTTGTTTGTTTGTTTGTTTATTTATTTATTTATTTATTCAAATGATTCAGCTTTCATCATTGGGAGTACCTTTACTTGTCTCTTGTGTTCTATTGACATACCCTTATTATTGTTTATTTTGCTTTTTTTTTTTTCCTTATCACATCTTTATTTTTTTTGGCACAACAAGATGCTCCAGGCTCACCCTGTGTATTTCCTGCCCCAGCCATAGAATTAACCATTTCTTCGAGGAGCCCTGCTTTTTTTATTTATTTATTTATTTATTTATTTATTTTTTTTTACTGGAGAATGGTTTAGAAATCAAGACCTAGGCACTAGCGGTTCTGTCATATTTTTTCAACCTAAAAGGGATGAGACTGATATTTTTTAGTATTCTGCTATAATCTAAGCCAGAGATCGGCAAGTGTTTTCTGAAAGAGCCAGATAGTAAATATTTTAGACTTTGCAACCATATGGTCTCTGTCACAACTACTAAATTGCTTTTGAAGTGAAAAAGCAGCCATAGATAAAATGTAAACAAATGGATATGGCCGTTTTCCAATAAAACTTTATTTACAAAAATAGGTGATAGGCTGAATTTGGCCTGCAAGTCATAGCTGGCTGGCCCCTGATATAAGCCAGATGTGTGGCATGTGCATGTATGTGTGTGAGAGAGAGAGAGAGAGAGAGAGAGAGAGAGACTAACAGAGAGACAGAGAGAGGTGAATTAAATGAATTAATCCTTAGAATAAAGGAGTCAGGGGGGCCTGGGTGGCTCAGTCAGTTAAGCGTCTGCCTTCAGCTCAGGTCATGGTCTCCGAATCCTGGAATGGAGCCCCTCATCGGGCTTCCTGCTCAGCAGGGAGTCTGCTTCTCTCTCTCTCTCTCTCTCCCTCTGTCCCTCCCCACTGCTCGTTCTCTCTCTCTCTCTCAAATAAATAAATAAAATCTTAAAAAAAAAAAAGAACAAAGGAGTCAGGGATTGAGCTCAAGTGGTCTCATTATAAAGCCAGTGTTAATTGTATTTCACCCTAATGCCTCCTAGTCAACAACTCTTCGAATCACATTCCAGCAGTTCTTTGCATTTTCTTTTTTCAGCTCTCAGAAAGTAATAGACTGTTCCGTGTGTAGAATCCTCAGACGTCACAAGTGGTGTAACTGTAACAGTGTGGTCTGCATGTCTTGCCTGGACATCAACCTTATTTATGTTTGGTCACATGTTTATGGTTATAAACTCCAGATTATTAATAAAGACATCAACCTAGCCGACAAAACTACTCGCTGAAATATGCTGTTGGCAAGTCTTGCAAAGTAAAGACATTTTTCCAGCTCACACAGTGAGTGTGTACAGGAGCCTCTTGTTCTCCAGGAAAACAAGCCCGTGGAAGTGACAACTGAATGACAGTCTTTTCCAGACACTAACACAAGAAGCCAATGAGGAAAGACAGATAGGACAATGTTAACATAGAATGAAGTCCTTGAAGAAAGAGAAGAATGAGAACCAAAGAAAAATGAAGGGACCCTAAGGTGAGCCAGGCTGATCTCTCAGAACATTTTCAGTGCATTGCTGAGCCAGATACTTTGTCTCCACATCTGTTTACCCGTTTTATCTTTTCCAGATAATTTTTAAAAATTATTCCTCAGTTTTAAGCCCTCACACTCACACATTTTTCTATGAATTTTTAATTCTGGATGCTAAATCCATTGATCCAAGTTCCTGTTACTGAGGCAGTCCAGCTTCTGGAAATGAACTCCACTTGTTTCAGCCGTGAAACAAGGTTACCTCTGTGGTGTCTATTTTCTCCTTCAAACTGTTGTAAGTCACAGGTAATCAATAGAGAGCTGGAGAAAGATAATGTATTAAAGGTAAATCACACAATATTTCTTGACGCGTTTGCTTTATGGGGGACATAATAACTCTCCTATTATTGATTACACATTTTTCTAATTGTTCAAAATCTCTTCTCCAAAATACCAATGATTTTTCTTAGACTGGTGTCAAACGAAATAAATTCCTCCACCCATTAAGCCATTGATCAATGATAGATATAAACCCATAGTGGTGTATTTAAATGAGACACCAGTTCATATAACTATTGATCATTCGTTATATATATGCTTCTGGATGAAGGATGAAGTCTGTGGGGAAAAGGACTAGAGTAGTGCATTGGAAAAGTCAGGTAGGAATGTTATATTGTTAGACTTTGTGGTTCCTAGATAATGTTTCAGAGGATATTAATACTAATACTAATACTATAACTGACATTAATAACAGAAATAATATAATAAAATAGTAAGAACTATGTCCATCAGTCAGAATATATCAAGTGCAAAGGGATTTAATGCACAGTATTAGTTACCAAGTATTTACCTTGAACCCCTGCTGCCACCACTCTACTGGCCTCGTTAGGAAAAACACTGCCCCTCTCTTTCTCTCCATGCTTAACATGAATAACTCGCCCTGTCATGAAACAGACCCACTGTTTAAGTTCCTACAACACAGCCAAAGATGAGGCTATCACTTGGCTGGATTTTACTGAAGGCTGGAGATACAGAAAGGTTATCAAAATACAGAATAAATCACAACTACAATAAAATAAGGCTACTTTTGGAGTGCACCAGTATGGGCCCATCCTTGAAGAGTCCCAGTCCACAGGGCACCTCTGGGGCTCGTTTCCGACCCGCCTCTAAGTGGCCAAGGCCAAGTTACTCTTCCCACAGGGCGTGTTTTGGAGTCTACTTATACTCATCAGAGTCCTGGCCCACTGCCCAAGCTCCATTTAAAGAAGTCGCTCTCTCACCCCAATTTAAGTCTGAATTTCCCAGATTTTATTTCCTTTCCCTTACTAAGAAAAAGTATCCAAAACTTGGGATACAAAGGATGACTTCACGTCCCGTCCACGACATACTAGAACGCCAATGGGTCTCCTCGAAGCTTGTCTGATTCTCTAAGAGGATTCATTTTGTTTGATTTACTATTTACTATCGATAAAATTCCAGACTCTGTGCAGTCAGTTGTAACCTTTAGAAGACTGTTAAATTGCAAATGATTTTTGTTCAGTTGAGACACAAATGATTTCTCTCTGATAGAAAAGATAACCCCGAAGGTTATGTTTTATGGTCCTGGAGGATATTAAGCAGTTTTGCATTTCATTCAGCAATGCCATTTCAGCATGTTTTTCTTTCTGTGACTACGCACACTTTGATCCTTCCTATACTTCATTGAACTAGTTTAACCCTTGGCTTAGTCCCTCGTGAATGTTTTTGCATAAGCTTACTTTGTGTTTTTATGAGTTATATATTTTTTTAAAGATTTTATTTATTTATTCGACAGAGAGACAGCCAGCGAGAGCGGGAACACAAGCAGGGGGAGTGGGAGAGGAGGAAGCAGGCTCCCAGTGGAAGAGCCTGACGCGGGGCTCGATCCCAGAACGCGAGGATCACGCCCTGAGCCGAAGGCAGACGCTTAACCGCTGTGCCACCCAGGCGCCCCATGAGTTATATTTTTAACTTATAGAAAATTATACTTTGATACTCTGGCTTCTTCACAAGATTAAGAAAAATAGGAATGTCCCCTTCCTTCAGAGCAAGACTCACCATCAGATTTACACCTACATTTGTGAGACCTGGAAAACATGATAAATGTAGGTCCATATACAATAAGATTAAATATTTAAAAGTTATAAAGAGTCACAGGCTACTAAATGAAACCCAGTCCTCCTTTTTACCTTGACAAGCATCTCTTCATATTGAATATATTGAAAAATATGCACTAAGCTTTGATAATTTTTATTACTGAAGGTCAGCAATATATCAAAAATGAACAAACTTAAATATGACACATGCTTGGTTATTCTATTGAAAGGAGGAAAGTATTTGGATGAATAATAAAGCAAAACAAATAATAAATTATTATATGTTTATTTCATGTAACAATTTTCTAGCTTCCATGTCAGTGGAATTACTCATTATATTGTTATAATCAAGGTTTTCAAATAATTTGTATTCTATTGACAGTAATGCCAAATTTGACCTTTGTCAAATCATCACAGTGCTTAAATAGGATTTATTTGCCTTAATAACTTCAATTTGGAAAAAAATTGTCTGGAATTGTTTATAAATTTATAAAACATGTTAGAATTATTCTATGTTCAAACATTGTCTTGGGGATAATATTTGAAAATTTAACACTTCACAGAAGCTATTACAAAAATATGTAATTTAATTATATAATTTTGTATTATCTATATCAATTTTTAACCATTTCATAATGCAACACCTAGAACTATACATGTTTATTTGACTTCTTTCAAAGCTAAGATATTATAAAGAAAATTTAAAGTAGTAATATATGCCTCAGTTTTCTCAACACTATTCCATCAAGACCGTACTTGGAATTTATGATAGCTAGACAATAGTATCTGTAGACATGAATTTCAATATTATTTGTATGTGGATCTTCTCCCTTATAGTTATGTAAATATTTTCATTTCCTTAATTTCTTCATATATTACAAGAAATTCAGTTTTGTTGCATATTTTACATGCAGTTTTTTTCAATTAAAAAACTATTTTCTCTAAATTTTGAAATAGTGCATTTTAAACTCTCTAAAATTGAATCATCCAACCTTAGGTTTGTTTACCTTTTTAAGTGTTTTCTAACATTATCAGTGTCAAGCAAGAGTTCATACCAAACAACTGGAGGTAGCACAAAATTAAAACTGTTTTCATTTCAGGTCAGAGACCATAATTCACTCTTTTTTGTTGGTATTTGAAAGATCGTTTTAGTATTTTAATACCTTAGCCAATTAATCCCAGTGGAGATTTTGGAGATATGATGAACATTTCTGCAATTAATTTTATGCAGCACATATACAACAATTTTGAACATCACCTGTAAAAAAATTATAGACCGATACTAAAAATATTGATAAACATTGAAATCTCAAATTACCACCACAATCTAAAAATTTGATACTATTTCAAAGGTCCAACTCCACATTTGTACACATCCCATGAGATTCTCAGACCTATTACAGAATTTGGTCAAAGAAGATAGAAGAGTTCTCTGCTTAAGACAAATTCTTCATAATTTGGGTTTTCTGGGGGCAACGTATGACCAGACTCACTTCATTCACCAAGGTAATAAATGTAATATTTTGGTGTGATATTTGGAACATATGAAATACGGAAGTTTTATGAATCTTTCCCCAAGAAGAACAAGACCTTCAAGCATCCCCTTTTCTTAGCACTCCTAGGGTTCAGGGTCTGGTTTCACCCATCACTCCTAATTTGAAAACCTTGTTGTTTTCCTTCACTTTCCTAGTGTGGCTTGTTGTAATACCATGTAGTAGACATTTTCATAGTAAGTCTGAGAGTGGTTATAGGGTGGCATTTGGTTTTTATTTCACCAACAATTTCAAAGAATATGTACATTGTTGGGCTAGTTGAAGTCACTTTGTTTGTTTGTTTTTGTTTGCTTGTTTGTTTAAGGTAGTTTCAAGTCAGCTCATACATAGCACAAAAAGTTACTCTGGGTGTTTGGCCATAATTCTTGAATTTAGTACTGTTTCCTGAGCTTGCCCTTGACATTATTCACTTAAATCATGTATTTTATTTTATGAGTCTTTTAATTCATTTAAATAAAGTAAAATAAAACATTTTAACTACTTTCTGAAATTTCAATTCAATCTTACTAAGATTTTTTTTAGGCAACAGTACCGCATACCTAAGAGAAGGAATTTGAGAAGTTGGTTAACTTGTCTTTTCTCTCACCCTTCGCCATTCTTTACCACTTACTCCCCGTCTGCGGAAGAGCTACCGTCTGCCTCAAACTTTCGCAGCAGCAGCAGAGCACGGAAACCTCCACACCTACTAACAGCCTTGCCTTTGTTTCGAAGACACCAGCACGCAGAGCAAGAGATGCGGAGCCTTTCTCAACCAGGTGTTGTGATGTGTGGATCCCTGGAAGGTGCTGGGCGCAACATTTAATTCTTGGTTAAAGATCATATACGCTTTACGTCAAGTGACTGAGACTCACCTCTCTTTATTTTATGAGTAACTTCCCAAAGAAGCATACATAATCTTTATAAAGGCAACTACTTTGCCTTTGCAGGGCATCCCGCTTTAACCATATTCAAGACATAACAAAACAAAACAGAGACAGAGAAAGAGCAATCGAGATTTTGGACAAAGGAAAGAACAAGTATTCAGAAATAGAGCTCTGATTGAAAAGATCCAGATAATTGCCCCAGTTTCCTTTAGGAACAAAGAACAGGAGGCTGAGAACTTGCTTTGTTTATGTGTAACTGAAGAGCCTAAAAGGTGTCTCCCTTCCCCAACAAAGCATCTGTGCTTTAAAGGGCTATTTGAATTCTACCCTTTTCTCCCATGTTTCTTTCCAGGTCTCTTTTTCTAATTTTATCTGACCTCAAAATACAAGAATAATTATTTTTCCAAGTTGAGATTTAAAATGGTTAATGAGTAATTTTTTCAAGACATCCATTCATCCACATAAGCATATTGTATACTGAATCTATTTCATTTCAGCGACTATTCTAGTTGCTGGGAGTGAAAATGCACAATCGATGCTTTTGGTCATTTAAAGGATACATGCCATTGCCTGGCTTATTTATTTATCCAAGTGAAAATATTTCTGTAGGCAAGGTGCCTTGGGAGCACAGAAGGGTTCTATTAGACAAGCAGGCATAGCATCCATTCCCAGTGCTATTTCTCCAGAGTAATGAGAATTAAATTCAATTCCCCATATTAATCTGCATTCATTTTATGATTGTTGATGACCTTGAACCCATGAATAACCACAATTCAACTGAGGGATTGAAGAACCCAGCTGAGACTCCTCTCCAATAATATATTGAAGCCAAGAAAAAATAAATCCAACGCAGTTACAGCCACATTTTTACAAATCCCCACAACTGTCCCCATTGCATACAACTGCTTATTCTGCTGGAGGGATCAATGGATTATCTGTTGTTTCTGATAACTTATATCATTATTCATCTCTATTTATGGGTAAAATGCTGGATTGAAAATAGCAAATAAGATGGAAGATAACAACACAATGGCTTTTAGGAATTAATGTGAAGAATATAATTTAACTCTATACAGCCATTGACTTAACTGTTTATAGTTGTAACATACGTAAAAAGGTCTGGGTGTATTTCTGAGTTTAGGCTCAACAGCCCAGAAAAAAAATGCTGTGAAAGCTGGCCCATGAGGACTTACTAGAGTGATCAAAAATAATGAACTCAAGAGGAAAAAATCAATAGCATTTATTTTGAATCATCTGAATCAGAGGAGGTGGTAAATCACTCATTCCTTTTTTGACAATATATTGAATGTATCTCTGACATTTTATTTACATGAAAGTATAAAAATCTTATTAAACGTTCATTCTATAGCTCCTCAACAGCAATTGGTACTAACTGTATTTATATATATAAAGTCTCGTCGACCACTTCATCTACACTCTGTTAGTTTTCCTAAATGACTCTTTCAAGTCTCTCTCTTTACCTCATCAAGTAGCCCAAAACATGTTCACATATATTATGCCATTTATCTTCATAATAGCCCCTATGAGATACAGGGAGGTTATTGTTATCACCTCCTTGGAAATAGGGAAGTGAGGGAACAATAGGTTAAATGAATAGAGACAAGCATAAATTGATTTATAGCTTCAAAGTCCTACAAAATAAAATCATGCTTAGTTTACAATTTATTTTTAGAAATAATGGTTTCCCAGGAGTTTTAAAGACAATATTTATCTCCTTAGACTTTATCTGATAATTATAAAATGTAGTGCTTTTTCAATTACCCAAGAGGCTCATATTTTATTTCTGGAGGTATACGCCACATAAGAAAATAATGCTGGAATGATGTGTATCTAAATATTAAGATTTTGGTCAATAACTAATATATGAAGAAAATTCAACGATTTCCACTTATGCATGAATAGTTGAGTAATTAACTTACGGATAAATGTCAAAAATGCAATTCACATTTCCCGTTATGGCTTTACTATTCTAAACATACCTCACATAATCATTCGCTTTCAAATTTGTCATATGGAGAGATTCCATGAGGATGTAAATGGCTAATATATAATTCAGATCACTTTTATAACCTTGGTTCAAATGAAAATACAGGGAGGAAAAGTCCAGTATGCTTTAGTTACAAAAGGAAACAACAAAAACCCAGACAATAAATAAGATGCTCTCTAAACCTTACCTTAATAGACAGTCTGCTCTTGCGAGGCGACCCTTGGGGAATGGTTTAATTTATGTCCTAGCCTAAGGGGGTATGCCACAAAGGCTCTCAACCTGTGTTCCAGTATTTGACTCTTCCCTTCATCTCTTCGCAGTATTGACACTATTTTTTCTTTGTTGAGCTTACCATATAAAAAGCTTAAAAATAAGTCAGAGGCAAGAAGACAGAATCCTTTGTTTACTTTCTTTCTTTGTTTTTTTCTTCTCTTTCCTATTTTTTCTTTTTAGTGAAAGAGGTTATGTACATATATTTTGAATAAGGTTATATTATAGAATTATCCGTCTCCTAAATATAGTTTCTAGAAGGAAATTCTGTCGATAGGCACCTTTAGCCCCATATGAGCTTGCATTTACTTCTTTTGTGGGGATGTGCACACTGCTCTCCTGTACTGACAACCCGTGGCTATGGCCAACGAGCCTCCACGTCCAAATCCCAATAAAAGCTGCAGAAGACTTGAACATAACTGAAGAGTATTTATCGAAGGCGGAGGCTGATGCCCTGGTGAAGGAGTCCAGCCGGAAATGGAAGGACACCTGGAATGAGGAAGTACATACGTGGTACCTAGCACACTGCCTGAGTAGCACATCGAAAGTGCTAAGTTAACCTTGGTTACCTGTTTCTTCCTTCCTTCAGATTGTGGGCATCAGCTAAACCATTGTCCTACGTATGGAATATCATCCTCGGCAATGAGCCTGCGTGAAAAGCTCAGAGGGAGAACGTTTAGCTGTCTGCACACTGCAGCTTAATAACCGCCCTCCTAGGTGTCAATGACTCGAATGTCCTGGGTGCGTCAGGTTTTGTGGACCACTTAATCCACATGCTGTTAGTTTTTCTAAATGACTATTTCATTTGCTGTCAACACAGAACAAAATATCTTTGGTACTCCAAGGCACTTCAGCTGCTTCTCACTGACTCTTTTTAAAATCTGGTTGTGATAAGAATAATTCTCCTTTTCATATCCATCAATAAAAACACTGTGATAAAAATGAGAGTGTTTAGTGAACATAATACTGATGGTATTTTCAAATCTGAATTGCACTGGCTTTCCATGTCTCCATGCCTGGGAGCGTTGCTCGGAGCCAAATGCAGAGTCAGATGGCAGCGTGAATCACCACATTCATGAACCAATCTTGTTGTGATGGAAACTGTTTTGGCTGGATTTGGACCAGGCCTCAACATTGGGAGGGGGAATGGTGTGAGCGGCAAAACAGAGGAAGCCGATCGGGTTCTCTGGGATCAAATTGGTCATAGTTCTTCCCAAATGTCACTAATATTTTTGAGGGCAATTGTCTTTGGCTACTTTGGGTTTTGTTTTGCTCAGCCCCTGGTGCAGTGTGAGCTCCCCCAGAAAAGCACACTAATAGGTGTTAAGTCACACTAATAAGGTAAGGAGTCTTCCCCTCACCACCTAATCGAAAGTGACCATTCACCAGGCACTGCCTAGCCCATCACCCTGTTTAATTTTATATGTAGCTCTCGCCACTATCTGGTGTCTTCCAGTTTATTTGGTTTCTTGTTTATCCTCTGCTGTCCCCATGAAGGCAGGGCCCCCAGCACATGGTAAGATGTCTGAACTACTATTGCCACAAAGTAAATATTTGTTCTATGAATAAATACATAAAGAATGGTAAGGTTTTTAAGGGTTTCCTCTTCAGGAAAGTAACGATTGTTGTCAGGCTTCCTTCCTTCCTTCCCACCTTTCCTTCATTCTGTGTGTGTGTGTGTGTGTGTGTGTGTGTGTGATGCTTTTTTTTACTTTCTTTTATCTTCACCCAATGTCTGTACGGGACAAGAATATTGCTAAGAATTTGTGGTTATAAAGAGAAAAAGATAGGGCATGAATAATGCCTGAGTATGTTACTCAGGTCATAGATCTCAGGTTCTTTTATGTGTGAGGATGACAATGACAAGACATATTCACATATACTCATTTTAGTTTAAGAACGTGAGGCTATTTTATGGGGCGCCTGGCTGGCTCAGTTGTTAAATGTCTGCCTTAGGCTCAGGGAGTGATCCCAGGGTCCTGGGATTGAGCCCCGCATCGTGCTCCCTGCTCTGCCGGGAGCCTGCTTCTTCCTCTCCCAGTCCCCCTGCTTGTGTTCCCTCTCTCACTGGCTGTTTCTCTCTCTGTCAAATAAATAAATAAAATCTTAAAAAAAAAGAACGTGAGGCTACGTTATTGTTAGCTTTCACTGAGAGTACACTGTACGAGCTTTCCTAACACAAGGAGTAGGAATTATTGTGCATCTTAACAGGCTGTCAGTGCACCACCGTATTGTCATTTTCTTGCTGGCGAAGAGATGGTACCTTCATCAGTCGCCCCAGCAGCCAATAGAGCAGGCAAAGAGTTTGTGCTCCAAACTCCATCAAGCTCTCCCCAAAAGGAGGCCTAGCACCCCTGCTCTTTAAGTAGCCAAGCAATTGAAACTATGGTTGTTCTGTCAGCACCAGAGATGCCCCGCTGGTTCACCTCAGTGCTTCCCAGTCAATAACACTATTTGAATACAAATCAACATGTACATCATCGTTACAAATTATTCTCATTTTAGGACCTAAAAACTTTTCAGATTTGGTTTGGTGACCAACTAGAGAGTCTCAGCAACCGGTAAATGTTATCCAATAAGCCATGCCTAGAATATTCCCAGCATCTTTTGTGGTCATTAGCACAAGCCCTGTGTAAAAGAATTTACAATATTAAAGGTAGAACAACCAAAAATGAGAAGTTATAAAAAATATGTAAAATTACAATGTGCTTATTTTATATATTTAGATAATGCTTAGTAGTCAAAGCTTTCTATTGGCTCTCTTCCAAGGACAATCTTACTTAATCTTCACAACACACCTATGACAGAAGCATACTTTGCTAACACAAGTGTGCAAGAAGCAATATGCCAGTAGAGGCGACATTCTATCCAAGCCTCTGGAAGAAATCAAATCCATGCAACCTTCACATGGAAGGTGATGTTTGGAGGTAAGACCCGAAGAATGATTAGAGTTTGCTAGTCATATAAGCATCCCAGTCAAATGGAAAAACACGACGTTAGGGAAAGTTACAGTTTGGAGGAAATGGAGGGAACTAAGACTTAATAGGAGGTTCAAGGAATCAAAGCACAAAATGCCTTTTGAACAGTGCTCAAAAGTAGAGATTTCATCATGTAAGTGATAGGGTACCATTGAAGAATTATGAGCAAGACGTGACTATATTATTTGCATATGAAAAAAGCAGAACAGGGGCACCTGGGTGTCTCAGTTGGTTAAGCACCCAGCTCTTGGTCTTGGTCCAGGTCATGATCTCAGGGTCCTGAGATCGAGTCTCAGGTGGAGCTCGGCACTCAGCATGGAGTCTGCTTGAGATTCTCTCGCCTTCTCCCGTGTCCCTCCCCCCACTTGTGTGCGCACATGCTCTCTAGCTCACAAATAAATAAATAAATAAAATCTTTAAAAATAAAGAAAAAAAAAACAAAACAAAACACCCTGCGGTAATGGAAGACAGGTTGAAATAATACAGAAGAGGACTATAAACTTCTTTATTATATGCATAGATACAGGTCAGAGAATCAAGGAGTATAACAAATATGGGCTTCCAAGACACACAGACCTGGGTTTGACACCTAGTTCTAATACCTAGTAACTTTTGACTATGGAAATATTGTTTAACCTTTTTTTAATTCTATTTTTCCATCAGTAAAATATAAATGATAACAGTACTTACTTCATCAAATTGTTTTACGATTTAATAAGATAATGATTATAAACTCCTTAGCATGGTGCTTTGAACATATATGCACTAAAAAATACCCTCAGCATTATGTAAAATGTATCATACCGTATCTGGAACGTAGCTGGTTCTCAGAAAACCACGCATATTTATTATATTAGATATCTATTATATTACACGTGTATTTATAGATAACAACACCTTTATCAATGTATTTCTCTACATGCCTTGGTTGTAGCACCAGAATGTATCATAAAAGAAGAAATTGGACGACTGGCTGAAAACAAAATGAGCAGAAAAAAACACTCCAAAGACTCTTTTTGAAAGGTGAAAGCTGAAAACGAATACTCTCTCTCCATGCATTCCCATAAAGTCTCACAAGTAACCAGAGCCCTTCCATAACAAATCAGAGACGGTCCCACATGTTGTCCATGAAGACACATCTGATGAAAGCAGGAAGAAAATGCTACAAGTTGTGATATTTCAAGAGCCAGGCAGCGGACTCCGTATGCCACAGGCACTAAGGTGGTGAGTGCAGCATAAAGCACCAGTAGAAAACTTTCCTTCTTTCGCAGACAATCTAGATGAAGCTACAGCAGCAATGCCAAGGCAAGAGAGATGGCAGCAGGAGGAAGCTTCTTATGCTAGTTAATGTCTAGCCTAAACTCTCTTAGGGGCACGTGGGTGGCTCGGTTAGTTAAGTGTCTGACTCTTGACTTTGGCTCAGGTCCTGATCTCAGGGTCCTGACACAGAGCCCTGAGTTGGTTCCCCACTCAGCGGAAGTCTGCTTGAAGATGCTCTCCCTCTGCCCCTCCTCCCTCCCCCTGCTCTCGAGAGCTCTCGTCTCTCTCACTGTCTCTCTCTCAAATAAATAAATAAATTTTTAAAAATAAAATAAAATCTCTTAAACGTGTGGATAGAATTTTGATTTCATAGGACTTAAAAGTATGGGTGTGGTAATGCCTCCAACACAGATATATCAGATGTCAATAAGAAAAAAAATAAAAATGACTCTAAGTAATCCAAACAGGAAGAGATGTAATACAAGGCATTCAAAACTTGGAAAACCATCGGGTATGGTGGAAGAGTAAAGATCAGGAAAGCCTCTAACTCTTAGGTTCACTGCCAGCTTTCTGAGACTCAAGCATCTTCAGGAAATGTAGGGATTCCCTCTGTATGTTTATAGCTGTCTCTAGCCTCAAAGCAGATAATTTGCGGGAAAATTTTCAGACGCTGTTGTAAAACTTCACACCTGCCGAAGTTCACATGGATCCCACTGTCGATCCAGGAGCAATGGTGTGTATTTCCCACAGAGGCTTTCCTTTGGTAATTCTAGGCCACAGTCCGATTGGCTTAGTCAGAGAATAAAAGGATTCAGGAATGTTGCTAAATTGCCAACAATCAGACATAACAATGAACAATAACTTGTATACCGATCCAGCTTAGTGTGACAAAGACACACCTCTGTGTGTGTGTATGTTTTGTTAAAGAAGGATGGAATTTTTACAGGTATGTGTTACCATGTGACACAGCAATGTCACTCCTAGGTATGTATCCAGGACAATGTTTACGGCAGCATTGTTTATAACAGCTGAACTGTGGAAACAATCTACATTATCAGTCAACTGATGAATGGATAAACAGATATGGTATATCCATACAGTCCTATTTGTCCACAAAGAGAGCAAAGTATTGATACATGCTACAAGATGGATGAATCTTGAAAATACATCATAGTGAGTGAAACTACATGAAACAGACTATATATTGTATGATTCCACGTATTCGACATGTGCAGAAAAAGCACATCCAGGGAGACAGAAGGTAGATGGTGATTCCTAAGGACTGAGGTAAAGCAGGAATGAGTAATGATTGAAACAGGGTTTCTTAAGGGGTGATGAATTGTTCTAAAATTAGATAGCAGCGAATATACTAAAAACTACTGAATTGTATACTCTAAATGGTTGAATTTTATGGTATGTAAATTACATCTCAATAAAACGAATTTATAAAATAGCAGAGCTGAAATCTGAGAGACAAAACCAAAAAAAAAAAAAAAAAACACCAAAAAACAAAAAACCACCTAACAATAAAATGATTGCCACTTAACTCTTATGTGGACAGATACTTAGAAGTAGAATGTTTAAAAATACAAACCATAAAACAATAAAATGAAATTTCTTTTAATTCATAGATGTGTAAAATGAGGAGGGATTTAGAGTGGTTTGTGAATTAGACCATAAATTATCAGAGGCAACGATCATTTACACTTTGTACTGTAGTCAGCATGGTGCCAATCCTACTACATAGCAGATGCTTACTGTATACTTTTAATGGTGCTTCTCTCAATTCGCCTCCAGTATTGCAATATTAAGAATGTGTAATTCTGGGCGCCTGGGTGGCTCAATCAGTTAAGCATCCAATACTTTAGACTCAGTAATATGAAAGAATCTGGAAATATATTCTGATTTTTTAAAAAAAATGTTAGATGTATGTTCCCATAAAATAAAAATAATAAAATGTAAAATTTAAAATGCTAAGAAATATTAAATAATGTGAAATTGGGAGAAATTTGGGGGGAAAAAGTTTTTATATATATTGTATTTCGGCTGAAGCAAAGAAAACTGTTTCTAGAACCAGTAATACTGTTCTAATCTGTAACAGCAGCATGAAGACGACTAATTTTACTAGGAGAGAATGATATTAAATTATTCAAGAGAAGCACTTAAAATTTTTTGACAACAATGGCAACCATGAAAATGAAAATAAATAATCAGCATATGTGAGTTTTAAATATCTACACAAAGATGAACATTAGGTTCATTTAAATTTCAAATAAAATCTATGATATTCCTGGCATTGACACTGTAGCAGAATGGGTTTTTTTTCCTTATATACCAGTCGTAAATGCTTTTCAGCACTGGAGATGTTTTCCCTTTCATGCTTGTTAATTGAAAAAGAAAAGTAATTACAGTAGATAAAATAACTCACGAAAGGATTATCCCAGCATTCTATATAATTGTTGCTCTTTTTTCCCTTTGCCTTATCTGTACTCATGCCTCATCTTCATTATCTCTCTAAAATTCATTTTTAAGTTCTTATTTGTATCTTATGATCTTATCTTGCTTCCTTTCACTGTTTTACATGATTACTTGTTCTTTTTACATAATACTCCTACTCTTAGATATCGCTTTTATTCATCTGCTTTGTTTATAAATCTGCTTATCAGATATGAAAATGTTTTCCTTTTCTCCCCAATTTTCAGTTTTTCTAAAGCACTAATTCACACAAAGGGAAAACCTATAGCCAGTCTTTAAAGATTACTAGTAGCAGTTTGCGTTTTTGGTTTTTTGAGTTTTTTTTTCTTACCAGGGTTATTTTAATTTTCTACCTCTCCGCAGGAATCGTAATCATCTTTATAACCCATAGGTTTTTTGAATTTATGACACTAATGACATCCTCTTTGGATCCGGTTGACAAGAATCAACAGGTGTCCTAGATGCCTTGGTATGACACATGATGTGCCAGAAGCCGGCAAGTGATCTCCACGAAAATTCTGGGGCCTGCTATCTCAGTGAAGTTTCTGAAGTGCCAGCAGCCTCTGTCATCTCAATATATTCCTTCCAAAGTAGAAGAAAAGCTGCCACCCCTTGTACACTCCTATCGTTGAGAACAAAAGCCCCTTTAGATTCTGCAGTCAGCAAGCATCACCACCTCTCCCTCCGCCTATACCTGTGACCTCATGGAGAGTTGCTTCTTTTTCCATTTCTTTTCCTTTTTCTTTCTTTCTTCCCCTGCCCCCTCCCCAGGAGAGAACTGCAAGTGGGAGTGGGAGGGTGGGGGAAAGGGGCAGAGGGAAAGAGAATCCGAAGCAGGCTCCATGCTCAGCGGGGAGCCCGATGTGGGCTCAATCCCACGACCCAGGTGCCCCATGGAGAGTTTCTTGTAACCAATTTTATAAGAAAGAAAAATTTCAAGGCTGGTTTATACAGGAAAAGAGATTTGCAACCTGTCAGAACTACACAACTGTAGCAGAACGACTCCACTCAGTTGGGGTCCTAGAAGCCTGGGAAAGAGAAATCTCCGTGGTAGACAGAACCTTGAGCTGTGCATTTAGTGTTTCACTTTGCTGGTAATGGAAATGCCCAGACAGATGGATATATACCAATTAATAGATGGTTTTAATGGATTGACTAAACAGCAATGAATGTGGAAGGAACATGACTGGAACATTGGTGACCGGGAAGTCAGAGGAGGAGGTAAATGAAAGATCAGCAGAAGAGGACGTTTTAGGTCATTACTTAGTGTAAGGATCTTTGTATCCCCATATGCACGCCTCCCCAAAGGGCACACGCTGCAGACGAAACTCTCAGTAGTCACATAGACAAGGTGATTTTGATCTGTGCATGTTAATCATCACTACCTTTCAAACGGCACTCTAGTGTTTGCTCAATGAATTAAAAAACAAAGTATTCAAAGTAGTTCAGATGGAAGTCATGCAAAAGTTAAGCCAGATGAGTGGACTTGCTCTAAGGCTAATGCGGCCAGTGACGACGGTTACTGAGTACCCAGTTTGTCAGGGGCTGAGACGAAAGCTGGGTCCCAGGGCTGCACCATTCCTTACCATCAGCCAGTCACATGGGGACAAATGGACACAATTTTTTGTACGAGACAATGAATTTTTGTATCTCATTAAGGGTAGCAATTTGAGCACTGTGGAATGGACACTGTGGGTATAGATTCTCCTTCCTAGTACCATAAACTCTGTTAGCGGCATCAACCTTGGACTTCCTGCCATCGGATCTATTGTTTCTGTCATAGGAACCATTGACCAAGGAACTGATTTACCGTGCTATAAGTGAGGCAATATACTAACACCTAGACACCTAGAGGATTCACGGGTCTTACCAGGCACCCAATCGCCTAGAAGTATAATAAGAATACAAGGCTCTGGAACTAAGGAAATAAGTGGGAGTGGCTCCTTTCGTTCCTAATGTCCCGATTCCTGTCCTAACAACTTTGGCTCCTGGTCCTAAGGGAGGAATGCTTCTACCACAGGACAAATGAAATTTCTATGAAACTGGAAGATGAGATGCCAATGAACCAACAAAGAAGAGGTTCACCAAACAGTTTGGAGTGAATGGTCTTGATTATTAAGGAAAAATAAGATCTCTGCTACACAGTGGGGTGGCACGCAAAACAGAAGGGATTTTTCTAGGACATTCTTACTGCTTTCATCTATGGGAAGAGACGTTGACAGAGGACTGTAGTAATGTTCATGCAGGTGGGACCACTAAGGTTTAAGGGCAACTCACCAGGTAAAGAACTATAAGCAGCTGAAGGGCCAACTGAGCACAATGGTGACAAAACAGTTACCACAAAAAGAAAGTTATTAAAATAAATTATTATTTCCTATCTAGGTGCAGAAGTCACCATAGTGCCCAGACACAGTTCCTTGCCTGATTCACTATGAATATACCTGTGTATATTTACCTATATTATTTTTTTCTTTCTCCTACTGCTTTATATAAAGTATTTTGGTGGTGGGTAACTTTAAAATTTGTTGTTTAGATTAAAGTTTATCCAAAAGTTGTCATGACCAAACTAGAAGGATAAGAAACATCACTCTGCTTTGGATAAAGTACTGATGGAATTTGGTATATTTCCTTTATAAGAAGAGAGTGAGCACACCTGTATTTGAATAAGAAATAATTTCAGTATGTTAGATTTAAGAACTCTGTTACTTTTGTTGTTGTTTTTAAATTTAAATATGGGTCCAAATGGATGCTGAATGGTCAAAGGACTTGCACATTAGTTTTCCAAGAACAACCAGCATGCACTTTTTTTTCTTGCTGCCATTATATCAGTGACTGAGAGTCTAGGAAATGCATTTCCCAGAATCCTTTGCAGCAGCCTGCTGGTTTAGAATCCACTAAGCAGAGGTCACAAAGTTTGGAAGAAGCTTCAACACATATGATTCTTTGCAACTCCTTTGGATCCCTGGAAATTGTTCATCTGGTGCTTTGGTGAGCTGAGATTATTAGTGAAAATTTCCCATGACTTCTGGAACTTTCTAATCCTCTCAAGGCTGGTGATAACAGTGAGTAATATTGAGTAATACTGAGTAATAGTGAGTGCTTTCCACAATCAGTGCTCCTCCAGCCCTTCTCATGTATTTTTAAGTCACTAGTGCACTGCACTAAATTTCTTCCTGCTTGAAATAGCAGAGTAGTTTCTTTATTTTTCTGACTGAACCCTGACTGATATCACAAAATTGCTTAAATCAATCCTGAAGATTTGAGATTTGGCAACACTGCTTGTTTCAGCTGAAACTTTTTCAATGAAAATTCTATCAACTCTTAGCACACTGAGCAGAATCCTTAAACAGGCTTTACAGGATAAGAAATGAGAACACTATTGACTTTGGGAGAAGAACACGCCAAATCTATGATACTCTGTAATATAATTATATTGAACTAACATTTCTTGAATGTTTAGCTTGTGCTAGGCTCTCTTCTGAAAACTTTACATATCTTATCTCATTTAATCCTCACATCAATTCTATGAGCTAGACACCATTAGTACCCCTATTTTAAAGATGTAAAAACAGAGGCTCAGAGAGGTAGCTGGTCTAACGGGGCAGAGCTCGAAAATGGTAAAGACTGCGTTGGTATCCCAGGCATTCGGACTGCAGAGATCTTACTCAAACATTTGAATGTGCTGCTCTGTGATGCAATAAATAAAGGTTAACCAAAGAGGCATAGTCAATAAAAGTGGTGAAAAATGAATAATGCAGACGAGCATAGGTTTTACATAAATTAAAATGTTTTTAGAGGCTGCCTATATGACATGAAAGGGCTCCTTTCCTTGTCCATCTTTCTGTGGCCCAAAACTTCCACTGCTATTCTGGTACTGACTGTTTGCTAAAAAAATGATGATGAGGGCTATGTGAATAGCGCACCTCTATTGCAAGATATAGACCAGGCACTGCAGCAGACACTTCACAAATGTATTTCATTCAGTCCTCACCAGAATCTTATTGCCCACATTTTACAGACTGGCAAATTGAGGCTTACGTGAGTAAAGGATTGTCCCACGAAGATGACAGCATCAATAACAACCTCGTCTACTTGCTTTGGAGTCTGGCTCTTAGCCATCATGTTTTGGAAGCCGCCACTATGAAGGAAATACATTCATATTCCTTGGAGAGAGCACTGATATCTTAAAGGCATTAGAGAAATTCAAATTTAAACTTCTCTCTCTTCTCTCTATAAATACCTCTGTGAAAATAAACTCATGCCCAGGACCTAAATTAAACTAAAGTGGCAAAGAAAATGAGAACACTAGCCTAAAAGAAAATCTATTTTCTGCTTGGCGGATAGTGGATTTTTATGGGACTCTGCCTCTCAAGGAGAATTCTGGATTTACTTCCTGCAGGTGGAAACTTTTATTCTCTAAGTTTAAAAGAAAGTGGAGCTAACCAGGAGGAAGAAGGGCTGCACCCATGTAAGGCAGAGCTTTGCAGATCTCTTGATTCTTGAGGCCACCCATTACCATCTTTCTCAAGTGATCTGAACACCTACCTTTGGGTTGGTGAGGGGAGGAAACCCAGATCCAAGACCTTTGAGAACTGAGGCTCCAGAACTCCAGGAGGAAAGGAGGATTATTAAAGTAGGTCAGTGGACTGACACACCATCCATTGCCCTGTGCTTCAGTCTGAACTGCATCAAACAGAGCAACTGGAGAAGAGCCTTGTACCCGTCAGCCTTAACATCATCCAGATTCCACCTTCATCAGAGCTCTGAAGAATACATTGCTTCGCTCAGAGGCAGTTACCTGCCAGGTGCCTCGTTATGTGTTCTCACAGCACGCTATTAAACTTTGTGGCACTAACCACAGTTGCGATGTATTTGTAAAATTATTCTTTTTATAATTGTCTTCCATGTTGTCCTGGAGATTATGTTATACTGTAGACTAAAGAAGTTGGTTTAGTTGTAATTAATATTAAATCAGCAATCAAAGTCTACAGCCACAAGGTTAAAAAATAATAAGGAACAATTTTTTAGGAGATAGACTAGTGAATGTAGTTTTATATTTTAGAACTTTGTTGGCTAAATCACTCAGCAGGAAAATAACCTCAGGTTTAGAGCAGGCTTTGCCAATAATTCTAATTCTGTTGACACATGAATATTTGGGGTAGCAGCTGTCAAATCATAGGATTAAATATAACTTTAGTTTGCAGACATTTACTGCATGTAGATTACTTTAATGATTAAAGTGTTGCAAATTTTAGGCTTTGAAGCAACTCAAAATATAGTCAAACACCCTAATTTTACAAGTGAACATGGTATGTACTCAGAGTCATAGTTACTCAGTTTCAAAGCTGAACTTAAAAGGTATAGTCTTACCAATATCCATACCCTTCCCAATAAATGGAAGACACGACTAAATTCCATAAATATGCATCAGCCAGTGAGTGTCCTCTGTTGTGAGCTATAGAAATGGACTCTGGTTAACTTTGGCAGAAATGGAATTTACAGAATAATTGCAAAAATTGTGAAATAAAATCCCTGTGAATTAAGCATCAGTTGGGTCAACCAAGAGGCAAACTTTGGTGAGAACTCCATCAACTTTCTGACTACAATAAACTCCTTCTTACTGACAGACTGCAGTGGTATTGTGGGGTACTGGGCGCTAACTGGGCTCAGTGTACCAATTCCCTGCAATGTTTGGGCAAGTTACATGGGTGACTAGTCACAAGTCACTTTAGGGAAGCAAACTATTAGGCCCATGTCAGCTGACTGAGCTAACATACTGAATCAGTAATGTCTGTGGGATGTGCTCATATTGATAACTTCAGCCCATTTTCAAATTATATTACTCTCTTTTGTTGAGCACTCTTAGAATCTATTTTTACTCATGTTCCCACACATTTACAGAAATAAATATCCATGTTCTGAAATTCTTTGAGCCTCTGGAACCATGTTGATATATGATTCTAACGGGAAGCCTATAGACCATGAATGGTGGACCATTGGATATGAAGAAATTGGCTTTTCTGTTGTAATACTCTTATGCAGGGAATTACAGTATCTTAGGCAAATGAGAAAGGTTTCTTTATCTGGCAAGAGGAGTTTTGTGGAACTGAAGAATGAAGATATTTCAAGTCCTCCAGAATCTCACCCATATAATCATCCTTATTGTGTCCTCACTTTCTCAACCAATGCCAAAACCCATGAGCCAGAAATGTGAGTCTTATGTAATTTTAAATTTTCTGGTAGTCACCTTTTAAAAAGTAAAAGTTAAATAGATTAAATTATCTTTATATTCTATATAACCCAATATACCCCAAATACTGTCATTTCAACATAAAAACAGTATAAAAATTAATAATGAGATATTTCTCTTTTTTTAAGCACTAAGTCTTTAATAGCTAGGGTTTAGCCATATGTGGCTAGTGGTCACCATAATGGACAACACAGGCTTTATTCTCTTTCTCTTTTTTTCTGTATAATTATAAGTAGCCACCCCACTCTACAGCCTTGAATTCCTCGTGCCTTGTGTACCTTCATTGCCAGATTTCTACCTGTCATAATTATAGGGGATTTTCACTCCCCATCCACACTCTTTAGCCCATAACCAATCCAAAAAATCTCATTTCTCTAAGCATCTGTTGTCAACAATCTATTCCCAAATACCAACTTCTTCATCAAAGCTTTTGTCATAAGCAACACCAATTCTGGAGAATTTAAGAAAAAAAAAATATTTTTCTGAATAAATAATGATTAGTTCAAGAGTATATAGGAAAGCTGGAGAATCGGTCCCAGGGAATAAACATACACTAAATTTTCATTAAGAGTCAGGGAATATAGTCCAGTCCATGTGAGGGATGCCAATCTTGGCAGTTCTACAAGACTCAATACAGCTACACTAACATCTCTAATAGTACCTGCATCTTTGCAGATTCAAGGTCAAAGCTGAAGAATTTCACTAGTTCAGTATCATGGCTCTCTAGGGGGTCAGGGAGACGTGATATCTGGATATTTGAACTTTTGTATTAGAAGGTAGAACTCTGATCACTTGAACCAAGGGAATTCTTCCCAAACGAGAAGAGGAGTAGGATAATGGATGGTAGGATAATGGGCAGTAGGATAAAGAAGGCAACTGTCTACTACAAAAACACCCAAGGAATAAATACAGTGGAATAAGTACATTTTCTGTTTATGGCAATGCATATATGAAGGGTCATAAATATGCTCAGTAAAAACTAAGGACTTACTATCTTCTTTGAAGTGAGACTTCATTATTTTTTGTGACCAAATTTATGTTGTTAGGTATTTGAAATTTCAAAAATAATATATTGCTGGTTTTTACAAGTCAAAAAACCTCATAATCCTTCCTGAGGTAGCCAGTGTTAACGGTTTGGAAAGTTTTTTCTGCACCAGGAGTGAAAATTTAGCTACTTCTCTGACCAAATTATTTTGAACTGATAAAGAAAAGCCTCCATCAACTCTTTATACTTTTAATTTTGATGTTGTCAGAGTCTTAAAATCCCTAAGAAAAGGAATCCTTTAGTTCTGAGCACCACATTAAACAAAGGCATAAAAAAATCTTTGTTATGGAATCAAGGTAGTAATATTCAACATCTAAATTGAAAAGGAAGATAGTCACAGAACTCACTATTTACATTAATTTCAATGTCACTATACTAGGATTTAAAAATGCATTTTTATTGCCATTTGTCATGTCATTAGTTTCAAAGTTTAGAAAAATGATGTATACGATGGCCCAATCTTTCCCATGTTTCATTTTCTCTATGTAATGAAATGTGAAAATGGCAAGACAGTGAACTCTGTGGATCAAGGGACTGTGTAAAACCTCATCACAACCAACCAATAAAGCCTTTTAATCAGGAGGAATGTACACAGGACACACACAGCTGAATTGTGGTCCGGGCGCAGGCAGACACACAGCAATGAAGAACTAGGAAAATTTTAAAATGAGTTGCAATCTAATTTGATTGACTCTAAATGGAGAATGACACAAGGAAATTCAGGTGCTGACTGTGGTAGGGTGCAGTCTGTTTTTCCCAATTTTCTCTGCTGATGCTCCTGTACACGTTTCAGGTTAATCAAAAACATTCATTGATAACTAACAGAGTTTATAATTAGGGCAATATTCCAGAGTCATAATGTAAAGATAAGTCTAACGTTACAAAAAAAAAAAATCAGCTATGATTTACTCTCTTTTCCTTCCATATGTAATAATTAACATTTTTAAGTGCCTACTAACAGCACATACTGAGCACATAATATTAAGCCATATAACTAGGTAATTAATTCAACTTCCTTATAATGATTTGAAATGCCAGTTTGGTAAATGTGTCCCGGCTGATTATATTGGAAGCAATTTGATGTAATCAGCCAGCTAAGTGATTTATCTCCACCTGGCATATTGCTGCTTCTTTCATCTTGCATCAGGCACTAGTGCCAGAATGAGCTATGATTCGGTGTTTGCTGCTTTGGCAGTGATGCCCCTACCTACTGGGTTACAATGGAACACTTGGCTTCATTAGACATTGAAGAACACCTTAAATAGTAGAGGAAGCAATTATACAGTGGGGGGGGGGTGTCTTTATTTACCTAGTACTATGCATACCAGAAGATAGGGGGAAAAAATCAACAGAGACAGAGCTGTCTTATATTTTTCCGGCTCTTATATTGTTCTTGGCAGGGAAAAGCAAGTCACAATGAAGATGACGGAAGGAGACACAGCGTCTGGAAATGGAGAAGCAAACTCTCACTAGCATATCTGATTCAGTTTTCTAACTTCTACTCTATCCCAGCCTTCACAGCACATACTCAGCTCCTCATTTAACATCTTCCTTGTCAGTATGAATTCAGAGTACTAAGAACTTCATTCTTATTTTCTGTCTCAAGATTCTGCCAAATATTATGGCTCTATACAACTGGATAGATATTCTGGGGGAATACAGAAACTGATATAGACCAACTTTTGTTGGCACATCTTACCAAGAATATTAAATGCCATATTGCGTAATATAATAAAAGACGTTTTACTTAAAAACATTCTCCATTACTTCCTGTAATACCCTTGACATTTCCTATATATACATAAAATCTATTTCATTCTGGGATTTGTTTTTTATTTATTTAACAAATATTTATTGAGAACTACAACGTTCCAGAAAGTATTCTAGTAGCAGTGATCAGAGCATGAACAAGGGCATGTAACATCTCTGACATCGTAAAACTTAAATTCTAGAGAGGGGAGGCAGACCGTAAACAAATAAATAAGTAAAATATATCATAGAAGGATAAATGCTATGGAGTGAAATAAATCAGGGTAGGGAACATTGGAGGTATATTTTTAAATAGGATGGCTAGGGAGGCCTTGCCAAGAAGGTTACATTTGAGTTAAGACCTGAAAGAAGAGAAAGATCAAACTTCGTATATATCATAACTAAGTAACTAGTAAGGAAATCTGTGTGACTGGTGGTGAGCTACATAAAAATGCATTAATGTAAGTATCATAGAAATGGTTAACACAATAACCACAATGTTGTTAGAGCACTTTGACAGAAGTATTCAGTTTACTCTCAGAGGTAGATTCCATTCAGTGCCTGTAAACTATGAATCAAATAACAGTGGAAATTTTGAATTAAAACTGTTAAACAAGCATATAAAAAATACAATACTCTGTGTTCAAAATTGTATCCAAACTATAGTGTTAGAAATTAACCAAGCAGACTATAGCAACTCTTAAAGGTAATGATATATGACAGTTTGAAAAATGCATGCAATGTAATATTATGAGACAGGTTAGTCCCCACTAACATAAATCTACCGCTAGAATTTTTAGAGACAATTTTGTTAGTGAGAGACTGTACAACTGCGATGAATAGTAAGTTTATATGTAGAAGGCTTACATGTAACTTGGATAAGAGTAGATCTTGTGTACTGATCATTAAAACATGAAAATTAGGGACTTGATAATACTTCTTTTTAAGAGATATTTTAAAACTTATGCTAATAGATATTAATTTTCTTCCTCAAATTTTTTTCTTAAATTTGGATAGTCTTTCATTTTATATGTAAAAGTTAATGGAGTCCAAGACACCAATTAGTTTGATCATATCATACGTACAAATGAATCAGATCAAACTCATCGGAAGAGTCACAGAATAGTTCACTAGGTCATATGAATAATTAATAAGTCCATGAAAAAAAAGTAGACTATTCTAGTGATTTACTTAGCTTTCTCAATATTGAAGAGATTCAAATAGACAATTCACTGTTTTTCTTTGGATTCATTTTGTTTTTATTATTATCCTGCAAAAATACCTTATAATCCAGCTACCACTCTTGGTACAACTCCCTAGATATAAATGCAATTTAGCTTCTAAAATGTTAATCACACATTCTTTGAATAGACACAGGATGCCTGAACATTAATTAACTTTAAGTTAGATTAGTTGATGAAAAAGTTTAATTTAAAATTAACTTCAGTAGTGATGAGATGCTATAAAAAGTATATTCATATATTCAATGAGCAGACACTGTGGCAGAGAGAAGATCCTTTCTGCCACAGCAGATTTATTAAGTCACTATAAATATTTTACAAATTCAATCTCCAAAAAAGTAGCATGGCTTAGTTGCTTATCTTCCCATTGCTCTCCTAGAAATCATACAAGGCATCAAGGAGAATGGATGGGGGAAAAAAAGAGAAACTTACAAATTATATTTTCTGCCAAACCATACAGGATGGAAATTATATGTACATATAGCAAAAGCATGTGAGACTTGTGAAATCAGCAGGGGAAACTGCCAGGCACAGGGTGTCAGGGATGAATGGGGAGCTCTGATTTGCAAGTACCAGACAGTAATGTATTTTAATATTTCTCAGAGGGAGAGAGCCCTACACAGACTAAGGATTTAGAACCTTAACTCAAAAAAATTCCCAAAGAAATTATTTGTCAAATAGAAAATAAAATCCGCATTAATAAAATTTTTAGATACAGAGAAAAGAAAAATGAGAACTTGTAGGACAGAGACAGCCAAATGGATACTCAGAGATGAAGTGACATGCTTTAAAGAAGGCATTTGGTTATTAAGAAAGAAGAAGAAAGTAATATAAATTTTTCAAATAAAGAGTACAGAAGGGACAAAAATAGTTAACAGTATTGTAATGGAAATAAAGAGGATCAAGGTAGAAAACTGATAATTTATAAAATTTTAGGACAGAACCACAATTTATAAATTTAAAAATTGTGCTTTCTGTTGTACTTCTTTTTGCTTTTGGACATGTGTAAAGAGTGGGAACGAGGAGGAGGTGTGGCGAGATAGAATATAAACTCTCTGACAAATGTAATAAAGGAAAAAATAATTTTAGACATAAAACAGACATAAAAAAGAAGAAATATGAATTAGTTTTAAGAAACTGGTTTTCATAGAACTACTAATAAATTTGAAAATATTAATGAAATAGGTAATTTTCTGAAAAGTTTCCAATATTGACTCGGGAAGAAAAAAGTTCTGAATAAATAACATGATAAAAATTAAAATGTATTATTGAATGTATCAAAGAACTTATTAAACTTATTTTAAAATTCTTCCCTTAAGGGCTTTATTGCAGATGTAACTGGTGTTATATAAACTAGTTAAGCTCAGAAAAATAGAAATTGCTTTTATACCATTTTCAAAGTTAAAATATGTACTTCTGAGATCAAAACACAGGAGAGTTCTCTCTCCCTTTCTCACTTAATGCAAACCTGCATATGAATATGTAGAATAAAAAATCCTTTGGAAATGATTAAAAATGGCAATAAGCTAATAACCGTCTACAACCTCATAGAGTTATTCGTAGGAATTCAAGGATATGTTAATATTAGGAAATATATTGATAAATCATTAATGTATTATAAAGAAAATACAACCATTACAACAAATGGCCAAAATAATAGATAATAAAATTATATATCGAGAAGGTGGTGAACTAGGGGGGAAATGAGGCAAAGGTGGTGTCATAGAAACCAGAGGAAAAGGAGTCTCAATATCAGGGTGGGTGTTGTTGGTTCCAAGAGTTGGAATATGATGAGGATAGAAAGAAAGCCCCTGCACTCAGTAAAATGAAAATCGCTGTGATCTTGATAAAGAGAATTTCAGTGGAATGCAGGGAGCCAAGGGGAGAATAGAGAGAAAGAACACAGTGAGGAATTATAGATAAACATAGAGTGTTTGGCGTAAGGACAACAACATATAAATAATTAGATCATGTATCAAACAATCCAACTTCTTTTATATCAACCTGGGAATAACTAGAATTTTAAAAATTGTGTATGCAACTAGTGAGTCTATTATTTAGGAAATTCATTCATTTTTTTTTTTTAATTGACCAGTAGCAGCTACAAGGTAGAATGCACTGTACCAAAGGATTTCAAGAACCAAATTCTAGTCTCTTCATGAGGAGTTTGTACTCTAGTTTTGGAAATTGAGAAAGTTAAGATACAGAAGGGAAGGTTTAGGGCAATAATAAATTTTTCTCTTGGAAAGAAAACACACAGTAGCAGAATATTTCCCATAATTCTTTTTTTGCAGGCCATAGCTTAAATCATATCACAACAAAATGCATGCTAATACTTTTTAAATTGCACTTGTCTAGAAATAAAGGTAGGATATTTAAATATGTTACACCATGATAACGTGGAACACCTTGAAACAAAAGGCAATTACTTGGGTGCTTCGGGCAGTAATAAAATAAAACCATAAATCTTTCAAGGAAAACTGTTGGTTATTCAGAATTTCTGTTTGGATACCACAAATCTCATTCCTTCTCTAAATAGGACCTGATTTTAGTAAAATTTTTAGATACTACAGGTGAGTCAAAATCTTCAAATCCCAGGGAAAACAGAATGGGCTAGGAAAACAAAAAATTTAAAAGTTGGAAAATGAGTTATTGATCATTCAGATAATTGGTCCAAGACTACTTCTTATTTGTCAATTAATTACAACACGGATTGTAAGAAATTATTTGCAAAGCGCCTAACTTGTAAGTACCATGACCTGCAATGGGCCATCTGCCTGCTTACATTTTATTATCTAAAATCTTCAACATTTCTTGTAGTGTGGATCTCTGGGATGAATTATCTCAATTGTGGCTTTATTGAAAAAAGTCTTTTTAAATGCTTGTTGTTAAAGAATATTTTTGCTGGACATAGAATTCCAATTTCTTTTAGCACATTGAAGATGTCATTCCATTTTCTTCATCTTTTTTTCTAATGAGAAATTAGTCCACTTAATTCATATTGCTGTCCCCTGAATGTAATGTATATTTTTCCCTGCTTGCTGCTTCAGACATTCTTTTTTCCTTTGATATTCATTTGTAGTTTAATTATGGTGTTCCTCATGTACTCTCTTTGTATTAATCCTGTGTGGAGTTAGCTGGGCTTCTTGCTTGTCACCCCATTTGTGAAAATTTTCTCCAAATATTTTCTGCTCTTTGCCCCTTCTCTCTTCTTTCTAAAACTCCATTTGCCAATGATTTCATATTTATCATAGTACAGTGAGACTGTGCATTTTTTGTTATAATTTTTTCCTCTATCTTCAGATTGAATCATTTCAACTAATTTATATTCAAGTTCACTGACACTTTCTTCTGTTGTTTCCAATATTGTGTTAAGCCCAGTGGACATGGTTCCTTTAAAGCCCTTGTCAGTTATTTCTAACATTTTGCCCATTTCAGGGGTTTTTCTGTTGAACAATTTTTAAAAAATTTCTTGACAATGATTTATATTTTCCTGCTTCTTTGAAGTCTAGTACTTTTTATTACATGTTAGACATTGTGGGGTGAAGTTGTGGAAACTGTTATCTTTTTCTGAAAATGTTTATTTTTGTTCTAACAGACGGTTAAACTCCTGGCCCTTGCAGAGGTTTGGTTTAATACTTTGTTACATTTTTGTAAAATCTGAAATTTATTGCTTAAAGTGACATTTCACTAAATTTAGCTGAGATACAGTGGGGAGTGACTCTAACAACAAGAAAACCCATTAATGAACAAAAAAATTTGTATTTTTATTTTTTTAGATTTAGTCATTTATTTGAAAGAGAGAGTACAAAGGGGCGGGGAAAGAAGAGTGAGAGAGAACCTTAAGCAGACTCCTAGTTGAGCATGGAGTCCTATGCAGGGCTCAATCCCATGACCACAAGATCATGACCTGAACCAAAATCAAGAGTCAGACACCTAACTGACTGAACCACCCAGGCATCCCTGAACTGAAAAACTTTTAAAGGGTAGCTTCAAACAGAGAGTAAAGAAGAAAGAAAACAAGCCCGCTGCTTTCCCCATTGCCCATAGGATTAAATGCAATCTCCTGAGATTGAGATACGTCATCCTTCCTAGTCACACCCAGGGTGGGAGGAACTTCCCAGCTTTCTCTTCTCCACTATCTTCTACTAGCAACCAGATGTAGAACCTAGCTCAGTTCAAGACTCAGAGCTTTGCAAATGCTGTTTTCTACACTAAGAATACCCTTATGGCTGATCTCTTTGAAACACAGCTCACACATTACTAATAAAACCTGTCCTAATTCTATCAGACAAGACTAGGTCCTTCATCCTGGGACCTTCCATATTACTTTTTCCTGTCTCTATTACAGATTTTATCTCACCATATCACTTCCTTAGAAGAATTCTTGAGCATTCATTCATTTGTTCAACAATAGCTACTCTGTACATTAAATATATCAGCCATGGGTCTGGGTGCTCAGGATGCAGTGAAGGAAACAACACAAATGATTTCCAGCCTCAGAGTACAGCGGGTGTTGTATCCGGATTTTATCTTGAGGAGCAGTACTAGATGGTGGTTAAGGGAACAGACTTTGGAACTAGACTGCATTGTTTGAAGCCCACCTCTACCATTTATGAGCTGTGTACCCTTGAAGAAGCTACTTGACTTGTCTGTGTCTTATTCTCACTATTTGTTAGCTACAGATAATACCTCATAGGTTTCTGTGAGCATAAATGAGTTGAAATGTGTCAAACATTTAGAATGGTGCCTGGTATATAAGAACTCAAGAAATATTTGATATTATTGTTTTTGACTCTCATACCTATTGTATTATGTCCAAAACATAGTAGGTACAGACCCCATACTATTGAATGAATGAATAAATATCTATGCTTCTGGATTAAAGATTACATATTATATACTGAAATTTTATATAGCTCCTCTCTTTTCTTGATATTTTTTTTTAAGAGAGAAAGAGTGCGAGTGGGGGAGGGAGTACAAGAAGGGGGAGAGAGAGAATCTTAAACAGTCTCTGTGCTGAGCAGAGAGCCCAATGGGGGGCTCAATCTCCCCACTCTGAGATCATGATCTGAACCAAAATCAAGAGTCAGACGCTCAACCAACTCAGCCACCCAGGTGCCCCTCTAGCTATGTTTTATAAAAGAAGTTCTGGCTAAGGGATGTTACAAGTGGATTTGTTAATGCAATTACTGCTTTTGCTTCTTCCCTACTGCTACTTTCATTTGCTCATTCATTCCTTCAACAATTTTTTTTTTGTGGTCTTCCTCATTAGAAACAACAACAACAAAAAATGCAACAGTCCTTTTCCTTAGGAGTTTATAAGCTAGGTGGGAAAATGTGTTTAATCATATACCAAAAAATGTGGTATACAATAATTACATGAGGGAATTAAATGCCACATTTGAAAGCATGCACATATTGCTTGACATATATTAACTTGAATTATAGGAAATTGCCAGCATTTTAATAGTTTAACTCTTCTAAGATTTTATTTATTTATTTGACAGACAGAGAGAGAGAGGCAGGCAGAGGGAGAGGGAGAAGCAGGCTCCCCCTGAGCAGACAGTCCAATGTGGTGCTTAATACCAGAACCCTGAGATCATAATCTGAGCCAAAGGCAGATGCGTAACTGACTGAACCACCCAAGCACCCCAATGGTTTAACTATTTTAAACAGCAACCTTATATGGCTCAAAATAATAGCAAATAATAATTTTATGTCATTCAGAAGAGGAGAACATGTTCAACCAGAATGACCCAACAAAATCTGATGAAAGGAGGCAATTCCAATTGATTTGAAGAGAAGATAGAGTAGGGTCAAGGGGTACAGAGCAGTGATTCTCATAATGTGGTCCCACGATTTTAGATGAGCATAGGAAGTAGTGACCAAAACATAGCTAACCTGAAAGAACAGTGATTAAGTATTTTTTATAGTTAATTCACTTCATTTGCTTTATTTTTTCCCGTAGTATCCCACTTTCTGAGGTTGGAAGAAGGGAGAGAGAAAATTGCTCAAGACAGAGTATCTCTAACCAGTAAACATTCTTCTAACTAGTTAAATTTTACAGATCTGATAATTTTATAGGTCGAATAGTTTCAAACATTTAAGTCTATGTACCGTATGGTAACCGTTCTCCCAGGTAACTTCTGCTTCACACAACTTCTAAAATTCCAAGTGACTAAGCTGCCTTTCAGTTCTGTATTGGGCAGCACTAAAATATTCTGTTAAGTCAGAAAGGTTTAAATGTAATTTCTTGATCTAGTTAGGCGTTCATTCTGTGAAATGCAACAACAGGCATTCCAAGGAGTGAGCTCTTTGTTCAAAGTGTCATTTATTGCATGGTGCACTGGGTGTTATACACAAGTAATGAATCATGGAACTTTACATCAAAAACTAGGGGTGTACTGTATGGTGACTAACATAATATAATAAAAAATATTAATTAAAAACAACAAAAAACCCCAAAATAAGTCATTTAACGAACAGAAGGATCCAGAGCTGCAGGATACTCAATACTTAAAGCCCTGCATCAAATTAAAAACACCGTGAATTTAACAGAGGGATTTTTAGTGATATTCCACGCTTTAAAGTGTAAGTAATTTGAACTCTAATTAAAGATGAACTGTTTGTTGGTATTTCTCACTTAAAGACTTGGGCTTCTGCTTTTTTAAAATGGAAATTTCAAAGGATGTGTGTGTTATTTATGATAACTCTGCTTAGCTAAGGGAGAGTTTTGACTATATTTCTTATTCATTTGTAAGGCTTTAATGCTAATAGTGTTATTTCAGTATCTTTACATAACATGAAAACAAGCAAATGGCCACTCCGTTCTTGAACAAAATATCTTATTGCTACCAAAACAATGTGTTTTGACTAAAGTACTTTTTCAAAAATTATTTCAATACACTAACTAATCTGTACATTATTTTCTTCCAGTTATCAGCTCCATTCCGGAAACAATTACAGATAAAAATGCATATGCAGGGAGACAATGACATTTTGATATTGTGAAATCACTTCTGAACTGGGATTTAGGAGATTTTTGTTCATCACCTAGGAAATGAAAGGTGTAAATTAGATTGTCTTTATCAGCTGTAAGGTTCCATGATACTAATATTAAGCTCACAAAGAATTCCAAAAGTACTGTAACAAAGGCTTAGTGGAAAACGCAGAGTTTGCCAGAAGATAAGCTCTGTGTCTTGTCTTTTTCTTTCCCATAGTTTAATCTCCGTCTGTACACATCTCCTGTATTTAGGGAAAAAAATCTTTAATACACATAGAAGAGATATTTGTTTAACTGAAAGCCCTTCCAAATACAGCAGAAAGGAGATACAACTCTTCTCTACATTTAAATAACCCATATGAATGGATTGAAAATATAGTCACTAACTTTAATTAAACTATCTGTTTTATAGTTAATCCTACTTACAAAATAAATATATTTTTATAGAATTAAACATAGGCAAATCTGTGAAGAAAGTACAGGAAGACATCTTCTTGCATCCCAAATATTTAATCTTCATACTGGGCTTCTCTTTCCATTATCCTGATATCTTGTCTAACAGGGGCAGTTCTTTTTCCCTCTCTACTAGTGCTGAGACTAGTTTTTAACTATTTCTTCCGTATTGGGCAAGCAGTCAGCAGTTCAAGGATTACTCTATCCAGTGAGAAATACATAGACTTTAATACTGAAGACACAAAAGAGTGAATGCCTAAGGGATGAAATCTCAGTATTATAGTATATTCAAACACAATTGTCATCCGCAAGACCACCAAGTAGATCCCTACAGGGAAAGCTGGTAATTTATTTGTACTTGTGTATTAAGTTCTAACAAATCTATTTCCTTGGGCACAAAATCACGCTTGCATTGGCTTAAGAGAGCACGTGGTTTACAAGTTTCAATTATGGATAATGAGGAACCGAGGTCTAGAGGCCATCAAAGGGATATTTGGCATTATGAACAAAGAGTATTTATTTGTAAAGCCAATCAAGCATCAGCGGAAACCTACCCAGGCAGTGAGGGGGGAAAACATCAAAATGCTCAAGAGGGGCAGCAGCCACTGCTGGGTTTCAGAGTGTACTTTGTATCCGGTGTGTGAATCACTGGTGATGTTTACCAAGATGTAACAGAATTCTCGGAATATTCTACTTATACTTGTGGAAGACTGTCCTTGTCTGAGGATGCCTGCCCTCCATTTGGTCTCTCACTGACCCTACACCCTTCTGAGAATACTAAACAGAGCGAGAGAACAAAAACACCAATCAACCAACAAACAAAATCAGGCAGACAATTTTTATTTGCCTGATTTTTAAAATCATTTTATAGAATGGTATAAAGTGAAAACCTTAGTCCTTTATACTTGATAAAAATAAATATCTCTTTCGTTGGTTAGACAAGAAGATGATGCAGTATTTTTAAGTCTAGTTTCAAATGAGTAAAATTTTGTTACAATTTTAAGTGTTGGGAATAGCTGAAAGCTAGCTAAGACATAATGAAGAAATAAAAGTCAAAATTCTCCAATATTTAATACTGCTATTTCACAAATTAATGAATTATTCTCAATATCTTTTAAAATATTTAAATGGTAGGGGTGCATGGGTGGCTCGGTTGGTTAAGTGTCTGCCTTCAGCTCAAGTCGTGACCCCAGGGTTCTGTGATGGAGCCCCAAATGCATTGGGCTCCCTGCTCAGCGCTCAATGGGGAGCCTGCTTCACCCTCTCCCTTTACCCTTCCCCCCCTGCTCATGTGCTCGCAGGCTGTCTCTCTCTTTCTCAACTAAATAAATAAAATCTTTAAAAAAGGAAAATTTAAAAAAAAAAATTTAACCAGTAATGTATTTTGTATAAATATTGTTTAACTAAATTATAACAAATGCCATGCTTCCCAAAATTCAGATGTATTTGCTAACATCTTAGTTCCCACATATTGAAGTGCCTTCAGAATTACAGAATAAATAGCTGTATAAAGGATGTAATAGTCAAAAAAACATATATTTTAAGTGCAAGCTAACAAAATCTAAATGGTTAATTGGCTTTTTCACATTTTTAGGATGTTTTGACATTATCAAGGCATACAAAAGTCATTTTTATTTTTGTTATGAACCATAGCCACATTATGCCACATTGATGACTTATCAAGGGGATGTTTAGATGACCAATTGGTGACTCTATGGCAGTGGATGAAGAAACCTGCACAGAAGAGTCTTCAATCATTTCCAACTTTTTACTAGCTGTCTCACTTCAGTTACTGAGACTTCATTAACAAAAGTTATAGGAACAAAAAGCTTTTAGGAAAAAATTATTTAAAAGATACAAAATACAAACAAAAAACTCTTGATTGTTGGTTATGGCAATTGGTTATGAGAAAGATATGGAAAATTATCCAATATAGATCCAATATGTCAACCATTTATAGTTAGTAAACTTACCTAACAGCTTGAAAAGAATTTTTGTCAATAATTAACTTACTCTGTCACTGGTCATTTGAGCAGAGATGGGAATTCTGGAAGCCTGGACTGAGAATACTCTGCAACGAACACAGAAGGAAGACAGGATAAATGACAGGAAAAATTCCTTAAGAAAGACAATTTACCAAAAGTGTCATAAGAAAAAATAGTGTCTGAATAGCCCTATATGTTTTGAAGAAATTGAATCTGTAACTTAAAATCTTCACAAATATACAACTCCAGCCTTTTCTGGTGAGTTCTTGTAAACATACAAGGAAGAAATAATTTCAATGAAAAAAACAGACAAAAAAACTTCTTTGGCATATGAAAAGAGGGAGTGCTTCCCAATGAATTTTATGCAGCCAGAATAAATCTGATACTAAAACCTGACAAGAACAATATAAGAAAGAAAAGTTACAGAACAGTATCTTTCATGGCATATAAGTAAAAGTCTTAAATAAAAATTAGCAAGTCAAATAAAGTAATATACAAAATATATGATGTGTTACTATGGTGAAGAGTGTTTCATTTCAGGAAATCAGGATTGGTTTAATATTAGAAAAGTTATCAATATAATTAATCACTTGAAGAGCATAAAGAATAAAAGTAACATAATCATATCAATACATGCAAAAAAATCATCTGACAATATTAAATACTCATTAGTGATTTAAAAAAAAGATTCACAAACTGTAAGGGAAGGAAGCTTCCTCAGTTGGGTAAAAGATATTTACAAAAAACCCACAGTTAACATCATAATTAATGGTGAAATATTGAACTTTTTTTTTAGCTTGGGAACAAGACAAGAATGCCATCATCATCACTCCATTAAATTTTGTACTATAGGTTCTGTCCAGTGCAAAAAGCATGAAAAAAGTATAAAATTGAGGGAGAAAAGGGAAACATGACATAATTGTGTGTATATAAAATCTAGTAATGTTTACAGATAAACTAGTAGAAATTACTATGTGCATGTAGCAAGATTGTTGGATTCAAAGTTCATACAAAAAATTAAATATTATATCTATATGCTGAAAACAGGAATTAGAAAATAACACTAAAATATCATTTATAACAGCATAAAAAATCTAATTCCTAGGAATAAATCTGCCAATAGATGTGCTACAATGCAAATGACAAAATATGGTTGAAAGAAGTTTAAAAGTGGCTTAAATAGAGAGAATACCATGTTCCTGGATTGGAAGACTTACTATTTTGTACAAGGCAGAATTGTAAAATGAGCTCTAATTATTCATACCCTTGTATAATCTCCTCTTGACTGTGGGCAGGGCCCTCAGCTTCCTTTAATTCAAGGAATACACACAAAGTGAAGGGATTTTGCAGATATAATTAAAGTCCCTAATTAGTTGAAGTTAAGGAAAAGTGCCATTATCCTGGGGGTGGGGGGCTGACTGATCACATGAGCCTTTTAACGAGGGTTTAGATAGCGAAGAAGGAAGAAGAGACTCTCCCGGTCTTAAAGAAGCAAGCTGCCAAGAATTCTACATAGGAAGGAACAAATATTGATTCCTGACCTTCAAGTGCCCCTCAGGCCGACTCAAAGTAGGGAGAGACGCGGCCTTCGGGTTAATGGAGGGAAAATCATATAACCAATGAGCTGGTGAGGACCACCATGGCACACCCCATATTTAATTCAGAGGTCAAGGTAAATGTCATCCCCACAATGATCCAGGCCACAATCAACTTCCAGATTCACCCTGCACTGACACACAGGAGCTCATCAAGAATGTTGTGGCTGATGACTGTCCAGCTTCATGTGTTGAACCCCTTTGATGACCAGGCCTTGGACTACCAGCTGCCCCACCAGATCACGCCACTCATCTTCCTGGTAGTCAGTATTGTCCCCCAAGTACTTGTATTCAAAACATAGACAGCCAACACTATATGAACTTCACCACTGACATCTACTGGTTTAACCTCATCGACCTCTAGCTTCCAAGCTTCAGTAGTATCCAAGGGATCAAGGAGAAAATCTTATGCCAAGCTTATGAGACCCAGTTGAAATTCATCTTTGAGCTGATGCAGAATGCTGACAAGGACCACAAGCCAGTTTCTCATCTGTGTGAACTGTGGAGTTGAGGAGCCAGCTAGATTAGGGGTGCCTGACCATGCACCGGCACTAACCAGGGGGGAAAGCCAACTTTTGGTCAAACCTACATTGTAGTTCATTGCCCACCTGCCTTGCTCACCTTTAAACTCATGCAGGTCTAAGGGTGGAAAGGGAAAGCCTGCAGGAAACTGGTTCTCTGTTCCTCCTGATAACTCCATCTCTCTGACCAACTGACCTGCGTTTAAGCCCTCTTGCCCTTCTTACTTTAGAGGCAATCTGTCTTGTCTATCTTATGTTAACTGTTCAGCTGCTCCACCCTCCAGGCTTGACTTAACAAATGCAGATTGAAAAATCTAAACCAGGTTTTACCAACTAGAAGTGTTTAATTCAGGGTACTCTTGCAGGGCTGCATTCTCTAGAGTTTGCATTTTCTTCTTGTGGTAACTTCCTTTCTCTTACCCGCACTCCCCTCTTGGATTACTTAGCTGTCTCTTCATCTCTCCTCTCCTGCCCCGCAACCCTTCCCTTCCCCTCCAATTTATTTTACATCAAACTGGAATGTTACTGTAATTGCCACAACAAGCAGTCAAAGAAGTATTCTATGCAGCAAATTAAAAAAAAAAATGGAGCAAGTACTTGGAAGAGGACCCTGAACCACATTTCATACCCACACTGAATCAAGTTTGCAGCCAAATAGCTTTGTGAGCCTTGACCCTGGGCAGAGAACCCAGATAAACCATGCCCAGACTTCGGATTATGGAAAATGAGATAATTAATGAGTGTTGTTTTAATTCCCTGAATTTGTGGTAATTTGTTATACAGCAATAGAAAACTCAAACACTGAAGACTTTAGACCCCATCCAAATCAGTCTATATGTTAAACAAAGTCCCAAATTCCCAGCAGCTTTTTTTAAATAAAAATTAAGCTAATTCTAAAATGTATAAGAAAATGAAAAGGTTTTATATGAGTCAAGGAAATCTTGATGAAGAATAAAGCTGGATTACTTATATCAGTAGATATCAATACTTAGTATAAATCTACAGTAATTGTGAATGCATAATATTGGCATGAGTATAGAGATTAAGGAATCACAATCACAGTTCAGAGACAGATTCACACATATATGTTCACCAGTTTTGTGGTAAGAACACCACTGGAATTTGTTATCCAAAGATGGTCTTTTCAATAAATGGTGCTGGGTCAGTTGGATAGTCATAAATGATAACACTAAGTTTTACCCATAAAAACTAGTTTGAGATAGATCATAGATCTAAATATAAAAGGTAAACTAATGAAGCTTCCAGAATAAAATAGAGGAGAAAATTTTCAGTGCTTGAAGTATGCAAAGATCTCTGAAACAGTTCACAATGAGCAAATCATAAAAGAAAGGATTGATAAATTTTTTTTTATGAAATTAAAACTATTCACAAAGGATACTGCTATGAGACTGGAAAGATAAGCCATTGTCTCACGTACGTGCATCAGAGAACTTGTCTCCAGACTATCTTATTCAATAAATGTCAATCAATAAAATTAAGATTAAGAAAACCAATCAATGAGAAAAATGTAAATCACAGTTTTATAAATGGGAAAAAGACAAAAGCATACAAAAGACAGAAGAGTCAGGTCGCCAAAAAACACGAAATGTGCAGTATCATTAGTCATCGGGAAGTGCAAATTAAAATTGTAATGAGGTGTCATTGCATAGTAACTGAAATTGTTAAAATTGAAAGACTGATAATACTAAATGTTGTCTTCTCATATAACTTTCCCTGTTAAAAGAACCTGGATGCAAGGTATGATTCAGATCTTGATTTGGGATTGAGTTTGAATTAAGAATGCAGGGTCCTGTTGTTTCTTTCACTTTTTATGTAAATCTATATTTTATGTAAATCTATATTTTATGTAAATCTATTTATAACAATGGATGTTATAGATATTAATTAGTTAGCTTCTTGAAAGAAAATCTGTGGCCCTTCATGGTAACAGAGAAAACTATGGTATTCTTCAGAATAATGGAGAAAAGAATCCAACACACCAGGAAGAGAGAAAGCCCTTGGATAGCTTCGGACCAGAAAAGTCATTTATAGTGTAAGTCATTTTCTATGAAAGGATGTGAAGAGGTATCTACAGACATCATGTCCAGGGAAATGATTATTGCACTTCTGAGTATGAGTCCTTAGTTGTGCGGTGGTATGTTTTGATATTCTTTCACTTCTTTGCTTCTAGAAAGAACATTTTTTTAAAAGAATGAGTATAATGGCATAATACTTCCAGACAGCACCGTCTTATTACTGCAACATTCTGTAAGGCTTGCTACTTACATGGTCTGCCCTCATGAGTCTAAGAATCTTAACTACAATTCTGCTGAAATTTCCTATTTTGATATAACTTTATAAAACTATCAGGAAGGTTTCTCTGACTCACATTATGAAAAATTGGATAAGAATGATTCAACTCACACTACAGACAAAACCAAGTATGCTATGAAGTTAAACACAATTAAATAACTATAAATAATTCATAAATTCTCCATGCTCATTAGTAAAGCACTTACTTAGACCCTTAGACATAAAGCTAAGGAATTATGTCTCTGCAAAGTAACTTTCCTGTTCCTTTGTCCAGCCTCTTCTGATCTCTGTATGTCTCATTTCCTCCATTCCCATTAAGCATTCATAACGTTGCATCCTTTTATCAGAGACGTTAGTACAAATAGCAAAAACTAATCGGGATATTTTCTCCCCCTCTTCCTGTCCCTGCCCCCTTCCTCCTGCTCTTTCTTCTCCTACAACTATAAGATTCTTCCTGGTAGATATAGCGGAGTGACTCATTCATGAACATTTTACCTTAGCTAGACCAATCAGATTCTTTCTTCCAGGAATTTGAAACTATGATTTAGAAATAGGTAGGCACGTCTTTGTGCATGAATATTAAGCTATAAACTCAGGGACTTTGTGGTTACTGAGCATGGAGACTCCTGCTGGTTGAAGAGCTCTAGACTTTTCACATAGCAGGTGTGTGTGTGTGTGTGTGTGTGTGTGTGTGTGTGTATTAGGAGATAACAATACAAGCATTCTTTCTTGTAAGTGACTTATTCAAACTATAAAAATAACTCCTTGAAGCATAGAGTACTATAAAAGACAGACTTCCTCCAGAGCTCCCAATAATGTGTGCTAAAAGGACCAAAACATCTCTGGCAAGGAATGTCACCATTTCAAGGATTAAAAGAGTTAAGCCATATAAAAAAATGTATCACAGCCTCTGGGAAATAATTGGTACTCAATAAATTTTAGCTGTTATCGTCATTATGAAAAGTTAGGTTTGGTGAAGTGACATGGAATCTGTCATGACAAAACAAAAGAGGTGCAGAGAAGGGGAAGGTGAAAAAAAGAGATGAGATGTTTATTAGAATATGTGAAAACATCTTGCAAATTCACAAGAATGTGGTCAGAGTAGAAAATAAAACTACTTAGTGGCTCAGTTCTGAAAAGGATAGTTGAGTAACTTCAATGAGAGGATTTCTTCCCTTCAATTTTCTGAAATGTGCTTTAAAAAAATTACTCATTTTCTTTTAATCCCTTTAAATATTCAGCTTAAATTGGTGCATTTGAAAGTGTATCACGAATGCATACAGCTTGAGAACCAATGAGCTAGTTAATGAATTACTCTACTATAGTTTTTTATTGCCAAATCAACCATTGCTGAATGATTAATTTAATTTATAAATATTTTTACAAGAAAAAGAAGGAGGATGAGAGCAAAGAATTGTTGAATCAAGATGTATGATTTGGCTCTCTATATAAGCCAAATTCAGCACATAAAATAACAACAGATTCATTCAGTTATATAGAATAAGTATCCTAGAAAAATTATAAGATACTCTATATAATCTTGCCTTCTATATTTTAGATTGTTTGCTAATGAAATCATCAAATGAAATGAAAATTAAGTAAAAGCATTAGAAGAATAACATTATCTAGTGTTTATGTAGTTTTTACTGTGTGTCAAAAGCTCTGCTTTGCATAGACAATTTTTTTCACTCTACAACCACCCTGTAAGGTAGGCTGCAGGGGACAATGATTTTGGTATTCTCCATTGCCATTTCTGTTTCTTCCCTCACTGTGAGCTTGCTATGTGGTCTGTTTACTACTGAACCTATGATCAATACATTGGCTTAAACCACTAAGAGCACTGATCAATACATTTGCTTAAACCACTTTGAGTACTCCTCATTCTTTCTGCTGTAGAAATAATTTTAAAGGACTTCTAGATAGCTAAATTCCAAAGAAGCTTGAAGGGCTTGCATTTGATGATTATGAGTAAGGTAGAGCTCTCTTGCTCTGGAGGAAGCAGGGTGAGATGGGATGCTCAGAAGTACTACAGGCATTTGGATACCCTCAAGTAAGCCAACATTGTCGTGGAACCTTAGAAAAATGAAGCCAGAGCTGTGATCAAAGACTTCTTGAGAACTCTGCACTCTGAATTTACATAGACCACTGCATTTTGGTTACTGAAGTTTATTTTGAGTAGTTTTGTAAAAGTTATAATCAAACATCATAAATGATTCATAGGCATATTATTATATCCATTACATACATGGAAAAAATTAGATTCAGAAATGTTGTACTATTGTCTAGAAAATAAGTTCTAGAACTAGGATATGGATTCTGAAAGTCAGACTCCAGAGCCACAGGGTCTAACCTGTAAGATAAATGGCCTTCCTAAATGATAATTGAAAACACTGTAGCATTGACTATCAGTACATTCGAGAAATTTTAAAGAGTATTTCTTTAATATTTCCTTATCTAATTCAAAAAATATTGATGGAGAAGTGGTTTTTTTTATTTATTTAGTTTGTCAAAATGAAAGGAAAGATTGAGAGAATTATTTGCAGGTTTTAGAATACAAATACCTGGGTTACTCTGTATGAAAAAGGAATTTTGGAAGTACGAATAATTACAATAATTGCCTCATTTTCTTTCTTTCTTTTTTTTTTTTAAGATGACCTGAGTTGAAGTTGGATGCTTAACTGACTGAACCACCCAGGTGCCCCATTGTCTCATTTTCTTAATGTGAAATCACTGTTGGGCTATTGACAGTTTTCCCTCTCTGATGTATTGAACAGTCCCTTGGGTTAGTGGAAGAATAGGAGTTTGGGGGACTAGACATTTGGAGATCTTTGAGTTCTGATAAATCTCTGAATGGCTCAGTCTTTGAACCTCAGTGTCTTCATCTATAAAAACTGGCTAATGATACTTTCCTCACTGGCTTGTTGAATAGATGAAATCTAATAGAACCATGACTAGAAAAAAAAAAGCCCACAAGAATTAATGTCTAAATCATACGAAATATTTCTGTAGATTCTGAGGCACTATATGGCCTGGTTAGTAGTAGTAGTTCATATCTTTAAATTCTCCGAGAAATTGTATTCCTTAGATACATGCTCTTAGCAATACATTCATTCCTCCTTACAACACTGAAGAACAGGAACAAATTTGTGGCTTTATTGGACACATTTGCACATCTAACCACCCTTTGCCAAAACTCCCTGTGTACTTCTTGATGCATGGTATGCTGGATAGGATATTGATTTTTATAGTCATAAAGTTCGAATCCTGACTCTGACACTTACTAACCATGCACTGATCAAGTTGTTAACTTCTCTCGGGTCATTTGCCAAAAAGAAAAAAAAAGAATGCTTTGGAAGGAAGGAAGGAAGGAAGGAAGGAAGGAAGGAAGGAAGGAAGGAAAGAAGATGGATTACAAGGGATAGCATCAACCAGAAAGATAATATAAATAATACATACAGTGCTTCACATGAATTAGTCATTACATTCATGTTCATTCCCATTTGTCTCTCTTGCCTGTCTCCTTCCTCATTGTTACCCGAGCACCACATCAGAGTACTCTTTTATGTGTGGAGGTATCAGCATCTTTCTGCTTTAATGGATGAAATTTATTCTCTTTGAAATCTAAGGAAATTGGGAAATTTAGAGAACATCTATCTGAAAGTGCTGAATATAGTTCAAAACAAGGTTTAAAACTAAATCAAATAATATTTTACCCTATGTTGCAGATGAGTTAATGAAATCCTTCTGAATACCATTGAAAAATATTGTTTCAAAAACTTCACCTGGCTTAAGAAATGTAGGGTACTTTGGAAGTCTTTTGTTTGATTTTTACTGTAAAATATAAGACCAAATTATAATTTCATGTATTTTACTGCATACACACACACACACACATACACACACGTACACAGAAACCATACGCAAAATGATGTATCTAAATTATACAGATCCAAAATCTTTCTCTTTTTATGTATACATATATTGGAATTTTTAATCTGAAAAGCATAAATAATTGCCTTAGTTCTCCATTTTTCATACACTTCATAGATCAACTTCAAATTTCACTCTTTTAAATTAACTTTGCTTGCTGTCCCAACAGACTAGCACTACATAGCATATATTAAATATGGAAAAAAGGTACTTTATAATGCATTATCTTCACCAAAGTAAATTAAGGCTCTTTTTCATAGAAAAAGAATGTCTGTGTAGAATGCTAATAAGCTAAATGTTTATTCTTATGGCATCCATTTCTATTACAAACAACAATGGTTCTTTAAAAAAAAAAAAAGGGAAAGAAAAGAGCAGCAGAACAAAGCAGTAGTCTAAAATGAGCCCTGAGCAGGTGCAGAGTAATGCCGCATTCAGGGTATGGTAGTGGTAACCTCTCCCTTTGGGTATTTGTCGTTTATATATTTAGCATTAGCGCAGTGTCTGTAGGAGATTAACTTATAAACAGAAAACCAAATTGGAACTAAAGGCCTCTCTAAAGGAGATGTATATTGTGTAGGGACTATCTATCATCTTGTGCTCCAGAGATCGGCTCTAACAATGGGCCATATTAGTATGCAGGCACTTCTGTTTTATTCCTTTTCCAGTTTTTGTTCTTGGAATGAGGTATCCCCATGAAACTCATTAAACCTCCTATTTCTGCAGCTGACACTCCACTCAGGCATGAATAATCTAAGGGGTAAACAGAAAGTTGATATAAATATGCAAGCATTTTTGATTAAACATAACATAATAGATAACTAAGAAACTGAAAGTGACTCATCCACACAAAAAAGAACACTTTACTACTTTTATTATGCTTAGTGATGAGAAACTTTAATCTGAGTTTTAAATCCTTGTCAAATTCGAACTCCTTAAAATTGTCACGACCTCATAAGATACAAGATATTATGAGTATGAATATTCAAAGCATGGGGATGAGAAAATTCAAGTAAATAATTGTAAATACCTTTTCCTTGGTCACCTTTAAGATAGTCTTGCATATGAGGTAACAATGGAAGAAGGATATATTATTTAATAACTTCTTTGTGGATATTTGCTTACCACTGAAAGAAAGAAACTGGGATTCACAAATCACGCAAACTTAGAAACTAGACCACCCACTTTGAGTACATCACTGTGTACTATATCTCAAGTAAACAAATTGAAAGAAAAAAATAACTTTTTAAGATGACTACTGATAGAACAATTAAGGCTTATCAGATTGGTGTAAATTAATGGTTGGTGACACTCTTCACTGGTGATAGAACCAATTTAATACAATAATGATTTGGCAGTAGCTAGACAGTACCAAAGCAAGCATGCTCTTCACCCCGGCACTCTGCTTCTAGGGGCCACTACGGAGAAACAGGTGCTCAGTGCACAAGAATACCAGTGGCCCCATAGTTTGTATCAGTGAAAAATGGATTTCAATGTGGTCATTGATGTAGCAAAAATAAACTTTTGGACCCATGTGTCAAGGGATAACTAAAATCTATGGATTAAAGACTCACATGTAAAAGTAAAACTTTATAAAAATGTTAAAGAATGTATAAGACGATTATTTTTCTTACTGGGATGGGGTGGGAGAAAGCAGACGTCACACTATAAGCCTTACATACAAATGTGTTGAAATATATACTACATTAAAATGACAAGTTTTGTTTCAAAAAGAGACACTGAAAATTAAGAAAACAACCCGAAACTTTAAGAAACTTGAGATGCATATAACAGAGTACTGTTCTTCAGAATAGATCGAAGAAGTATTATGTATCAAGAAGAAGAAAAGAAAACAGAGAAAAGTAGATAAAAGCTGTGAGCAGGTAATTCAGAAAAAATTTGATACAAATTATATTAAAATGCAAAACTTCACTAGTAATCACAGAGATAAAAATTTAAATAATATTTTGATACCATTTCACACCCCAGAGATGGGCAAAATTGGAACAGTTTGACAATAAAAAGGTGGGTAAAAATACATAGAACCATTGAGGCTCTTAAAATATTGATGTAAATGTAAACTAGCAAAGCCATTTTTTAAAAGCCATTTTAGAGGACAATTTGGCAATATTTAGTGAATTCGAAGATGTACACATACTTTGACGAAGTAACTCCACACCTAGTCATATGCATCTATGTTCCAACTTACAGGCACAGTCATCAAAGAATTTAAAAATAAAATTGATTATTTTTTGAGTTCTATCATGTCATTTTTGGGTTTTTCTAAGTTTAATTTTATGCAGTATTTTAATGTATTTATTTCTTATTTAATTTTCTTGTTACCTTTTCACTTATTTTGAAATAATAGGTATAGTTTTAATATTTGTTTATTCTAAATAAATGTCTCTAAGGAATTGAATCTTGACAACAGCCATGTGAGTGAGCTTTTTTTTTTTTAATATTTTATATATTTATTTGACAGAGAGAGAGAGAGAGACAGCCAGCGAGAGAGGAAACACAAGTAGGGGGAGTGGGAGAGGAAGAAGCAGGCTCCCAGCGGAGCAGTGAGCCCAATGCGGGGCTCGATCCCAGGACGCCGGGATCATGACCTGAGCTGAAGGCAGACGCTTAGTGACTGAGCCACCCAGGCGCCCCCATGTGAGTGAGCTTGAAAGTATATCCTCCCCCAATTAAACCTTCAGATACAGACACAGACCAATCCCTGATGGCAGCCTCATGAGCGTTAATGAGGCAGAAGAATCTAGCTAAATATTGTACCTGGATTGTACCTGGAATCTCAAGCCACAGAAAATGTCAGATAATAAATATTTGTCAATTTAAGTAGCTAGTTTGTTATGCTGTAAGAGATAACTAATATAACTCATATGTGCAAAATTAGGTAAATGTGTGTTATATATTGCTGCATTATTTGCAGTTGCCAAAAAACAGAGGCAAACTAAATGTACATTAATAGAATAGTAAATATGTGAAGGTCCGATCATAAAATGAAATGTCACGTTATGCTAAGAAGGGATAAAGGATGTTCTTTGTGCAGTGATATGAGAAGATAATATATTATTTTTAAAAAGCAAGCAATATACAGAGAGTGCGTAGCATGCTGTCATTTGTTTCTGCATTTAAAACATTTCTGGACAGATACACAAGGAACTAGTAACCATGGGTACCTATTTCAGGGAACTGAGGTGGGTGGAAACTGGGTGGCTAAGGTACAGGGGTGGGAGGAAGACAACTCTATAGCGTTGTATACTTAATGACTTTGGAACCACATGAATGGATTAGCACAAATTAATTGTTTAAATGCTTAAGGGAAATAAAAGGGAAAATATTTAACAGGAATGCATTTACTTAAAAAAAAAAAAAAAACCCTGCAATGTTGGATGAGAAAAAACAAATTGTATACTGTGTGGTGCATATGTAGCTGACCCTTGAACAACATGGGTTTGAACTGCACGGATCCACTTATACATGGATTTTTTTTTTAATATAGTACATTACTATAAATGTATTTCCCCTTCCTTATGATTTTCTTAATGACATTTTCTTTTCTCTGTCTTATTTTACTATAGGAATATGGTATATAACACATACAACATGTGAAACATGTGTTAATCAACTTTTTATGTTATCACTAAGGCTTCCAGTCAACTGCAAAGATTAGTAGTTAAATTTGGGGGGCATTAAAAGTTATACATGGATTTTCGGCTGTGTGGGGGTTGGCACCCCAACCCCTGCATTGTTCAAGGGTCAACGGCATGTGTTTTAATAGCAGGCAAATCATTAATATATAATTTACTAATACTTGCCCATGTAGCAGGGCACCTGGGTGGTTCAGTCGGTTGTCAGACTCTTGATTTAGACTCAGGTCGTGATCTAAGGGTTGTGAGATCAAGCCCTGCATCTGGCTCCAGGCTCGGTGGGGAGTTTGCTTGAGATTCTCTCTCTTCCTCTCTCCCTCTACCTCTTCCCCCGTGCTCTCTCTCTCTAAAATGAATAAATAAATCTTTTAAAAAATACTTACTTATGTAGTAATAATTCAAAAATACGCATGGGAATAATAAATTCCAAATTTAGGCTAATGGTTCTTTCTGGAAAGATAAAGAGGTGAATAGGATTGAGGAAGGGAAAGTCAAGTGACTTCAACAGTAACTTTCACATTTTTATTTCAGTTTAGGTCATATAGATTAAAAAAGTTCAGAGAAGGGCAGAAATGTAGAAATACTTGGGTTTTTTTTTTCAGGTAAAGGAATTATTTTAAGAAAGTCCTTTTAAATAAAAATATTTTATATTTTAGTTTAGTTTAGTTTATATCTTTTTTTCCCACATTATTTCTGTGCCCTCTAAATTGCCCCAATCACCTCTCTATTCTTGCCAGTTTGGAGAAAAATATGGTGCAAATGTCAAATCAGAACACTTTCTTCCTCTGCTTTTCCTGAAAGTCAATTTTCCAAAGTGCCAACCACCCTCCAGCCCCCAGCTCCCCAAAGCATAAGTCAAAACACCTGAACATATATTCAAGGAGGTAGCCAAGACCTTGTTTTACAACCCTCAACTGATCACTCCCCACCAACTTATAAAAAGGGTCAGAGAAGCTGTATTGAAAATGAAAAAACCAACCCTATAAGTATAAAGGAGAACCAAAAAAGTAGCATTGATTTATTTAAAGATTGTATGAGCATATCTCAGTGATTATTCCAATATTAAAACTGTTTAGGCTTTAGACTGCTTGTTTGTGTGTCTGAGGTCTTTACTCATTTTTATTTATTTATTTATTTATTTATTTATTTATTTGATTTTTTAAATTTAAATTCAATTAACATAGAGTATATTATTAGTTTCAGAGGCAGAGGTCAGTTATTCATATTTTATTTTATATCTTTTAATGATATTAACATTAACTAGGATTCTGCAAAAAATCATACGAAATTTAAAGGTGGTTATGTTATAAATGGAACAGTCACTGGACCTATTTAAGAGAGTTCATATAAAGAGACATAAAAGTCATCTATCTTCAATCTTAGAACTATGAAAGTAAAAATGTTAACATCATTAGGACCTATTGACTACTAATTATTTTACCAAGGCCATTTCATTTTGTATTCATAATAAACAAATCAATCTGTAACAGAGCTGAAGCTCACTTTGTAGAAACAAAGCATTATACGTTCATTGCAACAATAAACAAACCAAAACAAAGCAAAAATTGTAATATTCCAAAGAAAGCAGAACTAATAACAGGTATATACAGTCACATATTAGATGAATAGTTTTTTTAGCACCAACTTCATAAAATCTAAGAATTTTTCTGGACTTCAGGGGTCTTGTGGTTCAATCTATTAACCCAATACAAGAATAGTGTCTATTACACTCTGTAAAGAGATATTTTAGTTCTATTTTTATCCAGTTGGTCCTAATTATGCCCTCCAGAGAGATGAAGAGCAAGCTCAAATCCACATTGCATAACCCTTTCAAATATTGGGAGATTGTTTAAAATACTTTCTAAATTTCCAAGCTGTAAATTCATAATTCCTTCAACTATTCTTTCTATGCCAAGTAATCCGGGCCTTGGTAAACTAATTTTCAAATGCTTCAGTTTGTCAAATTCCTTTTAAACTTAGTCTTCAAAATTTACTCTATGACTGATCTAGGTGCGTAATTTAAGTCAAAAGTCAACACCTTACTGGAATTAAGAAGGTAAATTGGGATTGGTGGAGATCACGGTGAACTCCTGACTGCTTACCACTGTCTAAAGAGGGTATATCAGGGGCTCCTGGCTGGCTCAGTTGATAGAGCATGTGACTTTTGATTTTAGGCCAATGAATTTAAGCCCCAAATTGGGTGTGGAGATTACTTAAAAAAAAAAAAAAAGAGGTTTAGGTTAACTATTGTAACAAGCAATCCTCAAATCCCAATGGTTTAATACAATAAAGGTTTATTTATTGCTGATGTTAGAGCAGAGATTAGCTCTAACTCTGTTCCACGTAATAGTTCAAGGATTCAGACTCCTTCGATGCAGTGTCCCCTTTGTCTCTTACGGCTTGAAGTTGTCCAACCGAATCCTCACCCTCAGTCTGACATACAGGCGAAGAAAGGGAGAAGTGAGTATCATATGGGCAATTTTTTCAGCAGCCATTCCTTGAAGTTACTTCTATCACTTTTAACTATATTGGATTGGTTGAACTCAAACAGTGACAACTGATTTATTGCAAAATGTAATTTAGTTGTGTGCTGCGAAAAAAAGAAAAAAAGAAGAAAGAAAAGGAAATGAGATTTAGTGAACACATAGCATTGTGTCTTCTAACGGGATAATAGCTACTCAGCTCAAGCCTTTTAATGGCATGTAGGCATGTTGGTCCAATGTTGCCAGATCTTCGAATTTTTAAAGAACATCTAGAAATTCTACTTTCTTTTTTTAACAAGACATCTGATTTTTAAATGTTGGCAACTAAATCACTCTTTCAATGACCTTATATGAGCCAAACAAGATCTGTCTACAAACCAGATCCAGTCTGTCGGTTAACAGGGTGCAAACTTTGACTGTATTAAAATATCCTACAAATGAACACTGACTGGAGGTCAAAGTTCAAGATCTCTTCTACTGGGAATTGTGGGAACACAGTGTTGTAGCACTAACGTGTTAGTTGGAACTAGTAAGAAGTGCTAGTGGGTGGTGCCACAGAAACTAAGGGGTAGGATGAATTTTTATAAATAACAGAGGTCAACAAGTTACAGCCCGTAAACTAGGATAAGGATACAAAGGTCACTGGATCCAGAAAAATCGAAAACCAGGGCCAGCCACAAACCTGGAGTAACATTATGCTCTCAGGGCTCTTGACACTTGAGATGCAGTTGGGAAAAGTCTGTATACAAACAGAAGTATCTATAATACACAACCACCCAGATTTGTGGTATAAACTGAATACATGAAAATTCAGAGACATAAATCATCAGACTGTGGTTTGGTGTTTAGGAAAAGCTTTAAGAGAGAAGGGAGATTCAAAGCAAGGTTTGAGGAGTTTAATAATGGAGAACCTGTGTATACTCAGATCATAAGTGGAAATGTGATAAAGAAAGAATACACAGGGATTCTAAGGAGCTGAATTAACTTTCCAGCTCTGCTTTAACTAGCTTCCTGAGTGGCAGAGGCTGTTAATTATCCCCTAATCACTATTCTCACTTTCTTCTCCATTTTGAGTGGGCACATGGCTTCCTCGCCTTTAGGTTTGACCATATGTCTAAATTCTAGTGATGGCTATGAGGACAGCAGGGTGTGCAACTTCCAGAAAATGCCCTTAAAGAGAATGCTTTCATCCTCCTCTCCTTGCTGCTTAGAAAAAATACCTAAATGCTGAAATTCCAGCAGCTAACAGGGACCATGAGGTGACCTTGGGAATGGTGGCCTTTACAGCATGTCACCAAGAACGCGGGCAGGGCTGGAAACCTTTGGGCTCCTTAAAGAGAAGAGAGGGGAAAAAATAATTTTCTTATTTATGCCTGTTTATTAACTTTTTTCCTTAGTTTTTGTTGTTTTTTTCTCTTCTAATATTTAGACTTGAACATTTTACTCTATCTCCTTTAACTGGAATTTCCTTAAAGCAAGAGAGGTAAATTTATTAAATAGCTCCATTGACATCTTCATACTTTAACATTCTATATGATTCAGTGAAAAACTTTCAAAAAATCTATTTGAATAATCCATGCCATGTCACAATTTGCATCAACACGTCTCATACAGAAATGTGAAAAATTCAGTGACTTACTCAGGTTTTTCCATATATACAGACATTTCTCTATGAGGAAATATGTGATGATACACACCACATTTAAAATATTATAAACTATGTACCAATAGCAATTGGAATAGAAAAATATCCCCAATTTTTTCATTCATTAATATCACACTTAAAGAAAAAAAAAACCATCATTAACGGTAATATAAACATTTTTATAATTAATTCTCTAAACGAGTGATTAACATTAATTTCTACCAGGCCAATATTTCCCACAGTACATTCATTTGTAGTTAAATCTTCATAAGAGATCAACGAAATGAGTTCACTGGGGTGATATCACCGTTTACCCATATTTCCTTTTGAGAAATTCACCAAACCCATTAGAATACAAAAAAGCCCTGAGCCATCTCAAACAAAACATTTATTTCTGTTGAGTCAGTCATTTCTGCATCGTACTTGACCACAGCAAAGAGCTTGGGAAACAGTTCTTGATGGTATACTCTTCCAGAATGCTTTCTTTATATCCTGCTGCTTCTCCATTTAGGAAAGTAAACAAAGCCCCAAGGTAACAGATAAGTAAAAATCCGTTTGCGATTTCACAGCACATTCTGCAAGAAAACTGTTTGTAAACCACAGCTTGAGGTTCTCAAAGGAAAACAAGAATGATCAGTGAACCTAGTTTAGACATTGCACATTTAATTTTGCCTTCTGAGCGGTGCCTCTTGTTGCAGGAGTCAGCTTCGAGTCAGAAGTGCCAGTGTCATATTATGAACATCTGTCAGACACTTGACATACACACCCTGGACTTTATATTCTTGGAGAGGGATTTCAAGAAGATAATTTTAGTGGTTGCTTCTAGGCATTTCCTTGGTAATAAATCTTATAGTTTACATAGGCAATAAATATTCTTTTTGTTAATATCAGTAAAAATGGAAGCAAGAAACTCACAAGTGAGAAAAGGGTGATACAAAAATAAAATTAGTACTTGGAAATAGCTCCTTTTTGGTACAGAATAATTTATTTTGTTCTCTTAAGTGATTTGTCTATCAAGAGAAGAGAAATCGTCTATAGGGACTAGGAGATGCCATCTGGTGATTTTATACAATATTACTATTTAAAAAGCTCTATTTTTCCCAATTGTAATACATCTAAAGACTCGTTTTTTTGAGATTTCAGTGACTGTGTCTAGAGAACAGTTTTTTTTTAATTTCTCTTGAGCATTCAAGTAAAGGGGTAAAAGTTATTTTCATCATTTAAAATACCTCCATAGATTTGGAATACAAAAGTAAGGAATGGAAAGAACAACTGATGTGTATCAAGAATCATAAATCCATTAAGTTGGTGAAAGTCCACAATATTTTGAAACATGCCATCAAAAATGATCTTGATATATTTCCTCTGGAAATATGTCTACCATAGACCATGTTACAAACACGTGGATTTGGAATACATAGAACAGATGGTGGGTTTTCATTTTATTCAATTGCTTTACAAGTGGATGAACCAAACATCCGGTCGAATTTTTATTTTTAATTCATTTGCACTTATAACTCTAATTACATATAATGGAATGCTACGAAGAGTTAACAGAATGCTTTTATAGAAACATAACAATAATAATGTAGGATCATTGATTCAAAACCGCCATTCCTAGGGAAAGCCTAGAAGTCAGGAACTTGCAAGTAAAATATAAAACATTTGTTCAGAAATAACTGTCAGCTTTACATTTCAAAATATATGGATGGTCATGTGTAGCTGTTTGGGTAATGACCAGCACTGAGGTATGTTGTTAGGTTAAAATAATGAATATATGGTACAAAAAAGAAAGAACATCTTTGGGAGATCAGACATGAGACTGCCAATTTTGGTTTTGAGCCAAGTTGAATTTCACTGGGATGTTACTAATTTGATTGGTGGTGACCATTGGGTTTACTTTTGAAAACTGTGCATTTCACATGAGCACACAATGTGACAATACATATGCAACTTAGACCAGAAAATACATTAAGCTATAGACCTGAGGCTTGTATTTTCAATTTTGATTTAAATGTTTACTTGCCCACAGCAATATTTTATGAAGCCCTTGAACTCATGAACTCACGCCATTCTGTATGTCTAGTTTCCCATGTGCCATGTTTGATGACTTTTCTGAATGACCACTAATATTAATTCGTGTACATAATTCAGAATATTCTATTTTGAAATCCAGCATAACATTTCATTTCAATCTACTGATTGAGTCCTCGAGGGAGGACAGAGACTATTAAATTTTCAAAGCTTCTTGGTGCTCCTCCTGTATCTAATAGAAACAGCCAATTGGAAATAACCGCTGTCGTTTCTCCAGGGAATCTAGCTGTACCTTATTACACAATGTCCATTTTCTAAGACATAATGTAATCATAATTAATCTCAAGCTTATTAAATTTCTCTACTGGCCTTTGGAGATGATTGTTTTTATGAGTATAAATTCTAAAAGTTTCTGAAGAAACAGTGAGGCACGGCCCATTAATACCCTCATACACCTGCTGCTGTTGTGAAATCTACGGCTTCAGTAAGTGAATTTTATATTAAAGTGAATTAAATATTAAAGATCACATTTTCAACAATATGTATTTTAAGTTACAATCCTATAAAATGAAGATAAAATTAAAATATCCTGCTAAAATAAGCACACTTCCTACTTGCTTTCACACACAAAAAAAATTGTAAGCATAATTTAGATCTTATTTTAACAATTTAGAGTCATTTTTATGACCACCAATTTTATGCTTGGCTTTAGTATGGTTGCTTTTCTATCTCCTCTCTGGTTATTATTTAACTATTATATAACATTTTAGTTTATATAACATTTAGTTTAGTATAGGACTGAGCACACAGAAGTTTCTTTTAAAATGTTTATGGAATGAATGCATACATTCTCAAACAAAGCTTTCAGTTCTTCTCCTTCTACTTTGATGTGTAACAGGGAAATAAAATACCGAAGCTTGTTGAAAATGTCCATTCATTATACAAAATATTGATTTGAGGGTCTAGCCAATAGACAAACGCATCAATCTTAAAATACCAGGTATTTGAACGGATCAGAACTTTCCCACTTGCTAGCAGGTTCTCAGATTGTTACAGATGTTGAAATTGACAGAAGATTGACCACTGAGTAAATCAGATGTTATTGTCAAATAGAAAATGACACGTGGAAAATAACATGTTATTCTCTTGGGCAATACAATTATGATAAAAAATATATGCATTGCCTTGAACGGTTGTAATATTTAGTCATTGGTTTAGATATTGAAGAAAAGTCACACATAAACTTTCAAGTCTGTTGTCCTTGCACATGTGAGGCAGGCCAGAATCGATTCTGAATTATAATACTCCAAGAGGATAATGGGGTATAAATTGAAAACTGTAAGATTAGTGAGCATTGTGTTGGGAACTTTCCGGGTTTCTTTATATTCCCAAACTGTTCTCTGTGATTTTGTTCTTCCTAATATTTCCTGGCCTGAACGTATTGATACTTTGTCTCTTTACCTCTACATTATAGAAGACTGAGATGTGTTTCTTTCTTTCTTTTTTTTTTTTAAGATTTTATTTATTTATTTGACAGAGAGAGAGAGGCAGCCAGTGAGAGAGGGAACACAAGCAGCGGGAGCAGGAGAGGAAGAAGCAGGCTCCCAGCAAAGCCTGGAGCCTGATGTGGGGCTTGATCCCAGGGCCCTGGGATCACGCCCTGAGCCGAAGGCAGATGCTTAATGACTGAGCCACTCAGGCGCCCCTGAGATGTGTTTCTAATCTCATTGTTTTCATGTATTTGGAGTCTATTTCCAGCCCCTGGTGATGTCGACATGGTTAGGTCAGTGATACACTAGAGAACAGTGGCCAAAAACAAGCAAAAGAAGCAATGTTGTTAGATAATCATTTTTTGAAAATATCTGGATACTGGGAAATAGTCTTTTCATCCGGATTGCTGACTTGCTTATATATAATTTCATCAGGACAGTATTATATTTTTCATCATGTGTTTTTTTCTTCTCTTCCAGTTTTGGTACATTTATTTTGTAATAAAGTTTTAAAGAATTGATTAATACTAAAATACTTAAAGTTGTTCTGAATTTTACCCTACAATGCTGATTGTAATAATCTTAATTTTATTTCATTTCATACTTTTCCAGAAATTTCTAGATAAAATAACAGGTCACTTACTAATGGGCTTATCTATTTTGATTTTTTTAAATGAATCTCCATGAAATTTGTCTTATAAATAGTCGTACAGGCATTCTGTGGTTCTGATGGAATCTCCAGTTCACAGGCTATCTCAGATTTAGATGGCACTCGTCTAAAAGCTGGAAAGCATACTGCTTATAGAACTTCAACTTGGGGCTCATGGCTCCCTGTATCTGAGGATGCATTCTAGGGCTTTTACAATAACTTCACTATACAATTTTAAAAATCCGTGCTTCATTCTGTGTTTGTGAGCTGAGTAGCAATTTTCTTATTGATGGACTTAAGTTCAACAACTAAAAACCCGAGACTGAGAAAAAAGAGGCATCAATTCCCTACATTCTAAAGAATGCCAAAAATAAAGAGGCCATGATCTCTCTGATGGCTGATTACAGATAGCTCAGCTGTTACCTATCATTGCCCTAGTCTCTATCCCAACCTTGTTTATCCAAGCAGAACCTCAGGGAGAGCTGAACATTATTCAAATTGTAAATTATTAATCTAGGGTTTTCACTTTTTTGCCTTAACAGTGGAGAAATGGTGTTTACCAAATCCAAGACAGAAAGGCCACTCCCATGGGACGCCTTGGTGGCTCCGTCTGTTAAGGGTCCAACTCCTGATTTTGGCTCAGGTCCTGATCTCAGGGTCCTTCAAGCCCCAGGTTGGGCTCTCTGCTAGGCATGGAGCCTGCTTGATATTCTCTCTCTCTGTCTCCCTCTGTCCCTCCCCCTGCTCATATCCTCTCTCTCTCTTTCTCTCTCTCTTCTCTCTGTATGTCTCTCAATAAATAAATTCTTAAAAAAAAAAAAAAAGTAGAGCCACTCCCAGAATGAGAGGTCAACCCTGGTATCTTATTCTTCAGTTGAACATTTTCTTATGCAACATAGTTGTTGGTTTATGCCTGTCTGTTCAGAAGTAAGAGAATTAGATTATCAATATAAATTAAGTTAAATTTCTTAATTTGTTAAAAATTTCCTGTAGGTTTAATATGTAAGTTTTCTGGATCAAGTTATTTTAATATGATGTGTAATTCTTCAAAACAATATGTTCTATAAATGTCATCCAAAATAACTAAAGGTAAAATTTTATTAGAACTATAAAATAATTAGAAATTAATCTCTTAATGAGATTAAATTACTTTTAAATTTAAAATTTTAAAATATTAGTTAATACACGCAAAGATTAATATCACTTAATGTTAGAATGCAACAAATTTAGGATCAATTTCATTTCTATTTTTTATTGTTGTACAGAACAAAAAATATGCTTTCATAAATATGTTGGTAGGAATGACAATTTTTTAAAGATAAACATCACTCAATTATTTTAATTCTATGCTATAAGTAAAAATAGCACAGTAATCTATCACCAAAAATAATTGTTAATAACCTATTTACTCATAGCTCATTTAGGTCCTCCTTCAATTTTGTCAAAAGCAAATAATTTGAAAACCACTGACTTGCAAAAAGATTGGTTACCTGGGTGTGAAAGTCACTTACTTTCTCTACTTCCGGGAAGTATTCTAAAATGGCTTTACCAAAATTGACCAAACAACTGCTGTCTGTACCTCTTACTCTAATGGCATCTAGTTTAACGGACTCATAGCTAAGACTTACGCTGTATGTTCTCCACCATGTGTCAGGCACTGTTTGTTCTAAGAACTTCTTATATTAGACTGAACCATGTGAACCTGAAATTATCGGTCATAAATGGTTGGACACAGAAATTTCATACAGCTTAACCTATCTATTAACAATTCAATCCTTATCACAACCTTATGGATAGGTCCTTCTGATAACTCATTTTAAAGATGAAAATTGAAGCATGGATGGATGAAGTCACTTGCCTAGTATCTCCTGGCTAGAAAGTGGTGAACCCAGGATTTCAATTCAGGTCATCTTGCTTTGGTTTGTTCTCTTATCCATGAAATTAACACTCCCCTCAATCTACTCAGAAAGGTTTGGCAAATAAATTATCCCAAATTTTAATACATATTTGCCAATATCATACTTTTATAATATGTTTTTCTCTTGCCATATGCTTTAAGCAAACTGTATAAAAACTCTGGAGCTGCAGACTGAGCTAAATTTGGTCCTTGCAATTTAGTTGGCAAAACCATGTCTCATTGCCAAACTAAAAAAACCATTATGAAAAATACTTTGTGGGGTGCCTGGGTGGCTCAGTCAGTAGAGCATATAATTCTTGATCTCAGCGTTGTAAGTCTGAGCCCCACACTGGGATAGAGATTACTTAAATATAAAATCTTTAAAAAAACCTTTCTGACAAGGGTCTAACATCAGATGTTACATTTTCCAGAAAAAGAACAAAGGTGATAAAGGGGAAATTCTAAACAAATGACAGAAGAGAATTTCCAGAGACAAAGAGCCAAGAGTTTTAGGATTGGAAGAACCCACCAAATGCCTTGTATAATAAATGGGGGGGGGATACCCAAAATCCACAGTGAGGTGCTTCTAATATTTCAGTATTCCAGGGGTGAAGAGAAGATCATTAAAGATTTTCAGGCAGAAAAACAGGTCTTCTTACAAAAGAATAACAATTATACCAACCTCAAAATGTTATCAGTAATACTGGATGCTACAGTCTAATGAAGTGGCATCTTCGAAATTCTGTTGGGAAGTGAGTTGCTGCCAGAATTTAATAAACAACCAAAATAACTCATCAAGCGTAAGGGTCGCCTAAAGCCGTTTAAAAATATTCGTGGATGCAGAAGTTACCTCTGATGACCCCTTTGTTAAGAAGGGACTTGAGAATGTATTCTTGCAAAAGTGAAAGTAAATCAGGAAAAGGCCACACGAATCTAATAAACAATGAATCCAGCCCAGAGCGGTGCTCTTCATCAGTAGAAAAGAAAGAAGTATATCCCAAAATTGGCTATCTGTGACCTTTTGAAGTGGCAACCTATCTTATCCTTGTTTGTTTCATTAAATTTTACCCTCCCTTGACTGTTCATAGTTGTTTGGCACATACCACAGACTCCTTGTGTGACATAACATGGGTTGAGGTGTACTACAGATCAGTGTTCTCTTAATCTAACGTTGGGGAATAAAAATTTTAGCAAAATGCAGTGTGTTGGCTTACAGCATAGCTACTGGTCCTGTCTCCTCATCCCCAAACAATACTATATTATAAAATGGTTATCATTGCATTTATTTAATGAGTCAATAATACTAAAAATTGCAAACATAACATTACTATGTGTCAAGCAAATGGTTGGACTTGAGCTGATGACACTAACTGTTGGGCAAATCATTATGTTGCAGTTTAACTGCAATTATATAAATCAGTAAACGAAGAAGAGACATATTCTAGAAATATCAATACTTCTTTATAATAAAACTTGGAAAGCAGAAAAAAATACTTTTGATAAGGAAAGTCTAACTTCATTTTTCTATTCAAGTAAGCATTTTAATACTCATTTTCAAAAGTATTATAAAAAACACAGAGAAATACAGTATAGAACATATCTTGTAAAATAGAGTCCTCTTGATCAAGACAAGATTAATTCATACAATTTTATAATAATTTATTTAAAAATTGTAATTCAATATGCTATTTCTTATTACTTATTTTTTAAATGCATGTAATACATAGCCTAGATCATAAATTATTTATATACCCAGAAATATTTCCTTGTTAAATAGGTGTACATTCATGTATCAGACTCTGTTACTTGGTTGCTGGGAATAACTAAATTATTCTATATGAAATCAGAAGGAACTCATCAATTTTACTAGTCAACATGATCAAGATTTCCGTATATCTAAATAAAGAGAAACTTCTTTATTGCCCCAAACTAGCAAGTCTAGGAACTAGCATATACCTTTATTTTTTTGTTAATAAAAAGTAGAAAGTATAGTCATTTTGTAAGATGAAAGAGGAGGAAGATTGAATAATTAAAATAAGTATTTCATGATATGACTTGATAAAACAGGTTTTAACTCCTTTGTTGAATAATACATGCCAAATCTGGAAGAAATCATAAAAATTTTATCCATGGGTTTTACCCAATGTATCTTGAAAATTTTGGTGGTCTCGAAAAATACTCCAATTGTATTGAAAGGATCTACTTCATTAATCTATACTGCTCAACTCTTCAAAGTTTTTCTTTTCACTAGTAACATGTCCCAAAGTTGAAAAGAGCTGAAAAGAACTGTTTATATATATTTTTTCTTAAGATTTATTTATTTATTTGAGAGAGAGAGCAAAAGAGAGAGAAAGAAAGAGCAAGAGCACCGAGCAGGGGGGAGGAGCAGAGGGAGAGGGAGAAGCCAGCTGCCCACTGAGCAAGGAGCCCAACATGGGGCTTGAACCCAAGATCCTCGGATCATGACCTGAGCAGAAGGCAGATGCTTAACCAACTGAGCCACCCAGGCGCCTCAGAACTGCTTATGTTTAAATACATGAAGAGTTGTTTTCAGTATTTAATATTTCCTACCTATATGTTATTTGCTTTGTTTTTGTGGAACTCCCTCAAAATTGATGCATTCTTTGACAATAGTGGGAAGATGGAAGAGGTGAGGTCTTGAAACAACAATTAACAGCACCAATCCATTTTAAGTGGCAGTTTTTCAACTTTAACAGAAATGTCTATAAGACAGGGAAAGGCACAAGTCCTAAGGTGGTTTATACTTCCTCGGTTATCCATTGACAGGGGTATATTTTCTTACACCAGTATTTTGAAGTCACTTTGTTTGCTGTCCAGAGAGATTTTTGAGGTGTGTGCCTTCCTTCTGTGAAGCTGGACAGAAGAGATGGCAAAGGGAGATGGAGGGCAGAAAGTGCCCTTAAGTCTTTTCCACAGATCACTCAAAACTAGATCAGTCTTAGGAAAGAACATATAAGAGATTGAGTATATGGCAGCACCTGGGTGGCTCAGTTGGTTAAGCATCCACCTTGGGCTCAGGTCAGATCCGAGAGTCCTGGGATCCAGCCCCACTGTCAGTCTCCCTGCTCAGCGGGGTGCCTGCTTCTCCCTCTCCCTCTGCTGCTCCCCCTGCTTGTACGCTCTGTCTCTGGCAAATAAAGAAAAAAAAAAGAAATTGAATATATGGAGATTGATACTCTTTCAATTATCCTTGCTCCTTTATTGCTCTTAAAGTCTTCGGGTTACAGCTGTTCACAGAACTCGATTTAAAGACTGCTTCAAGAGCACTGCGATTAGAGAAAACCAAAGTCTCTATTTGTACACAACCAAGTCCAGATTCTTCAATAACTGGATGAACAAATGGGTGGATAGACAGATATGCACATATGTATACACATGTTTTAGATCATCTGATAGCTTCTTTCACCATCATGCCTTGTAATATCTATGTAAACTTGTATTTATGGTTTTATTAGACCAAGATACAACATAATAAGACTATGCTTAGCAGTTAATTTTTGTATTTTTCAATCTAGAGCCTATAGACCCTTAGTGATCCACAGATACATTCTCAACAATCTGTAAGTTCTCAGGTCTGAAGAATTCTGGTTAATGGATTTAGTCATTAAGAGGTCAGGCTATCAGAGCCAATCTCAATAGGGTCGAATGCAGCTCTCCCGTTTATTAGCTGTAGATCCTTAAGCAAGTTACCTTCTTGCTCTGAATCTCAATTTTCTCATCTGTAAAATGAGAAATAAAATGCTCACTTTCTTTCAGGTTGAATTAATTAAGGGGAACATCGCATTCACCCATAAAATCAGCCAGCCAAAAATGCTATTTCAGAATAACAGAGACTCCTTATTGTTCTGATGTGGATTCTGGGTATAATTAAATAAAAATAATGTATAGTACTTTAGAAATAACTGTACTACTTTTGTTAGCCATCACGATCAAACTTTTTCTATGCATTTGAAGAATGAGAAACTTTATATTGCTAACAACTAATCAGTCTGGTAGCTAGCATACATTCTGTTTTTTTAAATAGAAAGCAGAAAGTATATTCATTTTACAAGATGAAATAAGATGAGAATTAACTCTAATCTGAATTAGAGTTAATATATTTCATGCATATATTTCATGATATGCTTTGATAAAATGGGTTTTAACTGGTAATATGGATTTTCATTAAATCAGACTCCCCACAAGCCCAAATTACTCTTTTTCTACTGATAGGAAATGTCAAGGAGAAAGATCTTAGCAGAAAATATGGAGCATGTGGAAGAAGAGAACATTACTAAGTATTAACAAAGGCACTTTAGTGTTTTGTGGGCAAAGGGAGACGATTTTGGCTTTGTGGTAAGTACTATGTACTTCTGATTTAGACACACATTTTTATTGTAAAAATGCAGGAAACGATTGAAAATAGATTTCCTAGTGATATCCAGATCAATGCTATCTTCATTTAGACCAATTTGTACACAATCAATGATAATTTAATACATAGCAAGGTTGATCATGTTAGGTGGTATTTAAGACAGGAAAGCATGAGACGAGTTTAGAATTTTCTTCATATCTTCTGTATTCTTCAGATTAGACTATCTACTGTAATAAACTGTCCCTAAATCTTGATGGCTTACCCCAGTAGGGATTTATTCTTCATTCATATCACGTCTAAGCCTGGAAGTGGTAGACTCTACTCTATATGGTTCCCCAGGGACCTAGGCTCCTGTCACGTATCTCCACCATATTCTTTTTTTTTTTTTTTAAAGATTTTATTTATTTATTCGACAGAGATAGAGACAGCCAGCGAGAGAGGGAACACAAGCAGGGGGAGTGGGAGAGGAAGAAGCAGGCTCATAGCGGAGGAGCCTGATGTGGGGCTCGATCCTGTAACGCCGGGATCACACCCTGAGCCGAAGGCAGACGCTTAACCGCTGTGCCACCCAGGCGCCCCGTCCACCATATTCTAAGTCTTGGGGACTTCCGAAGGATTTTCTGCAGCTAAATAGCAAAGAGGTAGAAAAAATGATCTGGGGTATCTTGTTCAAAGGTTTAGGGACCAGGCTTGGAGAACACACCTCATTCAGGCCCACATTAGGCTCAGAACTTGGACTCTTGGCCCCACCTCACAAGGTGCTAGAATGTAGCCTAGCAGTGCACCAAAGGAGAAGCGAATGTACTTATTGGAATCAACCAGCTGGGCTTTGCCAATCTTCTATAGAAATTCAGCAGGCTTGCTTAAAATTAACAGACTCTTACTGATACGGTAATGACATTATTTTTTACCAGTGTTTCTGTAACATTCACAGACTATTTTATTTAATCATAATTGATATTAATTCATTGATTCTTAATTTCGTGAGGCTCTGAACAATCTTTTATACATATTAACTTAATTCTATTGTAAAGAAATTGAGTTAATTATAACAAGAGCAATTAAATAATTGCCAGCAGGTTAAATTTGAGTGCTTTTAAATCCAATTTACTAAAACAAAATCTACAAAGATTAAGTACAGTTTTCCGTAACACCCAAGTAAACAAGCAACAAGCATCCCGAGGTTAGTAATAAAAATAATGATCATAAAACTAAAATCTCATTTGAGATCTTCTTGCAAACAAATTACTACATTTATGGGTGATAAGATATAAATTTTATGATGACTATATCTAACAAGAAAGGAACATTAATCAAACTTTGCTCTATATCTTAGTGTCTTCAAAGGTATCTGACTTGTAAATATTCATCAGCATTCTAGTCTATTATTTACTAGATGTTAAAACCCGGTCTATTGCTTTGTATTTTCAAAAACTCATATCAAGAACTTTAAGTTTCTTATTCTCTCAAAATTCTAGTTACTCAAGGTTGGGGGCACGTGTCACTTTTAATTTATTTTAATTGATGCAGCATTAAAGACATTTGAGATTTAAATTTAAAAGAGAGAGGGCTCAAATAAACAAAAGCTGAAATGAAAGAGAAGAAATAACAACTGACACCATAGAAATACAAAGATAAGAGAATATTATGAAAAATTATATGCCAACAAATTGGACCTCCTAGAAGAAACGAGTAAATTCCTAGAAACGTATAACTTACCAAAACTGAAACTAAAAGAAATAGAAAATTTGAATAGACTGATTACCAGCAATGAAATCATATTCAGTAATAAATAAAATTCCCAACAAATAAAAGTCCAGGACCAGATGGCTTCCCAGGTGAGTTCTACCAAACATTTAAAGAAGAGTTAATATCTACTCTTCTCAAAGTATTCCAAAAAATAGAAGAGAGAGGAAAACTTCCAAACTCATTCTGTAAGGCCTACGTTAGCCTGATGCCAAAACCAGACAAAGGCACTGCAAAAAAAAGAGAGAGAGAGAGAGAGAGAGAGAGAGAGAGAACTGTAGATCAATATCTCTGATGAACATAGATGCAAAAATCCTCAGCGCAATACTAGCAAATCGAATCCAACAACACATTTTAAAAAATCATTCACCACAATCAAGTGAGATTTATTCCTGGGATACAAGGGTGGTTCAGTATTCACATATCAATCAATGTGATATATCATATCAACAAAAGAAAGGATAAAAACCATATGATCATTTCAATAGGTGCAGGAAAATCATTATCGATAAAGTACAACATCCATTCATGATAAAAACCTTCAATGAAGTAGGTTTAAAGAAAACATATCTCAATATAATAAAGGCCATATATGAAAAACCCACAGCCAATATCATCCTCAACGGTGAAAAACTGAGACCTTTTCCTCTACAGTCAGGGGCAAGACAAGAATGTCCACTTTCACCACTTTTATTCAACATTGTGCTGGAAGTTCTAGTCATAGCAATCAGACAACAAAAAGAAATAAAAAGCATCCAAATAGGCAAAGAAGTAAAACTCTCACTATTTGCAGATGACATGATATTCTACATAGAAAATACAAAAGACGCCATCAAAAAACTGTTAGAACTGATGGATGAATTCAGTAAGGTGACAGGATACAAAATCAATATGCAGAAATCCTTTGCATTCCTACCCACTAATAATGAAGCAGCAGAAAGAGATAGTAGCAGTAAATTTTTTAAAAAAGATTTTCTTTACTTATTTGAGAGAGAGAAAGAGAAAGAGCATGAATGGGGGGAGTGTCAGAGAGAGAGGGACAAGAAGAAGTCCCATTGAGCAGGGAGCCCGATGCAGGTGGAAAGAGGCAGAGGGAGAGGGAGAAGCAGACTCCCCGCTAAGCAGGGAGCCAGGCATGGGGCTCAATCTCAGGACCCGGAGATCATAAACTGAGCTGAAGTCAATTCATTGACTGAGCCACCCAGGTGCCCTAAACAGTAAACTATAAAAATTATGGGTAAAGCATCAACACTGCCCTGCTCTCCCTCTTTCTTTTATGGGTGCTCTTAAGGCTTTTTGTTTTGATTTTTTTTTTGTCTTATTCATTTATGCGTTCATTAAGTCAATTGGCAAGTCAGATACAGTCTCCAACAAACTTATGAAACACCCACTATGTAATAGTGCTATCACAGATTCCATGATTCTTCTGTAAGTAAGCACCTTACCCTCACAAATTATTGTTTATTGGGGCTCTCTGTGAAGTTTAGGAAGTTCTCGCATAAGGGAAGAACGTAACTAGAGGCAGCTACTGAACTTAGAAAGGCTTTCTGGAAGAAAGGACATACAAGTACAAATCTGAAGGCTGGGGAGAAATTAAGCAAGTGAATAAGAACAGAATGATCTAGCAAAATGAAACCCTGTGTATAAGCAGAGGGGGGTGAGTGGCAGGCATACAGAAACTGAAAGTCCAGAGGCAACTTAGGATGTGGTAAGAGACGAGGAAAGGGAGGTAAAAAGAGGCTAAATATTGGAGGGCCTTCTAAGTTAAGTTGAGGAATTTGGAGTTTATTTGGAGTGCAATAAGCAAATCAAATTATTCTCCCAATTTCCCTCCTGTCTTTGGCCCACATGCTCCATTTCTTGCATCATAATCTGGCGTAAAGGCCTCTCGTGAGTTTTCCCAGCATCCAGTCATGCTTCCGTTGTCACCACAGCGTTGCTATATCTTTGGGGCTGCACATTCTGAACATTTATACCTTTATACTCTGCTGGGTCCAGTTTCTCTTCTTGTTGCACATTCAGTTTAGTATCAGAGCAGATACTGTTTTCACACTGACTATGGGGCTATATAAAACTTAATGCCATAACATTCAGCTTCTGGACCATTCCATCTGTGGGTCTTTTTTCCTAGCATCCACGAAGATCCTTTTCTCCTTTTCTCCAGGTAAGTTGATGCTGTCTAAGTAAAGTACAGTGAAGAATATTACCCTCCAGGAAACAGCATTGTCACACACATATGCACACACACACACACACACACACACACACACACACACGTTTAAAACCTTCAGTGACTTCATGTGGCCCTGAAGATAAATTTCGTATTTACCTTCTGTGGCTTAAAAGGTACTAATATGACCTTATAAGTCCAGACAACATCTTTACTTAATCATTAGTAACCACTGTGTATGGGTGAGGTGGCATGGGACAGGGAGCATGCAAAGAGGCAGAAAAGTGTTCTAGACAGAGGCTGCAGTAAGTGCAAATAACTGGAGACGAAGATGAGAAAAGTGTATGCCCATCTGAATCTCTGAACAAAATAAAGCTATTTGTATACGCTGTTTCTTCTGTCTTGAACAGTTTTTTTACCTTGTTTCTTGTTCAATGTCTATTCCTGCTTTTCTAAGCTTAAAAATCACCTCCTCCAAGCAGCCTTCTCTGGTTTACTTCTTGCCCCACTCTCTTCAAGAATGATCATGTGCTCCTATATTCCCATGGCACTTTCTTATAATGGATTATTTAATCTTCTCTCTTTCTTATTAAATTCTATAATAAGAATCTTGATCCTCTTCTATTCCTATTACCCAGCAGAATGCCCTGCATATACCTGGTACCTAATCAATATGTGTTGAATGCATGAATGGAAACAACCATTGCTTAGTGTCAACAATGAATTAAGCATTGTACCACGTACTTCATATGCATGACCTCGCTTACGTTTCCCAGTACTATTCTCACTTTACACAGGAGGCAACTCAGTTTTGGAATAAGAGACTTATTCCATCTGTGTATAGCACAGACTGAAATCAAGGACTGCCTGACTCAGGAGCCTGAGCTCTCAACCTCTATATCATAATAGTTTCTCTGTGGTTCTCGCTATGATAATAACTCCTTTTTTTTTTTTTTTGATGGCCTGGAATTTACAGCTTGTTTGGCCCACATCAAATGTTATTGTGGTGAGTGGAAAAAAATCATACAATTTTTATGCGTTCTTAAGTTCCCTTTCTCCATTTTTCTCTCCTCTGGATAAATGTTAGCTACATATGCTTATTACCATGGTTTCCACATGTATTTTGAATAGATACACTTCAAATTGTACACCTCAGGCTTTATTAATTTACCTCTATACAATGGATAGAAGACCACTTGGTGGTGGTGGTTTTTTTATTTTTAATAAAGGGGGAAGTTACAGATAAATTCAACGTAGAATTTAAACAGTTGTGTTCTTTGGTTCTTAATAAATCTGTTTTGATTTCGTGACAATTGAATCATTATTTTTTAATGTTTTTTTTTTTTTAAACCTATGTTCCATCTCCAAAGAGAAATTTGAAGCGGGTCGAGTCTTTCCTTTGCAAGCTTACTGACTGTCAGTTTTCTAAGCTGAGCAAGTTTAGGGTATTATGCTAAGCAAAATAAGTCAGTCAGAGAAAGACAAATAACATATGATTTTACTCGTATGTGGAATTTAAGAAACAAAACAGATGAACATAGGGGAAGGGAAGGAAAAATAAGATAAAAACAGAGAGGGAGGCAAACTATAAGAGACTCTTAACTATAGGGAACAAACTGAGGTTTGCTGGAGGGGAAGTGGGGGGGATGGGGTAACAGGGTGATGAGCATTAAGGAGGGCACGTGATTTAATGAGCACGTGATTTAATGAGTACTTATTTTCCTTCTATGCAACTGCTGAATCACTAAATTCTACCCCTGAAACTAATAATACACTCTATGTTGACTAATTTGAATTTAAATTTTAAAAAATAGTTTATTTTTGAAAGGTGGGAGAAGAGTATTGCCTACAAAACCCAAGTCCCCTGGATTGAGATTTTTTTTTTTAAAGATTTTTATTTATTTATTCGACAGAGATAGAGACAGCCAGCAAGAGAGGGAACACAAGCAGGGGGAGTGGGAGAGAAAGAAGCAGGCTCATAGCGGAAGAGCCTGATGTGGGGCTCGATCCCGTAACGCCGGGATCACGCCCTGAGCCGAAGGCAGACGCTTAACCGCTGTGCCACCCAGGCGCCCCCCCTGGATTGAGATCTTGCACGCAATCTTGATCAAATTACCAAAAGTGAAATTGCGACAGTTCAGTTAAACAGTCACATCATTGTCTGTTTTGAATTAATTTATATTTATGCTACAGTAAATCATTTCAATGTTATTTTCTAATAATATTTGTGGAGAAAAAGTCAACTTTGAGGTTATAACAACAAATCAAATTTGATTATTGTTCATTACATACAACATAACCAAATCCCTAGGATATATTTACTTTTTCCCGTAGAAGTCTTTGCTTTGTTGTACATAATTGTTTTGACTTTCATCAAAATTTAAGAATTTTGTTACATATCTTAATTACAACATAATTTTAACAGCTTGGACTTTTTAATTACCACAAATGCATTTACAGTGTTGAGGCTCAAATTTATTTTCCCTTTATAGAGTCTTACAGGGGGTTGCTACAAGTAGCTGTTTTATGCAGCACTGTCAAAATCAATGCGTATTACACATATGATAGATAATAAAGAAGTATATAGAGGCCCCCGTTAGTCACGTTTCTATTATTGCTTATCTAATCCTAAAAACATAAGTGCTCATGTTTAAGGAAATTTTGTGGTTTTTAATCTAAATTTTTAATTCAAATATTGATTGTGGTCTAAGAGTTATTTAAAACAGTACTGCTCAAAGGTAGAAGTAAAGATTTAGTTTAGTTTCTAAAGCATCTGATCCCAGAGAACTGAACTTCTGCTGTACTTGTTTTTTTTTTAAGACTCTTTTTTTAATGATTTTATTTATTTATTTGAGAAAGAGAGACAGAGAGAGTGAGAGGGAGAGAGCATGAGTGGGGTGAGAGGCAGAGGGACAAGCAGGCTCCCTGCTGGGCAGGGAGCCCAATGTGGGCTCGATCCCAGGACTCAGGGATCATGACCTGAGCCGAAGGCAGACGTTTAGCGGACTGAGCCACCCACGCACCCCTCTGCTATACTTGTTTATAGAAGGTGGCTCTTTTGTTTTTAATGTTTTTCTATTACAGAAAACTTACATGGAAAAAGCATGGTCTTGATAATATTGAGGAGGGCAGTTTTTGAGGAAAGGGGTAAGAACTATATTAAAATAACTGATCTTTTTTCTAAGGTTAGTAGGTTAAGAACTTTCTTGGGGCACCTGGGTGCCTTAGTTGGTTAAGTGTCCAACTCTTGATTTTAGTTCAGATCATGATCTCAGGGTTGTAAGATCAAGCCCTGGGTCAGGCTCCACTCTGGGCATGGAATCTGCTTAAGATTCTCTCTTTCCTTCTCTCTCTACCTTCCCCCCATCCCACTCATGCACTCTTTTTCTCAAAACAAGCAAACAAAGAAAAACAACAACAAAAAACACTTTTTTATGCAGTTCGAATGTCCTGGGTCTAGGATAGCTATTGAATGTACTCCAGTTTGTAAAACAATGACTAGTTATGACGCCAAATAAGTAAAGAATATTTGGCATTATTTGGCTGTGTTAAAACTGAATTGTTTTCTAGGGGCTTATCCACTTAATTATTCTTAGAGAGAGGCCCAGAATGGGGTTAGAGATATTAAAGTTTTTTGGGTTTGTTTGTTTGCTTGTTTTGGTGGAGGAGAAGTGGGGAAGTTTCCTTACAGCTCTCTAATATAGACCTGACAAGGGAGGTAAAAAGGCTGAGAATGACTGAAGAATTAAGTGCCTGTGTAACCAACTGGTAAAACTAGAATATAACATCTAGGAGAAAGGGCTTCCTGAACTTGAATCAAGACGGGACTCGGTACTGAAGCTCCATGACACGTAAACATGGTAAATACAAGAGACAATGCCCCATCAGCAAACCCAAGCCACCTCTGCTGTTGGATGCTTTGAAGACCTTTGGTCACAGATGTAGATTCAGGAGCTAATGATTATGTTACCAGAATAGGAGGGTCAAAAGATCACTCCTGTTTTTGAAATTCATCCTATGGCTCTCAACTGAATTTAGAATAAAATCTAAGCTCCTTTCCACCGTCTGTAGTGTCCGTCATGAGCTAGCTCTTCCTGTCTCTCATACTGCACTTCTCAACCTTGTGATGTGCTCCAATATCACTTGTTAACTTTCTGAGTCCCAAATATGCCAAGCTTGTTCTAACCACAGAAACCTTACAGTTGTTGGTCCCCCTGTCTCTCCATCTAACGTTCTCTTTCCCCAGATACTCACGTGTCAATTCTTTCCTATAATTCAAGACTCAGTTTAAATTATCACCTCCTAAGGGAAGTCCCTTACTTACCTTTTATTTTGTTCCATCTTCACCACGACCATCCTTATCTAAAGTATGTGTTTATTGTATTATTATGTGCTGGATTATTACTTCCTCTAGCTGCCCACTAGAAAGTAAACATCATGAGATCTAGCACAAAGTGTCTTTCTTTTTGACCTCTACTATCAGTATATGCCTGACATGTAGTTGATACTGAGTGAGAGCTCTTAGCTAAAAAGGCTACCTGAATGAATGAGCGTACACTGACCTAGTCATATTTCCAAGAGTATCAGAGGAGTTTGGAAGCAGGTGAAGGTCCAGGAAGCCACTCAAAATCTGAAAGATTCAGTGGAAGTCAGTCAAGGCATGGTCATGACTGACAAGCTGAATCTTTCATAAATAGAAATACACAAAAACAGAAAATTCTGGGATCAAACACCAGAAGTAAAGCTCCAAGCCCAGGAGGCACCTAAATTATTCCTAAATAGCACAGGAGCTTCAGCTAATAAGCTACTCCTAAGGTTAATGCATTTGGATATTGCACTGACTTGTTTAGAATAGCAAGCATTAGTTTTCATGTCTTCAGATTACTGTTGCTCATAACTTAGCCCATTTCTTATTTGTACTATCTCTTTTATTATAGTAGCTTTTTATCCTATTGCAGATCCAGTTTAATAAATTCTAGTGGCTATAACATAGAATTTGTATTAACTCTTGGAGTTCAATGGTTAAACATCACTAAATGCACTGAGGCAGGATTATTCTTTCTTGATTTGTATGGGATCCTAAACTCTTTAACATGAACATTTTCTAAAAGGTAAGTGTATTAATCAGATAGTGTCCCCTAAAATTAAAGAACATGATCTACAAAAATACAACTTTCAGTTATCCTTTTGTCAATGATACAAAATGTTCATTTAAAAACTAGATTATGAAATGTGATGGTAAATTTGTATTCAATAGTACATAAATCTGGGTTGAAACAGAGCACATCCGTTGTTCTCAAGATTTTGTGTTCTGCAATTCTGTCTTAAGCGGCAGCATCCTTGTATACACACATACACAAACATAGACAACGTGTCACTAACTAGGTCATCCATTCAACACCTTGTAATAAGAAGTATTTGCTTTGTACAGGGACAGGGTGAGGTATGGGGACACTGAGATTAAGCTAAGATTATACAACATATTCCTCCTGGGGCTCACGGTCTTCTAGGGGAGAAGAGTTGGTAAAGGGAATTACAGCAGTGTAGTAAGTACTATACCAAATATATAAACAGGGCAGAGCAAAGCAAGGGCTCATCTGCTTAATGTGATCAGGGAACGCATCCAGGAGATGAGGGTATTTGTACCAAATGCTAAAGAGGGAGTTTGAAAGGTTGCCAAACTGAAGAAAGCACTGCAGCCAGAAGGAAGATTTGTGGAGATCAGAAGAAACAGTATTTTACAAAGAATTGCCAGAAGCCAGGTACAGATAGCGCCAGGTGTGCGCATACGGGAAAAGGTAGGGCATGAAAAGTGTAGAGGAGCTCTTTGGCAACACGGTTGACAGTTTGGAGAGTGGATACAATCTTGTACAGAACTTTAAAATCCTTGGTCTTGGCCCATGCTCATAGCAATCTCCAGTCATCATGACAAACCGAAAGTATCCTTATTTTTGGTAGCCAGCCTCCAAGATTGTTCCCGCTCTTCCAGACCCTATTCACACCCTTACATAGTTTCCTCCGTGTGTTTGTCCATGTGACTAATAGCATAAAAGCAGAGGTGATAAATTGCCTTTCTTGAGATTGGGTCATAAAGGATTGTGGAGTCTGTCTTCGTCTCTGTCTGTTTCTCTTTCTTTCTCTCTCTCTTTCCCTCTCTCTCTTCCCCCCCCCCCTCTCTCTCACACACACCCCCCTAAACCACTCACCTGGGGAAAGGCAGCCTCCACGCCCTCAAATGATGAACTGAAGCCTTCCGCCAACAGCCATGTGAGTGAGCATGGCCCAGATGCCCCTGTTCATTCAGATGAACTTGGTTCTAACCAACACCTGATCACCACCTCATTAGAACCCGAACTACCTAGCGAAGCCATCCCAATTCCTGAGCCATAGAATCTCATACGAGATAATAAACATTTGTTCTTTTAAGTTGCTAAATTAAGGGACCACCAATAGATAAGAATATACTGCTCACTTCCAAATGCCCGCTGGGGAGCAGTATAGACACCGAATGAAAATCACGGGTCCCTATTAAGGGCTTTGAACTTTTCACTATAGGCAGCGGGGAGATATTCACAGATTAAGGTAAGAATGTGAAACAATTAAATTATGTTTGAGAATGTCTATTTTTGCTGTGAACAGAGTTTGCCATTCTGTTCTTGAGTTCTCCACTGTTGCTTTTCCACCTACTTCTAAAGGGAGTAACAAACTAGAATGGCATTTGTTGACTTGTTTTCCTCCTGGCTAGCCTGAGAGCTACCTGAGAACAGAAATGAATTATTGGTCATTATAAATAATTCTTTGTGTTCCTGGAATCCTGCTGAGCACAGTGAGAGGCGCTCAGTAAATACTTCCTGATTCACTGAGTGATAGGAGGTAAATAAGCCTGGAGAAAGGACGTTGGGCTAGCAGGCTATTACATTAGCTCCCTGCAAAAGTGTTGAAGAAATAGCCTTTAGAGATGTTAAAGAAGAAAGCAGAAATTAGCCATTTACACACACACAGATTTACAGTTAGTTTTGTAGGTGTGATGATTTATCAAAAAAACCAAACCTTTTTCCTCCTTCCTGGTGTTGTCATAGTTCTTAAGCAGAGATGCAGGGAAGACTCCTCCAGTCTATTCTGCTAAAATGTCTGGCAGAGCCATAATAGTATCCGAGGTTCGTAGCTAGAAAACAACAATCCCAAAAAAGGACAAAAACTAGAATTAAAAAAACAATAAATTTTTCTTGCTCTTTCAAACACAATGAGTTGGTTTCTACTGAGCTGGTACAAATTTCAGTTGGAATAAATAATATTATGTTATAAACTATAAGCTCTATATCCATATATCATAAGTATACAGATATAAAGAAATGAATTTTATATTCACATCAAGGTATAGGAGCATCTCAATCAAACACAAATGCAAGTGTAAGCAAATAACAAAGACGTGTTAATTGATAAACTTTTTATACAAAAAACATCGTCACCGAAAATTCTGAATGTACTCAAGCTCTTAATAAAATTCACAAAAACCTCTTTTTAAAACAAATGTCCAAAGCAAGCCATAAATATTTATTTGTTCAACTCTAAAAACAGAGAAATCAATAAATAAAAATAAAGGTACCACAAGAGTCATCTAAGCATCTCATCACTCAGAATAAGGGTTGAAAAAGGGCGCCCACCCACCTCACACGTATTTCATACTTTTCAGTTTTTTTACCTATACTGCTTTGAAAAAGTAGATGAGACATCTGATTTCATGATCTACCTAAAGTGACTCGTTTATTTGTCCCTATATTTCTTTTAATTTTAAAACAGTACTTCAGTTGAGATCCTTGTGTTATTGTGGAAACCAAAAAATTATTGTTCACCTCCTGGTTACATAAGAACAGCTCTTGTTGTGGTAAACTGACTTGAAGTTTCATTTCCTAGTTTAATTTCATATACCCCCGCACAAGCACATTCACAGAAACAGACACAAAAATGGCAGCCTAAAATAATGTCAGGTAATTGACTATGCTTTATGAAAAAAATATTAGTTTAAAGGATATTTCTTTTCCTTTTCATCATTTATTCCCTGACAGTAAGATAATTTCTAACATATTCAAGGTTTTATTACAAATATTTGAGTATCATAGAGTGGCGTTAGTAGTGGAATATGAAACAGAAATAGGGTAATTTCTTAGGAATGGTCTGTGCAGAAGAATTAAAATGATCTTTCAAGGGTTTTGGTGATCTAATTAAATATTAATGATTTGTATTGTATTTCCCATCACAACTGCACTATCTGAGAAGGCAATTTTTTTAAGCTTTTATTTAAATTCCAGTCAGTTAACACACAGGGTAATATTAGTTTCAGGTGTACAATATAGTGATTCAACTTCATACATCATCCTGTGCTCATCACAACAAGTGCCCTCCTTAATCCCCATCACACATCTAGCTCATTCTCCAGCTCACCTCCCCTCCGGTAACCACCAGTTTGTTCTCTATATTTAAGAGTCTCTTTCTTGGTTTGTCTCTCACTCTTTTTCTTTTTTTCCTTTGCTCTTTCATTTTGTTTCTTAAATTCCACATATAAGTGAGATCATATGGGTTTTGTCTTTCTCTGACTGACATTTCACTCAGCATAACACTGTCTAGCTCCATCCATGTAGTTGCAAATGGCAAGATTTCATTCTTTTTAATGGTTAAGTAATGTTTCATCGTATATATTTACCACATCTTCTTTATCCATTCATCAGTCGATGGATGCTTTGGTTGTTGTCATAATTTAGCTATTGCAGATAATTCTGCTATAACATCAGGGTGTATGTATCTCTCTGAATTGGTATTTTTGTATTCTTTGGGTAAATACCTAGTAGTGTGATTGCTGGGTCATAGGGTAGTTCTATTTTTAACTTTTTGAGGAACCTCCCCACTGTTTTCCACAGTGGCTGCATTTCCACCAAGAGTGCAAGAGTGTTCCCCTTTCTCCACATCCTTGCCAACACCTGTCGCTTCTTGTGTTGACTCTAGCCATTCTGACAGGTGTGAGATGATATCTCATTGTAGTTTTGATTTACATTTCCCCAATAATCAGTAATGTTGAGCATCTCTTCATGTGTCAGTTGGCCATTTTATGTCTTTTTTGGAAAAGTGTATGTTCATGTCTTCTGTCCATTTTTAAACTGGATTATTCATATTTGGGGGTGTTGAGTTGTATCCACTCTTTATATATTTTGGACACTAATCCTTTGTCAGATTTGTCATTTGCAAATATCTTCTCCCATTTTGTGTATTGCCTTTTAGTGTTGTTGATTGTTTCCTTTGCTGTGCAGAAACTTTTATTTTGATGTAGTCTCAATAGTTTATTTTTGCTTTTGTTTTCCTTGCCTCGGGAGACATTTAGAAAGAAGCTGCTACTGCTGTGGAAGAGATTACTGCCTGTGTTCTACACTAGAAATTGTATGGCTTCAGGTCTCACATTTAGGTTCTTTAACCACTTTGAATTTATATTTCCTATTGGTGTAAAAAGTATTCCAGTTTCATTCTTTTGCATGTTGCTGTCTAGTTTGAAAATGAATGAAAATGAGAAAATAACAGTCCAAAATCTTTGGGATGTAGCAAAAGTGACTCTAAGAAAGAAGTTTATAGAAATGCAGGCCTACCTCAAGAAACAAGAAAAATCTCAAGTAAACAACCTAGCCTTTCACCTAAAGGAGCTAGGAAAAGAAGAACAAACAAAACCCAAACCCAGTAAAAGGAAGGAAATAATAAAGATTAGAGCAGAAGTAAATGATACAGAAACTAAAAAAGCAATAGAACAGATCTTTTCTTTGAAAAGATCAACAAAATTGTGTAAACCTCTAGGAAGACTCCAGAGAGGGAGAGGAAAAGAGAAAGAGAGAGAGAGAGGGAGAACTCAAATAAACAAAAAAAGTAATGAAAGAGGAGAAATAACAACCAGCACACAAAAATACAAATTGTAACAGAATATCATGAAAACCTATATGCCAAAAAATTGGACAACTAGGAAGAAATGAATGAATCCCTAGGAACATATAGCCTACCAAAACTAAAGCAGAAGGAAATAGAAAGTTTGAACAGACAGATTACCAGCAATGAAATCGAATCAGTAATTAAAAAAATCCCAACAAACAGAATTTTAGGACCATATGACTTCACAGGTGAATTCCACCAAACATTTAATGAAGACCTAATAACCATTTTTTCTGAAACTATTCCAAAAAACACAAGAGGAAGGAAAACTGCCAAATTCATTCTATGAGGCCAGCATTACCCTGATACCAAAACCAGATAAGACAGCACAAAAAAAGAGAACTACGGGCCAATATCTCTCATGAATATAGATGCAAAAATCCTCAACAAAATATTAGCAGACTGAATCCAACGATATATTTTTTAAAAATCATACATCACAGTTACGTGAGATTTATTCCCAGGATGCAAGGGTGGTTTCATATTTGCAAAGCAATCAATGTGATACGTCACATCAGTAAGAGAAAGGATACAAACCATATGATCACTTCAATAGATGCAGAATAAAAGTCATGAGAGTGGACATCCTTGTCTTGTTCCTGACCTTAGGGGAAAAGCTCTCAGTTTTTCACCACTGAGTATGATGTTGGCTGTGGGTTTTTTATATAAGGCCTTAGTTATGTTGAGATATGTTCACCTCATACCTGTCAGAATGGTTAAATGAAAAACCACAAAAACAACAAGTGTTAGGGAGGATGTGGAGAAAAAGGAATCCTCTTGCACTGTTAATGGAAATACACATCGGGACAGCCCCTGTGGACGACAGTATGGAATTCAAGAAACAAAACAAATGAGCAAAGAGAAAGAGACAGAGACAAATCAAGAACCAGACTCTAAGCTATAGAGAACAAACTGATGGCTACCAAAGGGCAGGTGGGTGGGTGGACGGGGGAAATAAGGGTTGGGGATTAAAGAGCAGAAAAATATTATGTTGAAAAATAAAAATAAAATAATTATTATGTTGAAAAATAAAATAAAATAAATGAAAAAAAGAAAAAATATATACACAGTTTATTGGCACACAAGAAAATAAATATTTCGTATAAAAAAGCCAGAGTTTTAGAGGTGCAAACATTGAAAAGGTTGCGATTACCCTGTCCCCAAATTAGTTGAAAATAGTTTTATTTTTTGAAGCAGTATAGAATGTGCATGCATGTTTAAATGAAAATAATTTCTTTCAAAATTTTCTGATTGTAAACCTTTAGGTATGTTAATGAAGCTGGAGGGTTTTAAGGTTGTCCTTAGCCTTTAGGTCGGTTGTTCACAGGTGTTGGTGCCGTCCTAAATTCGCTTGGTTTGCTCCTGCTCGGATGCTAATCGTTGTATCCGTATTTACACCTTGCAACAATCTTGTGCGTAAGGATTATGAGCCTTGGAATACAGATGCTGATTACAGTGTGAGAGAGTTAATAAATTTTCCAAATTTCTACCTAATAAGTGGCAGTCCTAGGATTCAAACTGAGACTCAGTGACTAATGATCAGGCTTTGAATGTCTTAATTTAAAGGCCAGTGGTGCCCCCCCCTCAGGCGCTGACCCGCATTTGACATTATTTTGCTCTTCTGTACTGAGCTCCAAGAAAAATTTCTAGTCTTCATTGCTCACCGTTGCTCTACTTGTCCACTCTACTCCTTGTCTTTGCTGGACTGTGCCTTCACTCACGTCTGATCTGGAACTTAATATTAACAATCTATTTTGTACAATTACCTAAAATCAGACAGCATACTGCCAGGTCCAGAGAAAATGGTTTCAACCAACAATGCGGGGCTCTAACTTTGTCTTACACAATCTTTTAATTAATGCATTTGTTTTTAAGCCCTTAACCTTCATTCTGAACCTTCAGAGGAAACCAGGACCTCGAAATCCTGACACATTACAGGTTTCTGAAAAGGAAATCCCTTTTCTCCACCAAAAGCAGTTAAATTCAGGACCTCCCCTCCAAGTGACCCTGTAAGTCATATAACCACGAATCCATCTCCTTTCCATTCTCCCATTCGGTTTCTTTTCTCCTATTCTCTTTGTTCTTGTGGCTTTTTACCAGCACTGTCACTGTCGCTCTTTGATTCTCTTTCAGCGGGTTCTAGGAATGGATGTGTTCAATTTGTCATATTTTATTGGAAGTCTAAAATCAATCTACCTTCCTTCCTCCCCTCTTCCCTTCCTTCCTTCATTGTTTCTTACTCTCTCTGTCTCTAAACAGGAAGATGATCAGCTCGGTGCAAAAAGCATGGATTTCAGAGTCAGACTCCCTACCTTATTCAAGTCATGACACACAGAGAAAATGATACAATTTGTAGAGTATGTTGGGATAAGGGACAGGAGTGGCATGAATGGACCCTGAGCGAGCCCTCTACCCTGAGGCGTGGTTATCAGTAGATCAGAATCACGGCCACACAGGTGTTTAAGGTGCAGGGGCTGCCAAGGTCCGAGCATCAAGGAGGTCTGATTCCTGTTTTGCTTAGTAGCTGCGTGACCTAAAGCAAGTTACCCTATCTCGAAGCTCCATTTGTAAACACAGGGATTATAGTTCCCACTTCTTAGTACTTGAGAATCACAGGAACTAACATATTTGAAAGGGGAGGGCCACAAACATACAGAGTAGGTGCCAATAACTGCCTGCTTCCCTCCTTCTAATCTCCCCCAACAAACCTCATCTTGCAGGGCAGGTACTCACACAGTAGTTAAACAAATGACTGAAGTGGACGTCATTATAATACAATAGGGGATAATCTGGAGTCAAGGGGTTTTAAATACCAGGAAGCAGCATTAAACAACTGGGCAGAGGAAAGGAGGGAACTAGGAGGTTAAAGGGCTTTATCTCTGAGTTCAGGTGGTAGTGAATGTCTCTTGACACTGGAAATCCTTTGATCTGAAGTCTTCGGAAGGAATAAAGTAAGCTGCAGGTGTCAGGAGAAAGTCTAGTGTCTTGTTTCTCAGTTGGAAGGAAATAACTGAAGTGGTTTTTAAATTTTCTTTGTTTTGCATTAGATTTCTCTCTCTTTTTTTAACCTTCATCTCCGCATTATTTTTTCCTGCAGAGTAATCTGATTACAGCTTCTAAAGTTTACAATCCTTCCCAGGGTCAGGGGCATTCCACTATTTCGCACCTCAGATTTGGGAATACACATTTTTATGTTTAAAACCGCAAATGCTAAGGCGAAAAGGATTGCATCTGAATTTCACTAGGGTGCAAAATGCAGTGAAGGAGCTTTTAGAATGTTAAACCCAAATAGTAATTAAACCGCCTTTCTCTTTTAATTTCCCCCAGCTTCCTCTTCCTCTTTTGTTTGATTCACTTTATCTTTACTTAGCTCTTGTTTTTGGCTTTTCCCCCCATCAAGAAAAGGGCCACAGAAACTCCGAAGAGGAGTATTGGAAGGGAAGAAATGCAACAAGTCCGTTCTGCTTTCCACCCCTAGATCTGAGGGGGAACCGGGCAGCAGGGGAATCCCAATCCCAGTGGGGTTATCTTCCCCAGGACTGGGTCAATCACAGGAACTAGGACGCACATTCGCACAACCTTTCTCCACTCCTCCTACCCTCTCAGCTGTCATGAAATCCTGGAGCAGTTCTTACCCTGGAGCCGCTGGTGTTTTTAATAACCGGGAACTGAGCTGAGTTAAAAAACAAAGAAAACGAACCCTGCAGGGGCCTTGCGGCAGAGCGCAGGGGTATTGGTTTGCGCCGCAGGCCAGAGGCGATAGGCCTCCCCCAGGCGGCTCTGCACAGATGAAGCCAGAGAAGCTGCGACAACCTGTTTGTTTGAAAACTTGTTTGTTGAAACCGAGCTGGGTGCGTCGGCCTCACCCGAGGGCCCCAGGCGTGTCGCAGAAGGGAGAACGTTCTGCAGCTCCAGGGCGCTTTTCGTGGGGGAACCTCGGGGCTGGCGACGCACCCGAGGGCTGGATTTCTCCCGCTGTGGCCCCGGCCCCTGCCCCCCACCCTCCAACCCCCCACTCCCCAACCCCCACTCCAGCCTGTTGCTTCCCCAGCCGCTCCAGGTCGGCTTTTCCCGGCAGCTCCAGCGTGCTGTCCAAGCAACTCCAGGGCCCCGGGCTCCTCTCGGCTGCTGCCTCCCCCTCCCGCCTGCTGCCCTCCGGCTTCTGGAAGTCGGGAGCGCCCCAGCTGTCGCCTGAGGAGTGCACTCCGGGACCCGGGGCAGGACAGCCTGCGGGGGAGGGGGGCGCAACCGGCGGCGATGAAGCCGTCCTGGCTGCAGTGTCGCAAAGTCACCGGTCCCGGGGGACTCGGGGGGTCCCTGACCGGGTCCTCTCCGGCCCGGGGAGCCGGCCCGGCCCGCAGGGCGTTGGTGGCCCCGGGCCCGCGCGGCGCCCTCGGGGGCCGGGGCTGCCGAGCGCTGTCGTCGGCCGGCGGGGGCGGCGAGTACAAGACCCACTTCGCGGCCTCCGTGGCCGACCCCGAGAGGTTCTGGGGCAAAGCCGCCGAGCAGATCAGCTGGTACAAGCCCTGGACCAAAACGCTGGAGAACAGATACCCGCCTTCCACGAGTTGGTGAGTGACTCCTTCGCCAAGCCAGATCTCTCACGACTTTTGGGCGACAGGGCTCGACGTGCCTTTCACGGGGGAAACTGGCATTGTATTAGGAAAGAAATTCAAGACTGGAGATGGGCTCAGATCCTCCGATTTGTGTTTAATTTAAATTTTATGGCCAACTCTCCTGCCTTCTCTTGAGGGATTGGGTTACTCATTTTGAGGCCGGTTTTCTATAGCCCAGAGATTTACCAGTATGGCAGGGCTCTGCTTGGCACCGGGGATGTTACATGGACTAAAACAAGGGTCTGTCTCCAGGGACAGCACTGTCTAGTATGGGAGACAGCCACGGAAACCAATGCAAAGAGTATGATAAACTAGAGAAGTATTACCAAGTATCCACACACTGCAGGGAGGAAGAGAATTGAGGAAAGACTTCAGTAAAATCACACCTAAGTAGGGTTTGGACGGATGGGTGTTATCTTCTCAAGGTGGACAAGGATCTCATTATTAAAGACCAGGGATTGGAAAACAGGCTGAAATTTGACTGTTAACTGTGGTTGCAAATAATTGTTTTGGCTGGAGAGGTGGGGGTGGTTGGGCCGGGGGGGGGGTGTGAACCAGCTTGGATAGACCCATAGCTGCAGTATGTCAGTATGAAGCTGCAGTATGAGGTACTCCAAAATTATGCACATTTGGCCAGGTGGTGCTAGAAATCATGGTAGGGATACATTTTTTTTTTTTTTGTCAAGAGTTGCCATTATAAGTAGCTATATTTTTACATTACAACAAGACCCAGAGATACCTTGTAGAATAAATGCCAGACTTGTCAGAATAGTAAGGGTGAGGCACACAGTCTCTGAAAACTCAGAGTTGTGGCAGCTGTTGCAGCTGTGTGCCTACTGAGAATGTGGCGGCTCTCATCTGCCGCCATTAGGGAGAGATGCTTCCTGTAGAAGTTTGAGAAACACTGCAGTGGGGTTTCCTACCTTTCCAGATTCCCAGCAGTGACATGGGGGAATGACTCAGTCAGGCTTACATTTGATAAATGTCTCCTTGTTGAAATGGAGAAAGGCAAGCCAACCAGAACCTGTTCTGTGTTCTCATCATGCCCTCTCTCCGTTGTTTGGAACAGTTGACATAGTTTTCCCTTTAGAATCTGAGCACCTTTTCTCTTCCTGGTTTAATTTTTTCAGTAGTGTTTGACTAACCCTCTTCGACATGTGTGACTGATCCAAACGTTTATCTATATCTATATCCGTATCTATATCTATATCTATTCCAATGAGTCATGATGACTAAGAGCATGGTCTGTGGAGTCAGAATACTGGGTTTGAGTTCCAGGTCTCCCAGTTACTGGCTGTGTGATCACAGCCAAGTTACTTAATCTCTCTGCGTCAGTGTTCTCATATATAAATGTGGAAATAGTATGAGGATTAAATGGGTAAAGAATTAAGGTCATGTCTTGGATAAAATAGACTTTATAAATGTTGGAGGAAGAGTAGCTAGCTATCTTGCACTCTTACACCACAGTTATATCAGGAACAGGAAACCCTCCTTGTGCTTCTTAGATCAAAATAAAGATTATGATCTTTCCTAAGAGTGTATTCTCAAAGTTCTGTGTCTACATATCTGTGATAAACCATGGTATTGAAAATGATTTATGTGAACCCCCCCCCCCCTTAAAACCACGTGCAGAGAAGTTAATTAAGAAGTCATGGGGATATTCCAAGTAAAACCAATGAGGGCCAGATATAAGGCAGTGGCCGTAACAATGGAAGGGAAAGTACAGGTTTCTAGAGGGTTGGTTGGGGTTGGCAGGGGCCCAGGTGAGTGCAAATAATGTGGAAGTCAAAGGTCCATCAAATAGGTATTTTAGACCTGGAGATTTTTTTTTTTAAGATTTTATTCATTTATTTGAGAGAGAGAGAGAGACAGCACAAGTGGTGGGAAGGAGCAGAGGGAGAGGGAGAAGCAGACTCCCCTGCTGGGCAGGGAGCCCGGTGTGGGGCTATATTCTACAGGACCCTGAGTTCATGACTTGAGCTGAAGGTAGATGCTTAACCGACTGAGCCACCCATGAGTTCTTGACCTGGAGATTTTCTCTCTAATTTGTGTTTTCTTCTTAATCTCTAATTGCTTGTCTAAATTTTCTAAAATCGTGTGCAGTATATGAGAGTATTTGCCAAAGGGTCTTTTGTAGTTTCAAAAATTCAATACATTTTACATCACTGACATTTGATAACATTATATCTGAACTCTTCATCTTTGTACTCTTGGAATCACGTGGCCATACCTGTTTTGTAGCAGCCCAAAAGATCAAGGTGAATAAAGATAAGTCTGAGTTTGTATTTATTTCAGCAGTGTGATTCGATCCTCTAAATATTTTGGTTGGCAGAGCAGAGTTGGGCAGGGAAATAGAGGTAGGAGACCATATATCTAATCTTAAACTTCATCAATAAGCATTTTCAATTTCAAATAGAATCCATTACTATGTTGGACACGTATTTGCAGATACTCCTCATGGGTTAAGAATTTTCTATAAAGGTAAATTCAAGGGCAGGATGAATCTCTCTCTCTCTTTTTGTCTTTATATCCCTAGGGTCTAGGGTAGAGCTGATATACGAGTTTAAAAAATGTTAGTAAAGTAACCGAATACATAGAAGTGATGATTTTTTCTTCTATATGTCTTTGGGAGGTGGTAAGGGGATATAAGCATAATTTGATGTGAAAGAGGCTTGCTTATTTTCTGTGTAGCTGGAATCTGGCAAATGGAGATGTGGACAGCCAAATCTTTTAGTAAACTGAGGAAGGGTTGCTGCAGCTGTCTTCTCCTAGATGGAGCTGACTTCCATGGAATCAAGATCTCTGATGCCCTTTGACTTCTCCTCCTTCGTTATAATCTTGTCTGTTTTTCGTGAAAGTAAACTCCCCTTGGCATCTGTAGGCCTATCAAAAGCTCCAGCACATAAATAGTTATGCTTCTGAGCTTCCACAGTGGCATAGACTACCTCTCCAGTAGTAGTTTACATATGCAGCAGTCTGAACATGGAACAGAAATCTTTAAGAGTGATCAACTGAAGGGACTTTCCATCGAAGTGAATAGCCCTGTAAAATATGTTTCTGGTACTATAATCTCTGAGACCTTTGAAAAATAAATCCCAATTACATGTAGCTGCTTTAAGAAGTTGTGAAGAACCGCTTTTTCCTCACAGTTTGGTGGTTAATTCACATTGTTGACACCTGGCTTTTGGGGTACTAAAGTCTATTTTAGAGACTTCAGTGGAAAACTGCAAAGGTGAAGCAATTAGAATTCCGAGTAATTTCTCTAATCCTGGAACAGCAAAATGGATTTTGGGGATATTTTCTACTCATGAATTAGACGTCCTGCTGCTTAGCCTGAAATTGAAATCCAGCTGCCACTCTCTGAAGTAAAGATTAGGCAGTCCACTTTTGCATTACGCATTGTGGTTGACTCTTCTGTCTAGGTCATCAATTTGTTCTTTCTCTGGAAGCACTGCAACCCATTTTTGCTTATTTTTATTTAAACAACATTCCATGATAAGACTCTCATATACTATTTGATGTAATAGCAACGACTATAAGCTGAAAAGGAAAGACTCCAACTAAATGCGGATTATTAGAAAATGACTTCAGCTTGCTTAACATTTCTGTAATGGAAAGTGTGTAGGTTTTTGCACATGCAAGATCTCAGTTCCTTACTAGCTATGAGATAAAGGTTGTTTAATTCCTCTAAGTCTTCAAATGGCCCATAAGAGTTAAAGATATCAATCATTCACTTACTGTGTGGATACTACAGAGAAAATGATGGAAGAGATAGTGAAGGAACTTACTACATAGCAGCAGGGGAGACGTACATTAAAAAAATTATCACAAAGCTATTTATTTAGAATTGCAATAGATACTATGAAATACAATGGTTAGTGGTAGATGTAACTTTGTCTTCTCTAGAAGGATCATGGAAGGAATCTTGAGGAAATGATGTTTATACTGAGATTCCAATGAGTAGAGATTAGACATGAAAAGTGGGGATGAACATTCCGGGCAAAGACCACAGCATATGCACAGACCATGAGGTATGAAATAGCTCAGTAGATTGTAGAAACTGAAAGAAAGCTAATGTGGCTGGGGCTTCAGGAATGACAGGGAAATTATAAAGAAATGGAAGAAGAGAGCCATATGGTAAATGGCCTTGTGAGTCATGTTACGGAATTTCAGATTTTTTCCTGGTATGTAACATGTCACCTAATGGATGACCAAAACATGAATTTCCTACTTTTCTTTCTGCACTTGCAAAAAATAGGTGTGAGTTCAACCCCAGCTCTGCCACTGACCTTGGGCAAGCTTCAGTATCCTTATTTGAAAAATGAGAATAATGATAGTATCAGTTTTTTAAGATTATATGGGGGTAGGGAGGGACTTGTAAAATGTTTGGGGCTGTGCCTGACACAAAATACTAGGTATTAATGTCTTTGGAATATGGGAAGATATTCCCATAAGCTAATGTGATCCAGGAGATTTTCAGAGATATGGTAACATTTGAAATGGATCTTAAAATAGGACTTCAGAAGAAAAACATTTTTGTGAGCAAACATGACAAAGGCATAGAGGTTAGAAAGAATCAAGTGTGCTTGTGTATGGGAGAGCAGTTGGCTTATAGAGGTTATTTTGAGTTACTGGTACAGTAGTGCCCCTTACCCATGGGAGATACATTCAAAGACCCCCAGCTGATGCCTGAAACCGTGGAAAATACCGGACCCTCATATACTGTTTTTTTTCTATATATACATACCTATCATAAAATTTAATTTATAAACTAGGCACAATAAGAGATTAACAGCAACTAATGAAATAGAACAATTGTAACAATATACTGTAATAAACATTATTTAAGTATGGTCTCTTTCTCTCAAAATATTTTATTGTACTGTACTCACCTTCCTTCTTATGATGGTGTGAGATGATAAAATGCCTACGTGATAAGATCAAGTGAAATGAGTGGACATAGGCCCTGTGACAAAATGTTAGGCCTGAGATCGACCCCAGGTAACTGAAACAGCAGAGTGAAACCACAGTTAACGGGAGGCACTACTGTTCTCAAATTCAGAAGATGGTTTCAGGATGGTTTCCGAAATCTTGGAATAGAAAGCAAAGGGATTTGCCTCCTTAGGCGACACAAGTCACAATCTGACTCTCAGCCTGCAGGTAGGTTTTGTTTGAGCCAGATGCTGCATTTTTGTTTATTTAAGTAGTTCTCAGTATTTAAACACTGGAAGATTTCACCTAAAATCTACATTTCTGGTATCAATTCAATTTTTGGTCTTCTTTTGACAAGAAGGTGGAATATCCAGCAGCAATGGGCAACACTTGGCTGGAACTGAGTAGCTACTATCCCAGGCTCCATGCGACATTGTGACTGCCTGGAAGTGGGGCTCAGGGAAGGAAGGAGGTTATGGTAACTGCAAGAATGTGATTCAGATATCCAAGTTGAGAATTGGTTGTGACATGAAACTTAATTGGCTGAAATCTGGAGGGGGCTTGATGTATGAGTATAGGTTTGACTCTAACTTGAAAAGATGTAGAGTTAAAGCCTGGTCAATGTTGCATAGAGATTGGGGCTGGGTAGAGGGAGAGAGAGAGGAAGAGGGACATACTAAGAACTAAACTTTGGAGACAAGTAGGAAAAAGACATCTTGTAAGAGTGGATGAGACTTGATTAAAGAAGCAGAAGAAGGAAGAGTAGGATATTTCAGGGTCATGGGGTATGAAGAAGGGAAGAGATAAAAATAAAAGTAGGAACATCAGTAGAGGTCAAGGACTCTAGAAATGTTTTAAGGCTATCGAGGATTGAAAGAGCAGTTTTGATTCAGAAATCCTCAGTGGTTTTCATCATGTGATGTCAGTGCAGAGAGGGAGGCCGAAGTCAGAGCAGCGCATTACAGAGTGAGCTGATGGTAGGTAAAACATTCCACGGAGGAGTTAGAGACAGGAGAGGGAGACAGAATGACAGTGTATAGACGCATCTGAGCTATGAAATACTTTCCTCCCTCTTTACTTTTCCTTCCTGCCCTTTTAGGAGAAATTCATGTTTGAAGGCAGAAGTGAAGAAATCTGGGACATGGGAATGAAGGGAATTTTGCTTATTTTGAAAACTGTTCCTCATCTCAACAGGTCTCCCTGTTTTTGCAAATTGGTCTTTGTGTGGTTTCTTATCTTTTTTTGTTTAGATACTAGAAGTTCCTGGAAGAAACTCCATGGAAAAGTCTAAACGATGAAATAAAGAGCTGCTGGGCCAGTCTGTGTGTTCTTGTTATGTACCGTAACAGTTCTGTTTCCCTAAATAGTTACACATTTGATGGCGAGTTTACAGGGAAGATAAGGTAGGAGTTGAAAAGGGATGAAATAATTAATATTTGTTGACTTAACTAAATTATTTTCAGATTATTAGGCATTGTGTAAGTAAGTGGTTCAGAGGGGAAAAAATAGTTCTTTATTGTGTATTTGCAACTTTTCTGTGAGTTTGACTTTGTTTCCAAGGAAAACAAATAAGGGAAATATAATGTGGCTTTTATGAAACCGGAAAGTAATTTACTTTCTCTACTGAATTTTGGTACTTTGGCAATCAATTGGTCAGCCACATTAAACTATTTGGGAAATTTAGTCTTTTTTTTTTTTTTAAACTTCTTAAGATTCTGTGAATTTTCCTTCATATTTATCAGATTTTTAAAAAATGATATTTAATTCTGGTTTGAAGGTGAGAGGTTTACCTAAAGATGAAAAATTTGGCCCCTTTTGACAAACTAAATGAAATGAATTTATTCATACTATTGTGCACAGTACAGGCATATTTAAAATTTAAATTATCATTTTTCTATAAATACAAAAAATATTTTAAGAAGGTACATGGTCAGCATGAAAAATGGCCTGTTAGAAGTACAGTCCCGCAGAATAACCTCATCAAGAAAGACCAATTTTAAAAGATGGGCCTTGTTTTATATTCTGAAGGTCAGCAGCTCGGTGCTGTGCCATATCTAATTTTCTCAGTCCGTCATGCTGCCGAACCTCCAGGACAGAACAGAGTGAACTACAGGAATGCTGCAATTACATAAGCAAGGATGGATTGCCTGACAAATGGCACAATCAATGAACAATGGAAATTCAATCAGCTGTGACCAGATCAACTACCAGGTGCAGGGGAAAATCCAGACTCTTAGCACCTCCTGGAAGGTGGCTTACCTTTCCTTTGTTCATATACTATTAGGTGAGAAAAAAAAAATCCAGTGGTTGGAGTTTTTTGCTTCTGCTGCTGCTGCTTTTTTTTAAAAAAAGAATTCTACTCTCATAAGCAACAAGCAGCAACTCATTGCTTTCCATTGTGGTGTGACATTTGTAAGAGAAATGTGGGAGGCTGATGAATCTTTGTGACAATATATGAATCTAATAACCTCTTTACATTACAATTTTAGAAGCACATCTGAATGTGGAACTCAAATCCTTTATCTAAACCATGTGGATAGAGAACTTACTATAAAAGAGAATAATTATATTTGCTTTTGCTGAAATTATGGCCAAATGAGGTAAAAGAGTGCATACAAAGGAGGAGTACTATTCTTATGATATCTAGGAAAGTTGAAGTTTAAGAATTTTGAATTTCAGGGCGCCGGGGTGGCTCAGTTGTTTAAGCATCTGCCTTGCGCTCAGGTCAGGATCCTGCAGTCCTGAGATCCAGCCCTGACAGGTTCCCTGCTCAGCAGGAGTCTGCTTCTCCCTTCCCCTCTGCTGCCTCCCCCCAACCCATTCTCGCTCTCTCTCTCTCTCTCTCAAATGAAGAAAAATCTTTAAAAAAAAAAATCTTAAAAAAAAAAGAATTTCGAGTTTGAAGTAGTCCAGTTGAAAGTCTTAGGATAGCTAAAAAAATAAAGCTCTTTCAAATTCTAAGTTAGAGAGGGGTAGAATTTAATTTGTGACTTTTAGGTAACTAGTGAATTTTACTGATTTAAAATATAAATGTTTCTAAGTGGGAGAAAAGCAATTAAATTCTGTAGGTCTTTGACTTAAGAGCTAACTGGACAATAGGAATACCTTCTCCTTAGGTTTTGATATTAGACTGAAAACATTTCCCATATAATCTTTCAAGACATCTCTCCTAAGTGGGTGTATCAGTTAAGTTAAAGAACATTGGGAAGATTAAAAAAAGAATGAATGCTTAGTATCTACTGTAGACATGAGCAGTGTAGATGTTTGTAAAAAAATTAGTAAGATAGATAGTAGTCAAAGGGACACAGGATCAGTATTATTGACTGTTTGCTAAATAACTGTAAGCAAAAGCATTGGAGCTTAGAAAAGTACTTTTATACTAATCTAACTTTGCTTTCTCTCCACAGTTTTTCTTATTTTCATAGAGTTTTATTGATTCTCAATTGAGAGTTAAGTGCTTTTCTAAACCACAAATGCCGTGACTTTGCCTTCCTCCCAACTCCCCTCCTTAATCAAGGCCAAATGAAGTCTGCCAGTTACCAACGGGAGTTTGTTGGATATCTCATTTTGGTGGGTAGGAGGATAAAAAGTCGAGGATCATTATTAGTGGAGAAAACAAATTGATTCCTACGTTAAAACTCTGGCTGCGCTCTTTGAGCAGTGCTTTTCCCCAAATAATTGTAAACTGGGGGAATTTATAGCATTGGTCTTGCAGTGGCTTTTACGGTCAGCGGTATCTGTTCTCCTGTCAGAAACGCAAAAGGATCGGATGTTCCCATATACGCAGAGTTATGTGGTTAGCTTTGGCTAATGCAGTGAGAGGAGGAAGCTGTGTCACTTCACGATGAAGCCTTTATTTCCAAGACTCCTAAGAGTCCTGTGGTCTGCCAGGGCCATCGTGAGGCACGTGTGGAATTGAAGTCGTCTGGATTGCTCAGGAGAAATGAATTGGTAACAGATCTGGGGAGTCCACTTGAACTTGCATGAGTCAGAAATAAACATTTATTTTTGCAAGTCACAGAGGGTTTGTGATTTTTACTGTAGTGTAATCCAGCCTATCCTTACTGATCGAGAAGGCAATAATTATAACTTAGAGGACTGTTGGAATGATTGTGTTGCTGGTGTACGTAGTGTCCAGCATATAGTAAAAACAGCTAGGCTTTTGTGTGTCCATGCTATGAGCCAGGTACAATAATGAGTGCTATAATTTATTTAATATTTATAACCACCCTGTGAGATAGGGTCAATTTTTATTCTGATTTAATGAGTGTGGAAATGGAGATATGGACAGTTTTAAGAAACTTGCCTAAGCTTATAAAACTAGTAAGTAGCAGATCTAGGATTTGAACCCAGGCAGTCTGAATTTGGCTTCTATATTCCGTCTAAATACTACATTATAGGGGCGCCTGGGTGGCTCAGTCAGTTAAATGTCAGACTCTTGATTTCAGCGCAGGTCATGATCTCAGGGTCATGAGATGGAGCCCCACATCAGTCTGTCTCTGGGCATAAAGCCTGCTTAAGATTCTCTCTCTCCCTCTCCCTCTGCCCCTCCTACTCTCCCTGCCCCTGCACATGCTCTAATAAATACATAAATAAATAAAAACTACATTATAGTGTTTCTTTACTAAGAGTCCCAGTTAATTTTAACTTTTCTGTCTTTTCTAATCCCTTCTCCATTGAAACCACTAAAAGTAATTTAAAACATCTGGATCTAATTCTTAGAAACATCTGGAAAATATCCATATTATATGTGGAATAATAGATTGATACTCTTTGAAAAAATGAACTGTTTTATGTATAAATTTTTTTTAATTTTTAAATTTAAAAAAATTTTTAAATTTGTATTTATGTCTGTCTGTCTGTCTGTATGTTAAGTTAGCCACCATACATTACATCATTAGTTTTTTAGTGTCCAGTGATCATCAGTTGCATGTAACACCCAGTGCTCATTACAACACATGCCCTCTTTAATACCCATCACCTGGCTACCCCATCCCCCACCCCCTCCCTTCTGTAGCACTTCGTTTGTTTCCCAGAGTCCATAGTTTCTCCTGGTTTGCTTCCCTCTCTGATTTCCCCCCCTTTAGTTTTCCCTTCCTTCCCCTGTTGTCCTCTGTGCTATTCTTTATGTTCCACATATGAGTGAAACCATGTGATAATTGTCTTTCTCTGCTTGACTTATTTCACTTAGCATAATCCCCTCCAGTTCCATCCATGTTGGGCAAATGGTGGGCATTCATCCTTTCTGATGGCCTAGTAATATTCCATTGTATACCTGAACGACACCTTCTTTATCCATTCATCTGTTGAAGGGCATCTCAGCTCCTTCCACAGTTTGGCTATTATGGACATTACTGCTATGGACACTGGGGTGCATGTGCCCCTTCTTTTCACTACATTTGTATCTTTGGGGTAAATATCTAGTAGTGCAATTGCTGGGTCGTAGGGTAGCTGTTTTTAACTTTTTGAGGAACCTCCATACTGTTTTCCAGAGTGGCTGTACCAGCTTGCATTCTGACCAACAGTGTAAGAGGTTTCCCCTTTCCCCACATTCTTGCCAACATTTGTTGTTTCTTGCCTTGTTAATTTTTGCCATTCTAACTGGTGTAAGGTGGTATCTCAGTGTGGTTCTGATTTGAATTTCCCTGATGACTAATGATGTTGAACATTTTTTTATGTGTCTGTTAACCATTTGTATGTGTTCTTTGGAGAAGTGTCTGTTCATGTCTTCTGCCCATTTTTTTGACTTATCTTCATTTTTTGGCTGTTGAGTTTGAGAAGTTCTTTACAAATCTTGGATATCAGCCCTTTATCTGTAATGTCATTTGCAAATATCTTCTCCCATTCTGTGGGTTGCCTCTCAGTTTTGTTGACTGTTTCCTTGGCTGTGCAGAAGGTTTTTATCTTGATGAAGTCCCAAAAGTTCATTTTTGCTTTTGTTTCCCTTGCCTTTGGAGATGTGTCTTGAAAGAAGTTACTGTGGCTGATGTCGAAGAAGTTACTGCCTGTGTTCTCCTCTAGGATTTTGATGGATTCCTGTCTCACACTTTGGTCTTTCATCCATTTGAGTTTATCTTTGTGTATGGTAAGAAAACGGTCGAGTTTTATTCTTCTGTATGTAGCTGTCCAATTTTCCCAGCACCATTTATTGAGAGACTGTCTTTTTTTTTCATTGAATATGTTTTCCTCATTTGTCAAAGATTAGTTGACCATAGAGTTGAGGGTCTATTTCTGGAGACTCTGTTCTGTTCCATTGATCTGTGTGTCTGTTTTTGTGCCAATACCATGCTGTCTTGGTGATCACAGCTTTGTAATATAGCTTGAAGTCAGGCAACATGATGCCCCCAGCTTTGTTTTCTTTTTCAACATTCCCTTGGCAATTCGGGGTCTTTTCCTGTTCCATACAAATTTTAGGATTGCTTGTTCCAGCTCTTTGAAAAATGCCAATGGAACTTTAATGGGGATATTTAAAATGTGTACAACAGTCCCAAAGTTGGGGAGAGGGAGGCTTTATATTAATTGTTACCTAGTTTGGAAATGTTTCCCGGACACTAGAAAACAGTATTAATCCTCTCTCTAAAAAATGCTCTGTTGGTTTTTTGGCTTAAGGAAAATCTATAATGACTGCATTATTCATTGCTTGCAATATGCTATAATATTACTTTTATTAGAACATGGTGATAAATAGCCTAATTAATTCATGTAAGTATGAATATTTGAAAATTTTCCTTTCCTCCAACTTCTCAATAAAAGGAAATATTGGACTTCTTATGTGTGTATAATTATGGAACTTGTTGATTTTATTTACTGCATTTATTACCTATTTACACATTCATATGCAGTAAACTTTCCTGTTTTTCTTCCTTTGCTTTTCATCTTGACCCTAGTGCCTGGTGGACAAACCTTGATAAATGGCTCACGTTAAGTGCAGAGATGAGTTTCTCAGGAATCATATTGCATACAGCAATCTTATATATATTATATTAATGGATATATTATAAGATAATGTATATCATATTTTTTGAAATTCAGTACAAAGACAGTGAGTTATGGGCTTTCTCATTTACCTATGTTATTCCATAGATGTTTCCCGACTTTGGGGAACAAATGATCTAGGAATGTTAAATGCTTCCTTTGAGTGTTTAGGGGAGTGTCACAATAAGACTTGGGCTATTTGTAGAGTCTGTAATAGGGAACCAACGTGTGGTTATTCTCTGGCTCATGCCTGAGCTATTCCTTTCTTTCATGCTGATGTATTATTTCTCAGTAATGATAATGATAATAGTAACAACTATGGCACTACAAAGGGGGTAACTAATTACTGAACACTTACTCTGGCTCAGGCCTCGTGCTAAAAGTATGTATGTATTCTTCACATCTTGCCAACACCTTGTGAAATAGGTATAGTTGTAATGCACTTTTATAGCTATATAAACAAAAGGACAGAGTGACTTAAGTGACTTGTCATATAGTAGTGGACTTAGTTTTTCAACCAAGTTGGGTCACACTGTGGAGCACAATTTCTGTAATGAGTTGTAACTTTACTCTTTAACTCCTGTCTGGTTATCCTGTGGCTGTTTAGATGTCAGGACCTAGAGAATACAAAAGAATGAGAACTATGTTAGAATTCTAAAAATTTTCAATCCAAGATGTAGCTTCCTTTTTCCTCATTTGTCATATATGTTTCTGTGTATCTTCCACTCTCTGATTTTAGAGGAATTGTAAATCTTCACTGGTTTTCCAGAGTCCACTTTTACATGTGTTCTTGATTAATTGTTTTTTTTTTTTCCTCAAAAGTACATCATCCTGAGTGTTATTTCCCTTTAAGTTACTTTGGCAAAGAATACCCAATGCCCATCTCCATCCACTACACATCTGCAGATAAGCTCACACTCCACGGATACTTTTACCAATAATTTAGCAAGTCATGACTAGGTAATGGAAGGGCAGGGATCCGGTCTCAGTCACCTTTCTATCCACAGTGGGATGCACATAACCTTGTGTTTGTCAAGTGCACTGATTTTGAAACTTCACCACCTGTATAGATTTATCTTTTTTAAAATCTATCTTCTATCTGGGTTCCTATGTAAATTGTAGGTAGACATACCTGAATTATCCATCCTCCCAGAACCCAAAATGACTCATGAATCTTCTTTCTATGAAGGCAAAAGAGTTTGAAATTTTTTTCTGCAAATTTATATTTATAATCCAGTTAGTTAACATACTATGTAATATTAGTTTCAGTGTGGAATTTAGTGATTCATCGCTTACATACAACACCCAGTGCTCATCACAGCAAGTGCCCTCCTTAATACCTATCACCTATTTAACCCATCCCCCACCAGTCTCCCCTCCAGTAACCCTCAGTTTGTTCTCCATAGTTAAGAGTCTGTTTCTTGGCTTGCTTCTCTTCACCCCTCCATGTTCATTTGTTTTGTTTCTTAAATTACACATTTAAGTGAAATCATATGATGTTTATCCTTTCTCTGACTTATGTCACTTAGCATAATACTCTCTAGTTCCATCCACATCATTGCAAATGGCAAGATTTCATTCTTTTTTATGGCTGAGCAATATTCCACTGTGTGTGTGTGCGCGCGCGCACGTGTGTGTGTGTGTGTGCGTGTGTGTGTGTATATATACACACACTGCATATTATCCATTCATCAGTTGATGGACATTTGGGCTCTTTCCAAAATTTGGCTATTGTTGATAATGCTGCTATAAACACTGCGATGCATATATCCCTTCAAATCCATATTTTTGTGTCATTTGGGTAAATACCTAATACTGCATAGGGTAGTTCTATTTTTAACTTTTTTGAGGAACCTCCGTACTGTTTTCCAGAGCGGCTGCACTAATTTGCATTCTGTTTCGGTCTAAGTGTCATGATGAGGCAGTTGGCTCCCTTTGCTTCTCGTTAGCTCATTTATCTTTAAGTTGTAGTAGAGACTGTTTTACGGGCAGCATGGGTTTTTAGTCATCAAGTGGAAGACACACATACCACAAGGAGGTAAATATTTTACTTACACGGTACAGACCAAGTATCCATGTGAGTATGGACTGAAAAGGTTGTCTCTCTGGTACATATCAGATTCCAAGAATTTCAGATTTAAGAGTTGGACCAGTATCATGTTACCAGATTGTCATTTATTAGTCATTTTGCAGTCAATAAGTTAACCAAATAAACCAAATTTTATTGATCAAATGAAAATCATTGGTTAAAAGTGATAAAAGATGAATACTAAATGATCTCACTTATGTGGAATCTAGAAAACAAAATAAACAAAACAAAACAAAACCCAAGCTCATAGATATAGAGAACAGACTGATGGTTGCCAGAGTGGGGAACCTAAGGGTTTGGGTGAAATGGATGAAAGGGAGGTCAAAAGCTACAACTCTGGTTATAAAATAAATGTCATGGGGATGTAATGTACAGCATGGTGACCATACTTAATAATACTGTATTGCGTATTTGGAAATTGCTAAGAGTAAATCTTAAAAGTCCTTGTCACAAGAAGAAAGAAAGAAAAAAAGTAAGTCTGTGTGGTGATGGATGATAACTAGACTTACTGTGATAATTATTTCGCAGTGTATACAAATGTCAAATCATTATATTGTATACTTGAAACCTATGTAATGGTATACGTGGAACTGGAGGGGATTATGTTAAGTGAAATAAATAAGTCAAGCAGAGAAAGACAATTATCATATGGTTTCACTCATATGTGGAACATAAGGAATAGCATGGAGGACCACAGGGGAAGAGAGGGAAAACTGAACGGGAAGAAATCAGAGAGGGAGCCAAACCATGAGAGACTCTGGACTCCGGGAAAAAGCTGTGGGTTGTGAAAAGGGAGTTGGGTGGGGGGATGGGGTAACCGGGTGATGAGTATTAAGGAGGGCACGTGCTGTGATGAGCACTGGGTGTTATACGCAACTAAGGAATCATTGAACACTACATCAAAAACTGATGATGTACTATATGCTGGCTAATTGAACATAATAATAAAAATCAATCAATCAATAAAAATAAATCCCACTTGGTCATGCCAAAAAAAAGTTATGTGTTAATTATGCCTCAATTAAAAAAGAATAAAAAATAAAGTGATAGCAATGAGATAATATAAAAATATTATTTTTCTCACATTATATTGCCATAATGATACAAATCTTAATATTGTTATTTGAAGTAAAAGCTGATCATATTCTGTTAAGAGCTTGAATTTTAGAAAATATGGCATTGATTTTATTATTGTTTTAAAATGCTGGGTCCTGCCTGCTCAAGATCTTCTACTGTTTACTGTAAACATTTCATTATTTCACCTGAATATTTCAAGAGCTGTTTGAAATGTGATTTGTAATTACAGGCTTGGTAGATCTAATTTGATAAAATGTTCTCTTATCTAGGTTTAATTAACTTACAAAAGAATTAATTTTTAAATTTATAATTAGTAAAAATACCTTTAATTAGGAAGATTTTCTTATTAAATATCTAATTATTTCAAAGTCTATATCTGATAGAAATAATAATGCTCTTAATCAAAATCTCTTAAATCCTGTAAGATGATTTTGCTCTTATATGTGTGTATTTGTATGAGTGAGTGTGCACACATGTGTGTATGTGCTTGTGTGTGTTAAAATGTTACAGAGTACAAAATATATTATTACAGTAATAATAACAATACTCCTTACCATGGTTTTTTAACTTATCAAACACATACATTCTCAGAGAAGAATTTAGGGAAGATTAAGTAACTTGCTTGTGTTTACTCGGCATGCAGGTAGCAGATACAGGATGAAAAACCAGATCTGTTAGACTTTAGAGTATGTCAGCTTCTCACTGTATCATAATTCCTCTCCAATTAATCTCATCTTATTATCACAATACCAGTGTTACAGATTTAAAAACAAGCCTGGTGCATATATACATATATATACATACGTCTATGTTTGTTTCCTGTTATATTTATAAAAGTGGAGTTTTTTTGGCTCGGAAATTATTCATTCATTAACTCCTTTGTTCCTTCATCCTTCCTTCTTTCTCTTGTTCATTCCACAAACGTTTATGGAATGCCTTCTAAGCCAGAAACTATTCCAAGTGCTGAATGAGATTCCAGATAGAGTGTAACCTTGAAGACTAACTTCCTACATCAAAGGAAAAAAGTGTTTTTGCTTGCAATGAGATCGCTTTCATTTTCCTGTTTAAAAAGAGTAATTGCGAGTGATGTGGACTATCTAGTAATAATTTTCTGAAAATATGGGTATTAAAATTTGTTTTATTTCACAGTCAGCTCTACTCTGAATTGCCTTTGATTGTTGAGGTGTGAATAACTAGAGGATACAACCTCACATTTTGATCAACAGTAGCCACTTTCTAACTAATGAATCCTTCCATAGATAAAAGAATCAACCAGTTTTCATTTTATCCATTTGTACAGCCTCTCATTTTCTGTTAGAGGTGCTAATACAACGAAGGTGAGGAAGAGACAAGTAACAACAAAGAGAATAAAGGGAAATAGTGGGCTTAGCAGGAGCTAGATAATGAACTCGTAGAAAATTGAGTAGGCTGCACTGTAGTCAAGTTTCAAATTATGGAGATGTTAACAAAATGTTTTATCTATGAATGTAATACGTATGTAGATATTGGGGGGATCAGCGAGGATAAAGCACAGCTAGAGTTTGTGATACTGTTCTAAGATTATTTTGAGGATAATGCTAGGGAAAAAAAGGCATAATAAAATTTTTTAAGTTATGCTCAATGGTATCTAGTTAGTCAGATTTATCTTTGTCGATATGTCTATAGCATGGTTGTGTCTGTAAGGTTTTTTGGAGAGGTGAAGGTGGGAAGTTGGATGAGACTTAGTGTGGTTTAATTAAAAGAGCAGAGGTTTTATAATCACAAGGCCTAAGTTTGAGACCTAGGTTTGAATTGACGTTGCCTCTTCATTGATATTGCTTTATTCAGAAATAATTTTGATCAAAATTTAGGTTTGATGCGCATCAAGGAGGGCATTTGATGAATGAGCACTTGGTACGATGTGCAACTGATGAACCACTAATTGTATCTCTGAAACTAATACAAAAAATAGAGTTATGCTTTTTTTTTTTTTTCCATAAAGAAGCAGTATTTCTTTAAATTCGAATTGGGTAAATTCGGGAAATAGGTGGAAGATCAACCGTAGTTCAATCTCTCAATGCATTCTCTGCATATCTTAGTATATTTTGTATATTTCCCTTCAGTCTTTTATCTCATTTAAAAATTTTTATTTTGTAGTAACTATAGACTCACAAGAAGTTACAAAAATAGTACAAAGAGGTTGTTTGTACCTATCACTCAGCTTTCCTCAGTGGTAACATCTTACACAAGTAGGATGTTATCAAAACCAAAATTGATGTTGGCACAGTACAATTAACTGACTATAAACCTTATTCAGATTTGCCAGTTTGGGCACCCACTCATTGTTTTTGTGTATGTGTTTTGCCTTTTAAAAATCTATTTGTCAGAGTGTTTGATTCTCAAGGATCTATTTTTGTTCCTGCAGAAAAATGGAATTATACTATCCATATTATTAATAGTTCATTTTTCCACTTATAATAAGGTGTGATTTTTCCATTTCTCTATTCCTCTAGTCCATGATTTTTAATGTTTGCGGAATGTTTTAACATTTTGGGTGAATGTAAAATTTTTTATTTCACAATCCTTCGTGTTGCTGTTTAGGTGGTTTCTCTTTATTTGCTATTATAAACAGTCAGATATACTTACATCTCTGGACACAGCATTCCAAAGATTTCTCTTTCTGTCTCTGTCTGCTTCTTTCTTAACTTTCTTCCTACTGAAGAATTCTTAGAAGATTTCTAGATCAAAGGGAAATTATATACTTTCTAATGTATATTGTCCAATTTTTTCTCCAAAAAGATTAACGTGCATAAAGTCTCATAACTTTCTTCCGTATGAAATATTTACAGAATAAATAAAGATAAGAATTTATTGGACACTGAACACTGGGCTTTGTAAAATCTTATGTTGTGTCACATTTGCTTCAAATCTTATTTTTTTTAAAGCAGTAAAACAAAATTGATGCCCCCTTTGTATCTCTCCCAATTACAGTCTTTGTAGAAACAGTCTCAGAATAATTTATATGGTTCAATGGGAAGAAAAAGTTCTTCTCAGACATTCTAAAATGACTGATTGTATTCCTCCTCTTTAATAAGAGCTTGTATTAGACATCTCTCCGTGGACATGAGCTAAGTGTTGTGCAGAATGAGTTAATGAACGTGGTGTCTGCCTTCTGGGAGCCTCGGCTGTGGAGGAGAGTTTCATCAGAACATTGTGGTGTGTCATTCTGTGTGAGTTATAGCCTTAGAGAGAAAGAAATGGATAGCTAAGATGAAGATGTAATATGAAAATGGGAAAAAGCCTTAAAGTCCTCAGGTTTTGAGCACATTACTTTCAATCCTTACCTATTTCTCCCCTCTCTTCACATTTCTCCTTAACCAGAGTAAAGTAACATCATGTTAACAAATTGGCTTTCTTCTCCTCTGCTGGGGCTGCTCTCCCTTCTCCTTTCTCCCTCTCCTCTTTTGTTTTTTTTTTCCCATTCTTGCTTCATCACTTCATCCTGGTAACATCCTGGTAACAGCACTTCAGCCTGCTAACTTGTTGGCGTTGGAGTGTGGCGCCTCTTCTTCTGTCCCTTCTTGGTTCTTGTGAGGTTTCAGGGTTACCTGCTTGGAGACCCCATGGGCCCTGGTATGTAGGTCTGGTTTCCTACGAACCTGCTCTGGTTTGGAGTTTGGTTCCTCACGAGCTTATCATGACCTATTTCTGAGTTGGTCGATTGAGGACCTCTGCTCTTAGAGTATCGGAAATGCCCTCTTGGAAAGGGCTGACTGATGAAGTTTACTTTCCTTGAACATGTACTTTTATATTTATGTTTATTTATGATTATATTTTAATCTTAATGAATTCATGCTTTGAAATTTAAACGTGTTTTGATTGGATCTTTAACATTTGCCCTTCCCTATTAATTAATTATAATTTTATCTTTTGTTTTTTATATTAAAACCGCATCCTATTTCTGTTTGCTTAAACTCTGTTGTTTTTTCCCCCCTGCATTTCCTCTAGAATAAAAATAAAACCAACAAGATAAAATGGTGTCTTCACTTTTAGCTTTGAATTTAACTGTCAGGTATGACTCACAACCGGGGGATCTTTAAGATCATTCATTCATGCCTTTTCTCTTCATTGACAGTGGATCCAGTTTAGATAACAGGGATTGATTTCTTGAGAGCCTTTCTTTCTATTCTTTTTCCTCTTGGCTGTATTTCTCACCATTGGCAATTCACTCAGTTTTAATCTGAGATGATCTGGCCGGGTGCAGATGCCTGGGCTGTCCTTTCTCGTGGAGATGGGACAAGCTGTGGCTCGGGCTGGTGGATGGGGCCAGGTTCTGTGCGTCTGAACTCACGTATAAAGGATCCGTGGGGCTAAAGAATGTCTCCCTCTTTGTGTTAGGTTTCTCTGTTAAAATAATTGTCCTATAGAGGGATGTGCTTTCCAAATACTTTTACAGAAACAATATCCCTAGTGGTTAAATTAACATAAGGTTATTATGCCGCCCCAAATAAGCAATTACCCAATTTGGAGGGTTTCCTGGAACAGTCAGTTGATACCGCTCAAGGCCAAGTATCTCTAATTTAGATGAGATGTCCCCGTGTGAATAAAGCAATATGATGCCCTCTTAAAAATGCTTGAAGCCTTCTGTGTTTGTGTGCCATAGTAGCCTTTGAGCTAGTCATTGTTTTTACTGAGCATTTACCTCGTGAGACGCTTTTTCTTATTTGTGTTAATGTGTCAGAAGAGTGCTACTTCAGTTCACATTCATTCACACTTGCAGGCATTTATTTAAAAATAATTATTGAGCATTTGCTATGTCCATGAATGTGCTAGCACATGGTCTCTGCCCACAGGAAACAGCCTCCAGGGAAGGTACAAGAATTACGCAAGTAAGCACACAGACGTGTAAAATTGGAAATTTGTTCCATTTTCCTTGGAGTCAGAAGGCACTGGGGTGCACTCTGCCACATGTTAGTTTTGTAATTCTGGGGAGTTCCTTGACCTCTCTGAGGCTCATTTCTCATCTATAACATGAGAATAACAGTGTCTTCCTCAAGGGATAATGTGTAGATTGAACGATTTGATATATATATAAGTTAGCAGACACAGAACCTGGTGTATTGGCGATTAACAAAATATCAGTTCCTTTTCCTACTTCAGAACTGTTTCTTTTTCTTCTTATTCCAGGTCTCACTTAAAGACAATGTAAACTTGACATCCAGAGATGAAAAAAACCCTCAGATTTCTTTGATACCATCCTTCCTCCTACTTCTAGTTCCTTTTTGATTTAGTTCTCTAATAGTTCCTCTTCCCTCATATTTTCATTGCTTACTTTGCTCCTCTTGGCTAGTCAGGAGCTCCTAACTGATTCCATTTCCTCCTTTACCTCTAATCCGTTTCTATCAGGGCGTTCTCCAGCTCTAGACCTTTTAAGTAGCCTGCATTCCAGCTTTTAAGATAAGGCTTGCATTGGTCTTTGTCTTGGCCGGTGGTATGCTCCACCCCAACATCTCCTAGTTCAGCAGCATCAATGCCCTTGCACTTCTCAAACAGAACCAGACCTTTGCCTCATTTTTCTATTCATCTCACTGGCCATTGCCATTAAAGAACAATATTTCCTTTAATTTTCAGCACCTCCCCCCTCAACTACCTTCACTTTTTACCCTTTTAATAAAAGCCAGTTGAAAGGTTTGTACAAGCTAAAGAGAAGCCTCAGAGCATCCCCCTTGTCTTTATGTCCTCACTTCTCAGCATGTTGTCTATACTCCAGGTTCTCTTCTCCTTTACACACCTGCATCCAGTGCCGTGGCCTCAGTGCTCATCACTGAACCCAAATGGCTCTCCCGAAGATCACCAATTCCTATGTGTTCCTTTTCAATGGATTGGCCTGAAGTCCTTACCTCATTTGATCTCTCTTCAGTATTTGATGCTGGAGACCACTTTTGCCTCCTCGAAATTCCCTACAACTGCATTGTTCAATATGGTAGTTTGTAGCCACATGTGGCTATTTAAATTTAAATTTAATTAGAATTAAGTAACATTTAAAATTTAATTCTGCAGTGACATTAGCCAAATGTGGCTATTGAGCGCTCAAAAGGTGTCCTGTATGAGTGAAGAACTAAATTTTAAATTATATTTATTTTTAATTAACTCAAATTTAAATTTAGCCAACTACCTTATGGCTATGCTACTGAGCAGTGAAGAGACAGAAAATTTCCATCATCACAGAAATTTCTATTGTACAAGGCTTCTCTAGAGACAAGATTGGCAAAATTTTTCTGTAAGAGGCCAAATAGTAAATATTTTTGGTTTTGTGGGCCAGTTAAGTTCCATTGCAAGCACTCAGTTCTGCTGTTATCAAGCAAAAGCAGCCACAGAGAGTATGTAAACAATTGAGTGTGGGTGTGTGTCAATAAAACTTTATTTACACAGATTATGGGCCAGATTTGACATGTGACTACAGCTTGCTGATTCCTCTTGAGCCCTGGTTTTTTTGATATGCATTCTTTTCATTCTCTTCTCCTTTTTTTCAGACTTCCATATTTCTCAAACCCCTCTCTGCCTTCCATCTCTAGCACTGCAACACTATTATTACGAGAAATCTTGCAACAGTCACCCTCCCCTTGTGTCCTACTTTAGCCCATCATACCCATTGCCACAGACAACTGTGCTTTTATAACTTATCTAAGCCAGTTTCCCCATTTGTAAATGTGTATAATAGTAGTAATTGCCTGATAGGGTTATTGAAAGGAGTCAATGAAATGTGTATGAAATTGTGCTTGTGGAGGATATAGGGTACTTTCATATTAACAACACACAATAAGTGGTTGTGACTTGGAGCCTGACTGTGTGACATCCAGTCCACCAGTGCAGACTTTGGGTAGGCCACTTAACTTCTCTGTGCCTCAGTTTCCTCATCTGTAAGGTGAGGATGATATTAGTGTATACATAGAGTCATTATGAGAACTGAATGAATTTGTGTTAACTGTTCATAGTGTTGTCTTGGCACAGAGTAAGTGCTCTGTTGTTGGTTTTTGTTTTGTTTTCCCAGTTTTATAGATGGAGGAAGAAAGACCTAAGCATGTTAATTTGCCTGCAGTCCTACATTTAGTACCTGACATGCCCGCTATTTGAACCCTGGTTTTTTGGCCTCAAAGTTCAGACCCTTATAAAAACTATACTACAATCATTTCAACATCCACAGGTTCCTAACCACATTCCTCTAGCTGGAATTAATCTCTCTCTTTTTTTTTTTTTACTGCTCTTTCATCATACTTAGTTTCTACCTCTGCCAGGAGATTTGCCACATTTTGCTTCCTATTACAGTTATTGCAAATCAGTCTGGCTTTTAGAGTGGTGGACGTGTTCCCAATTAAATTTTTTCCCTTTTCTCTATAGTCTCAGGTCTAACCAACAACAAATTATTGTTAAATTTGTTGGATAAAAAAACTTTTGAAGAGAAGATCATTATTGGTAGCTAACATTGGGGGTTGTAATCTGCCGAAGTCTGCCTATAAAATAATGAATTATTTCTTATCATGGTTATACACTCCTCACGATTTTAGTATAGGTTTAGTATTTTAGTATATAGATAGCCAAATAGAGCCATCGTCTTTGAATGGTTTTCAACATGTTATCCTTGGGTTTATTTAACTTTCAAAAAAGAGCTTGAACTTTTTTTTCTTAAATTGTGCCCAAATAAAGACCTAAATAGGTGGTCATCAAGGAAGGAAATTGTAGTATGATCCGAGGAAGGAGCTCCTATCAGAAGGTAAATTGTAAGTTGGACTTTCCAGTTAATTAATGGTGAATGATGTCCAGTACAGAAATCAAAAGTTGGGACTATAGAGTGTGTTGCAGCACAGTGACTACCAAATATGGTTGTGCTAGAGTGGCTGGGTGTCTCAAGTTGGTTAAGCACCTGCCTTCGGCTCAAGTCATGATCCCAGGGTCCTGGGATCGAGCCCCATGTCAGGCTCTCTGCTTAGCGGGGAGTGTGCTTCTCCCTCTCTCTCTGCCTTGCTTGTGCTGTCTCTGTCTCTCTGTCTCTCTCAAATAAAGAAATCAAATCTTTAAAAAAACCAAATATGGTTGTGCTAGGGGTAGCTTTCAACAGCTATTTCCTACAGATTGAAATATGGCAGTTTATGAAAGAATTTCATAGGTCACACTTTGAAAATACAATAACTTTTATTCTTGAAATAGGAAGGAGTGGTGAAATTGAAAGGAACATTTTAAACTTTATCAATTCCACTTTCTGTACCTGGGTAATCAAATTCACAGAGTAAATGCTATCAATTTCCCCCTCTTAAAAGAGGTCTTTTTTCTTTTTCTTTTTCTTTTTAGTGTCAGAGTTTTATTTCCTTTTATAATGTTTGAAAACTGGTTTAACAAATACATGCCTAAATAACAAATTTTAGCTCTCAACGAAGAGAAGGTTGGTAATCATGAGAATTGATGGGAATAGAAGAATCATGTGAACATTTGGCACTAGTTTCTTCTAGTACCTAAAGGTCAAGACCATGGAACTTGTCAGGCTCCCAACCTCCAAATATCCTTCAGCTATCTACCTACATTCATCCACTCAGCCCAGTGTGTGGGCCAAGTACACACACCAGTTTAACTCATTTGATGTACAGGTCAAAGTGAAATACAGTGTGGGCTAAAGTCAAATATTGGGAAGACAGAGAGGATTCAGGGTAGGCTAAGGGGAAGAGGAGAAGCCAAATTCAAACAAGATTCCTTCCAAAGAGCTGAGTCCAAGGTTTTATGCTAGATGTAAACTAGCAGGGGTTAATGAGGAAAAGGCAAGGGAAAATAGAAAATTATGTATAAAGAAGTTCTTTTTCTTCTTTTTTCTTGTAAAGATTTTATTTATTTATTTGAGAAAGGAGTGTACACAGAGGGGAAGGGAGAAGCACACCCCCCCCGAATAGGGGCTCTGATGCAGGGCTTGATCCCAGGATCCCGGGATCATGACCTGAGCCAAAGACAGACGCCTAACTGACTGAGCCACCCAGACACCCCCGCCAAGAGCTTCCTTGTTAATGGAGCTCATTCTGAAGACTCTCAGCTCCACCTCTGTGAGCTCAGACCCTGAAGATGGTGGATCTCGACTTCTTTTTAGGGACATCTGACATTACTATAGTGACTACATAATTAAGGTAGCTGACATTACGCTGGTTTTGTGTTTTTGTTTTTGTTTTCACCTGGAGTGTATCTGTCTGCCTCTTAAATTGTGAAATATGACAATGTTAAAGTTTGTTTGAATTTGCTGAAAGTGATGGGTCTGAGGACTTTTCTATCAGTCAGAATAGACCAGGCTGGGCTGCAGGAATAAATGGCCTTCAAATATCCTAGTTTAAAATAGCCCAGGTCGGGGCACCTGGGTGGCTCAGTCAGTTAAACCTCTGCCTTCAGCTCAGGTCATGATCTCAGGGTCCTGGGATCAATCCCCACATCAGGCTCCCTGCTCAGCAGAGAGTCTGTTTCTCCCTGTCTCTCTCTGACCCTCCTCCCTGCTTGTTCTCTCTCTCTCCCTCTCTCTCTCTCTCTCTCTCTCAAAAAATAAAAATTGAAAAAAATAGCCTGGGTGTATCACATTCATGTAAATTTGTCTTGGTTACCCAGGAGATTTGCTTCATGTCATCTATGCTCACTCAAGAATACAGGTTGACAGGGAAGTTGCCATTTGGAATGTCACTGGTCCTTGTGACAAGGAAATGTGGAAAACACACGCTGGCTCTTGAAGACTTCTTGCACTACTTCTGTAGCCATGTTCATGGGCCACAGCAAGATTCATGACCGTGCCTTATTTCAAGGGCAGTTTTACAAGTGCCTGGAATGAGGGCAACCGGTATCATAGTGGACAGCAAGCAGGACTGATGAACACAGATTTATAGTAGATCTCTCTATGTGATTTGAAGGTTCTGTGTGGCCGTTATTAGTACTACTGTATAGCTGCTTGAGGTTGATGCTGGTGAGAAAAATAAATAAAAAGAAGCAGCAAAAATTGGATGATCCAAGTTTTAGTTTCTTAAAACTGAGTTTAGATGTTATCAGAAGAAATGTTCCTTTTTACCAGAAGAAAATTGAAAAGAGATGTTTTTATTTAATTAAAATTTTTTTATCAATGATAGTTTTAATGATATGGAGATGGTAATTCAGTCAAACCAAGAGCCAAGCAATCTTCTGTTAAAATTTATATTTTATATAAATATATTTTTATCATCCATTTAATTCTTAAATTCATGTTAATAAAAATCAAATCACAGAGAAGTATTTATTACAGGAAAATATAGACTATCCCTTTTCATACTGTCCCCTCAATTTTTCTTTTACCCAACTTTACCACTATTAATATTTTCTTGTACGTTGTTCTAGACTCCTTTTGTGCTTTTATACAGCACAGAGATAAACATGCAAGCATCCTGCTTTGGCTAAATTGAAAGTGCTGTGTATTATATCTTTATATCAATCCAGTGGGGGAAAATAACATCTCATTATTATTTTAATGTTCAATTTCCTGATGGTCAGTGAGGCTGAGCATCATAGTTTTTTGCTTACTGGCCATTATCAGTTTCTTAGGCTCTATGCATAGCATGCTGAGGTTCATTACCTGTTGGATTTCTAATTTTTTTTCATATTGATTTTTAGGTACACTTTATGTATTGTTGGAGTTAAAAATATGTCTTTCCCCTTGTTATTTATGTTGAAAATATGCCTTCCCCACTTCTCAGCTTTATATTGTCCTCTATTATATGCATATACATATATATATATTCCTACATACACGAACAGCTGCATACACACACATACACACATACACTCATCACATACACGAACAGCTGCATACACACACATACACACATACACTCATCACATACACGAACAGCTGCATACACACACATACACACATACACTCATCTGAGTGTCCAGGCTCAGGTAGCTGACTGGAGTACATTTCAGAATCCAGGTAAGGATCTTAGTTCATGTGTCAGTAAATGCAGATTTTTGGTTACTAGAGTCCTTCTTCCTGTGATTGAGAGAAAAGAGGGGATTTCCAGGTGGCAGTGTTATGTCGGGTTTCTAGGTAGGCTGGAAGTCACATAGAATCTTGTCCTTGTTCTACAGGTCTTAAATATTCTAGAGGATCATCCATGCAGAAACTGTCCCTATTTCAGAAAGTTAGACTGGGCTGTGAGAGTCTGTGTGACGTGTATGTAGGTGTGAGCATGTGTGTATGGCTTATGTCTTGATTATGTATCCAAACAGCTATGGCTCATTTCTTATTCCCACCTCCCTCTGATTGTGGAGTTATTTCAGAGTTGTATTGAGAGCCTTTTGTTGAGCCTTTTTATTACCTGCTTGGGGTTTATAGTTTCCCCATAAATGTAATCTATGGTATGGTTTATGATTTTTTCTACACATTGTTTTCTTTCTTTTATTTTAACTTGACAGTATATAAGATGTCATGGAAATCCTTCCGTATCAGTACACACGCATCTACCATGTTTTTCATGACTTCTGGATTTAGCAGTCATTCTGCTTCTGTTTGCTTCATGTAGTCCACAATTTGCCACTGCTCTGATCTGATGGTAGCACCATTTCTAGTGGTGCCATTAGTGCTATCAATTTGTTTTCAGTTTCGTATTTTTTTCTGTTATTCAAGTGAGCTGTGGGGTACATTCAGATTTCTTTCAATTTTCTGCAGAAGAAATTCAGGGCTGAGATGTGGTAGAATAAAGAATATGAAGTTTTTTCCTTTCTTTCTTTAACAGAACTAAAAGCTGACTGAGTTTAAAGAGAGAACTATTCACAAGACTCTACGGACAGAACATTCCAGTAGTTGTATCTAGAAACTACATAGCCCTGGCAAAGACTCTGGTGTGTATACACACACACACACACACACACACACATATCTATGTATGGGAATATATATGCATAATACATATGTGAAGAATGGAGCATCATGAAAGAGAATGAGTACAGTAAGCGTTAGTCAAAAATTTATTCTTGTACAAAGACTGATGCTTGTAAAATTGACTATGGATAAAAAAGCAAATATAATTGTACCACCACATCATTATGGAAATATAAATATATAAGTCTGTGTATACCTATATACACACACACACAGATATCATATAATACATATGTATAATATATACTATATAACTTATATTACATACAGATTTTATACATATATGAATAAATTATTGGCATATGTCAGGGATCAGTATAAAAAATGAAACCAGAAGAGAGTATTATGAATTTTCTTAGAGGAAGAAATTGCTAAGGAAAATGATGAGTTTATTTGACTACATACACATTTCAAATATTTTTATGTCAGGAAACACTGAGTTGAAATTAATGAATAAATTGAGAAAATAATTTGTGGCAATGTCAGATGTAAGTTCAGTGTTTAATATAAAGAACTTTTAAAACCTGATAAGACATTGTGCTTAATACCAGTAGTCAAACCAAAATTAAAACTATTTTTCACTTCTCAAACTGAAGAAGATTGAGAATAATCTGTATTTGGAGGAGTGTGATAAAATGGAATTTCAGGTATTGCTGATTGTAATATAAATTGATTCAATATTTCCAGAAGGAATTTAATTATTTGATGTATGTGTTTGATTGTAGGAATCTTGCCTGCAAATGTAATAAAAAACAATGTAACCAACATTTCTCTATAAGAAACATTATTCCAAGATCATTTAAAATAATGGCAGTATTACAAAAGGCAATTTGCAACAATACAGGGTTAACATTATTATTGAATAGCCATTGAATGGAATATTATGCCATCATTAATTTTTTTTTTTTTAAATTTTTCAGGCCCTTGGAAAAGGCTCATAATGCAATCTTAAACATAGAGGCAAAATATATACATATATAAAAAATAAAATACCCCAAAGTATATTTTCTCAGTTGTCTACAGTGGGCATTAGTGACTTTAATAATCTGGGAAGACAACCCATTTAAAACCTGCTCATGAATTTAGAAGGGACAGTGAAGACAGCACGTAGAAGGCATTCAGTTGACCTTTACTGAAATGATTTGATTTAAAATGAAATAAGAATCTTGTCATAGTAGAATAATCAAATCTTTGAGCTGGGAGGCTCCTTGCAAGTCACTTGGTCCGGTCGGCCACAGTAAACCAGTCTTTAAGTCTAGCCAATTTATAGTGGTATATTCATTAATTCTTACCACCTCTAGAGCCACACCAATTTGTTATCTCCTACAACAGCTCTTGTTTAACACTGCTTGCAGGCCCTGCCCTTTATTTGAATTTCCTTTCTGCCTGTCCTAAAGGGTACCCTTAAAATTCTTTAAATATCTTTAAAAAAGAAAACCCTAGGATATTAATAACTTAAATACGAAACTACTACATATTTTCAAATAATTGAAAAAAAATCTAAAGTTCTTTGAATATTGGCTGTAGAGTTTGTGATGGTTAAGGGCTTGGTTCTCTAATCAGGCTCCTTGAGCATGTTACTGTCCAATAAGTTTCCTCATGGGTAAATGGGGTTTATAATAGTACCTACCTCGTAAGGCAGAGTTGTTTTGATTAAATGAGCTAATACACATACTATATTGGCCTAGAGTAAGGGATCAATAAATGTTATTTAGAAGTTTCTGGTTTCAGGACAAGATGGAGAAATGTACTTTCCTCTATTCATCCAGTTAAATACAGATCAACACCTAGGACATTATATATAAAACAGACATAAGAAGACTCTGAAAGGTAGTGAGAACAAACCAAATCATCTAGGAACTTGGAGACATGAGGAATGACATGGTAATGAGTTCCTTGGGTTTACTTTTTGTCTTATATGTCCTAGACTGAGTGCTGGAGAGGCAGGCACCCAGAAACACCAATAGGTAGAGAAAAAAAAAGCCCCAACCAAAACCTGTCTCTGGATTTTAGCACAGTAACCACCCTAACCCAGCCAAACACTACAGAAAAAACTGTGACCGCAATCCCATCCTCACCCATGAAAACCTGGCGCAGAGTCTAGACTTGAACATGAACATTGCCACCTCCCCTGATGGTGTCCGAGAAGGTTATATTGTGGGTCAGACCTTTCATTCTGGGTAAGGTAGAGAGGTAAGGAGGCTCTTCCACCTGACAGTGTCATTGGAGACCATGTGGGGGAACGATAAAAAGGTGCCTCCTCTCAGCCAGGATAGTGTGTGATGGAAGCCTAGTGGGATCCTGAACTTTCACCCTAATCCAGCAGTAATGAGATACCCCTCACACCCGCCAGTGTCAGAGGAGGCCATTAGGGGAACTGGGACTAACACCTGTACCTGGTAGTAATGATGTATTCCTCTCCTCCACTGACACAGTGTTAGAGGAGGTCTGGAATTTAAATAGGATCTTTAAATAAGCTCCAGAGTTTCATAATAAAATATCCACAATGTCCAGGATACAATCGCAAATCACTTGTCATTCCCAAAACCAGGAAAATCTTAACATGAGTGAGAAAAACAATCAATAGATGCTATCACTGAGATGACAGAGAGATTGGAACTATCTGATGAGGATTTTAACGCAGCCATCAAAAAAAAACTGCTTCAACAGACAATTATAAACATACTCAAAAAAATTTTTTTAAGTCACAATAAAGAAATAGAAAGCTTCAGCAAAGAAACCCAAGATATAAAGAAAAACCAAGTGGAAATTTTAGAACTGAAAAATGCAGTTACCAAAATAAAAAGTTGCTGAATTGGCTCAACAGCAGAATGGACACCACAGAGGAAAGAATCAGTGAACTTGAGGAGAGAAAATAAGTTATTTATAAATGAATTAATTAAGATGATGTTAATACTGATGTGTGTCTAGATGTCTAAAGACTTGGGTTTCAGGTATGGCATTATCCAATTTTTTGCCAAATATCCTGGGAATTTTTCTTGTTAAGTCTCTGTTCTCTCAACTTCAAAATGAGATAGTAAAAAGTACCCTCGCTACTCTACCTGGATCCTAAATCTAGTGTTTCTTGAACATTTACTAGTATTTTTATTCATTCATTTATCAAATATATATTGAATGCCTAATATGAGAACTGCTGTAGTAGATCCTAGGACTGTAAGAAGAATATGGCATTGTGTCTGCTATAAGGTAGATTACAGTTAAATGAAGGAAACATAAGTAAGTAGACCATTTGTCAATGCAATGTGATAAGTTCTGTGGTAAAGATGTGGATGTGGAACTGCTTGGGGGAGGGTGGTGGTAAAGGTAAAGGAGAGCTACAGAAAGAGAAGCTGACTGGATTCAGGAATTACAAATTTTGTAATTCATTGAAGCTGGAATGTGGGAAGTTGGATGGGGAGAAATAAAGCCGAGATGAATGGGTTTTGCATGCCATCAGAAGATACATAGTTTTTATTCTGAACTTCAAGGAACAGTATTAAATAACTTTGAGCACTATTTGGTATGACAACATTTACATTGAGGAAAAACATTCTTTAAAAACTTAAAAAAAAATTTTGAGTATAGTTGACACATGCTGTTACATTAGTTTCAGGTGTACAACATAGTGATTGAACTTTTCTCTGTATTATGCTGTGCTCACCGCAAGCGTAGCTACCATCTGTTACTGTAAAATGCCATTTATAATATCATTAACTATATTCCCTATGCTGTGCCTTTCATCTCCATGACCTATTCATTACATACCTGGAAGCCTGTATCTCCTATTTACCTTCACCCATCCCCTCCACCTCCTTCCCTCTGGCAACAATCAGTTTGTTCTCTGTATTTATAGGTCTGACTCCTTTTTGTTTGTTTATTCATTTGTTTTGTTTTTTTAGATTCCACATAAGACTGAAATCATGTGGAATTTGTCTTTCTCAGTCTGACTTATTGAGGAAACACATTCTAATAGCATAGGGAGATGACTTGAGAGGATGGGCTAAGGCCCGAGGCAGAGAGATTAATTAGGAGGCAGTAATTCTAACCCAGGTTATCAGTGAGAGAACTGAACATTTACAGAGATTAATGTGATGTTACATATGTCCGATTGAATGTAGAGAATGAGGGATCAAATCTGACTCTGGAGTTTCTAATTCAGGTCCTTGGGTGCAAAGTTATTCCTTGAAATATGGAAAACAGGAGCAGGGGAGGGTTTGCATTTGGGGTGGGGCAATGGGTTGAGGTGTGGTGAAAATGACTATAGTTTTGGACATGTTATTCTTTACAAATAGAGGTGTTGTTGGGGAGGAAAATTTTTTTACTCTATCCTTCTAGGTTCTTTTGGCTGATCTATTAATTAAATTGACATAACGGGAAATTAACAGGAGAAAAACTGATTTCAAATATATGGGAGCCTCACACAGACATCAGAGATTCGAAGACAGACTGTTGAGGCTTATATGCCATCCTGAGCTAAGGTGAAGGGGGTGGGGGGCCTAGAGCTTCAAAAGGAAGGAAGACAATTCATGGGAAGATGAAAAGAGCAAATCTTGTTTGGAGACACCATGGAACACAGAGAGGAATTTGAACAAATAAGCCCTGCCATGCCCTTCCTCCACAGCCTACCATGCCTAGCCCATACTCTCTGTAGTTATCTTTGGTGATAAATCTTTTCCTGGACCAGCCTTCTAACTAAATTCTTAGAAGCATGTAAGGGGAGGAAGTTAAAGGTCTTCCTGAGTCTTTTGGGCCTTGATTATCTTCTGCTCAAAATAACCCACATGTCAAAGTGGCATGTTTTAGGGAGGCTTATTCTGGAACCCTTCAATGTCCAGCAAACTGTTGGCTATAAGGGTCCAGAGCTCAGAAAGGAGGTCAGGGCTGGAGCTAAAGCTGGAAGTTGAAGCCATATGAGTATAAAGATTACCCAGGGAGTGTATGCAGAGTGAGCCAAGGGATGGATATGGAACTTTAGGAATCTTGGTCAAAGATTTGACAGAGGAAGAAGCTTCAATGAAAGATATTGAGAAGGAATAAGTAAAGAAGTAGGAGAACAGTCGGCAAATGATAAAGTGAATTCTTCATGTTTTGGTATTGAGGGGGCCCCGTTTTTGTACACTGTCATGAGCATAATTAATTATTGGGCACAAAGTGTGGTAGAGTAGAAGTTGTATATAAAAAGAAAGAGAACAAGGACAACATCGATAAAGTGTTCCAGCAAGCCAATATTCCTACTCTGTTTGAGAAACAGAAAGCGAAACCAAAAAAATATATATAAATAAATGTTTTGCGGGAAAAGCCTATAAAATATCTTTCTTTATTTCTGCCACAAAATGTTGAGCAAACTACCTTTTTTTCTGGGCATATTAGCCGATTATGGCCACAGTTATGCTGCATATCCCGCAACCCTAAAAATGTCCAAATCCTAACCTATTCAGCAGTTATTTCCATGGATCTCTAGGTCGTCATGTGGTCAGATGATCAAGGATGGCCATGACTGGAAACATGGCTCCAAGACATACATCTGACTGGGTTGGGTTCCCTGCTTCCTTTTTGGGCTCTAAATATCTGCTTTGGGTAGGAGGCTGAGGAGGCAGCTGGGGTACCTGGAAGCTCTTCTAGAGGAAGTAGAAGAGCTTTCGGGCCTCTATTGGAATCATATCTGCTGATTCAGCAAAGCGTGCTCCGCGGATGAGCCCACAGCAAGGGGCATATTCTCTGCTCATGGAGGTGGGGGCAAGGGGAAGAGACTATTTTTGAACAAACATTGAATCTATCACACTTGGCGATTAAGAATCTTTACATGAATAACTTCTTGTGCTGTGCCGTCAGGTTGTCATATTCTGATTATTGAAGTGTGTAGGGTCATTTGACCCTGGTTAAGTGATCCCTCCTCCTGCTGAGTTCTCTATGTGTAATTTCTTAATGCTGCCACTAATCTCTAGCTGCTTTTAATTCACTGCCTCATTTCACACAGGGCTTTTTGAGTGAGCACCTGATGGTGATCCTCTGCTATCTGACAAGACTTTGTCTTCTTGCATCAATGTTTTTTTTTTTTTCTTGTTATTTTGCATTGTTAGAATATTTGCTAGTCTGACATTGGGACAAGTAGACCACTGCTGTATTTGAATACTTTATTCTAATCCCCTCCTCCCAAACAAGTGGCAAATGCAAAGCTTCTTCTTTTGGGAAAATGAGATCTAGTTCCTTAAGAAGTATCTCCATCTATCTACACGATGTCCATATTTTCACAGGGAAGCATTGATCAATTAGGAGATGAAAAGCACTAAATTGCAAAGGTCTTTGAAAAAATTAATGAAAATTTTATATGCATGTCCATTCTTTATTTAAATTATGAAACACCTCAAAGATGCAGAATAGAGCTTATCTATTCTTTGTGCAACTGGAGGCATTGCACTTAATTGAAGCAAAAATAAATATGTATCTAGCTCTTTTAAAGAAGAATTGAATTTTCCAGTAAGTTTGTCTTTTTATAGCAGATACCTAAACTCAGTCACACATCTACCATTTGTCCTCTCAGCCTAATGTTTGCTTGGCCTGCTCTGCTCTTATATACAAGTCATTTCATCCATGTAACCTAGATTATTTTGGTGCTCTATACTTAGTTTGGTCCTAAGCAATAAAACCCACAAAGTTATCCCCTTGAAGTGTGAGGTATATCTTTTTCTAGTGCACATCAAAATAAATACATATTTATTAAAATAAAGATGTCCCTTCTGGGGATGTGTGGGTGGCTCAGTCAATGAAGGGGCTGCCTTCGGCTCAGGTCATGATCCCAGCGTCCTGGGATCGAGCCCCACGTCTGGCTTTCTGCTCAGTGTAGAGTCTATTTCTCCCTTCACCCTTCCCCCAACTTGTGCTTGTGCACTTTTTCTCTTTCAAGTAAATAAATAAAATCTTTAAAAAAAAAATGTCCCTTCTGTACCATCCTATCTCCTTTGTAGACATCATTACCTGGCATAGCACGCATGGGGAAACACTATTTTAAGGTCAGTGATGCCAGACTAGAAATATAGAAACTAGTTAAGCAACAATATATTTTGGAAAGAATTATTAACCCTTAACTTCCAATTTTTCAGGTTTGTGGAAGGAATGCTTAACATCTGTTACAATGCCATTGATCGTCATATTGAAAATGGTCAAGGAGATAAGATTGCTATCATCTACGACAGTCCTGTTACAGATACTAAAGCAGCTATCACCTACAAAGAGGTTCTGGAGCAGGTAATATCATAAATGTTTTGTATGTGTTATTTGGAAATCATATAGAAATTACTTAAATAATCTGCATTTACATTGTGTAACCTTTACTTCGCTTAATTCATTGACCTACATTCCTTTTGATGCACATTGGAAAAACTAGAGGTATGTTAACTCATTCAGATAGCCTTTAGCCTTTATATGTTACAGTACTGGAAGAGGCTGCCTTTACAGGGAGAGCTTAGCAAGCCTCTAAGAATACGTGTAAGTCCTCTCCTGGCCTTTGCTTCCACCTGCGTTGCCATCACATTAGTTCAGCTATTTTTCAGCTCTCGGAGTAGCGAGGCAACCTCCCAGCTTCCCTGCTACCAGCCTCCCCTCCTGTTAGATCACCACCTAATGTGACACCAGTTTCCTCCTTAAGAAACAACTAGTTAAAAACTTTTCCTTAGAAATTGCTATTACTTAGAGAGTAAAATCTGGACCTCTGGGATGTAGAAGCCATTTGGAATGAAGCATTTCCCCAAGCTTCATTTCCAGACCTTCTTGGCCATGCACACAACTGTTCTTCACCTTGGTTTTCCAGTCATGCTGTCCAGCCCTCCTCGCCCTTTACAGGTCTTTTTTACATACTGTGCCTTTTCCTTATTTGCTCTTTTTTCTTGTTTGTTTGTTCTTTCCCATCTGTGTAGTTCTTGGGTGAATCACAATGTTGACAGATGAATTATGAGATTTTTATTTTTAACATTAGGGTAGAAATGAGGTTTCGGAAGTAATTATAAAAGTGTTTGGGTATTGCAGACTGTGGAACACATATTCTAGCTCTAGGGGGGCATTTATTTACATATGGTTTAAAGGAAGATAAAAGTGTAGGGAAGGGTTTCTACTTTGTTGCTATTGACATTTTATTTATTTATTTATTTTAATTAATTAATTTTAGAGAGTGTGGGGGGAGGGGCAAAGGGAGAGGGAGAGAAGCAGACTCCCCACTGAGCACGGAGTCCAACATGGGGCTCGATCTCATGACCCTGAAATCATGACCTGAGCCAAAATCAAGAGTTGGACGCTTAGTTGACTGAGCCATCCAGGCACCCCGACACTATTGACATTTTAGCCAGAGGATTCTTTGTTATGGGGACTGTTATGTACACTGTAGGATGCTTAGCAGAGTTCCTGGTCTTTACCCATTAAATGCAGTAGCACACCTCCCGCAGTTGTGATGACCGAAAATGTCTCCAAACGTTGCTGAATGTCTCCTGGGTGGCAAAATGGTTACTAGTTGAGAACTAGTTGAGAAAGGTTTAATGGTGGAACAGAGTTGGTTATACTAGGGTTTGGAAGCATTTGCTTTTAAATTAAGGCTTTTGAAAGCACATTCTCTTCTTTTGCTTTTTTAACCTACTTAGGGTTTCTACTTGATTTTTAGAAAAGTTGGTCAACTTTCCTTGACTCCCTGAAATTATATCCTTTTGCATCAACAATGTTCCGGTTTAGACTTCTAACAGATTTCAAAGAAAGGCAACTGGGACATTCCAATGTCTCAGTCCTGAGTTGTTGCAAGCAATAAGAGAGAACTTAAAGCCAGTTTTGCTCAAGCTGGCTATCAGCCTGGTTGTATCAGTGAATGCCAGGTTTGGCTGATTTAAACATAAGAGGAATTCATGAAAAGGGAAGACTGAAAAACCTGGTTCAGAAAAATGACACACCCCAAGGGAGAAGAGGCAGAGGTAAAAATTTAAGGAGACCCCACAAATTGTCTAGTAACTAGACTTGCTGACTTGAGTTAACCCCCTAGACTGACAGAGTAGGGATACCTAGTTGGCCAGTTTTAGGTTACATGCCTAAAGTACCAGGCAGTGGAGGAAGAAATGTCTTCTCTTCTTTTGATTTCATAGTAGGAATTGGGGCCCTGGCCCCCTCTAGGACACACACTGGAGGAATTCCAATCCAATAAGAAGGGAGTTCAAATGTTAGGCAGCCCCAGACAGAACAAAACAAAATAATGCCACCATTACGCTGTTGGGTACTTTGTATTGGTCTGTGAGTGTGAACTCTATTTTCAGAATAAATTATACAGAAACAGAGCTCACACTGGGGCTGAGGAGAGAAAGAACTCCATTAGCAAATGACCCTGTTATTCATCTGAGGCCGCGTTTTATTATAGGAGATAATGTAAATTTCCCGATAACCTGCTGTACCCTGTGTTTTATTTTAGGTTTGCATTTTTGGCTTTTAGATGAGGGTTTGTCTATGATTTAAAACTTACTCCTATGATTTGGGCATATTGTCACTGTTTCATTTTATTAATATTAAGGCCCAATACATGGGTGAATCTTAAGTAGCATACAGATTAGAAAGCTTACTTATATATTTCCAAATACTATCTATACCAATATTGAATTTGACACATAATCATCAGAGCCAAAGAGAAAGCTTTAGAGAAACAAACTAAGGAGAGTTTTGCTGTTTTTTTTTTTTAAATCAGTTGCGTAAGTATGTATGATAAACGCATACACATTTTGCTTAGAAGCATTTCTGCTAACTCATCTTGATTTTCTAATATTGAGTCTAGACTTCTTAGACCCTTTTGAGGTTTGTACTGGTTCATTGGTTTCAGTTTAGCCTGACATCAAAGTACTTAAAAGGCCTGTTTCTCTCACCTGCTGACAGCTTCTGATTCCCCAGGCTTTTCTTCTCTAAAGTACTAAAGGAAGAAGTGTTAGGAAAGAGGGAGGCATTGTGCTCCACTTTGATTACCTGCTCCTGGTTCCCTGTGGCCTTTATTTTATTAAGTAGAGAAGACAGAGAAAGAAAGATTTAATGGTAATGCCATTGAGAACAAACAAAGAGAAGTGGCTTTGTACTTTACTTGTTTTAATCTCCCCTGTCTCATTTCTACTGAGAGTTTCTGGCCAAGTAAAACTTGATTAAGTTAGTTAGCATTTCTTATTTAATTAGGGGACAGACACGTTTTAGGCTAAATTGTTTCAGTGACATGAAGGATCTGAAGATTTTACAGAATGATTCAGAAGGTGAGCTTTTCCAAAACTGTCACCTTTTATGTAGATCTGATAATTTACGCAAGCCTTTATTAAGATTTTTTGGACAGAGATTCGAGCCTGGTTCAAGATCCGTTGTTCATTCATTCAACAAATGTTTGTTTTGTATGCCAAACCCTGTTGGGAACAAGGGATACGAGGTAAATGCACCCATTCCCTAATTTTAAGGAGCTAAGAACCCTTTGTAAATCTAATAAAGGTTATGTTAGACGGTAGTATTATGTTCTGTAGAAACACATGGGAAGGCATGCAGCTCAGCCAACTGTTAATACAGCATAGAAAGGCTTTCTGCAAGAGTCAATGCCTAAAATTAGCCCCAACGACCAGAAGTGGGAAGGGAAGTCGTGGGAAGGAGAGTCCTGCAGACACAAGGAATAGCGCATACAGAGATATTCAGGGCAGGGAGAACCTCGTGCCTCTGCGGTGGCTTTGGCATAAAGTACAAGCACAAGTGGTTAGGGAGATAGGGCTCTGGTGAACCAGACTCCGAGAACTCTGAGTGCCACATGACAGATTTGTACTTTATCCTAGGAGCATGGAAAGAAAAAACAAAAGCCACTCCTCCCTGTGACCTGTGGTTCTGCATGATCAGTTTCTGTGACTTACTCCCCAGTCCCACTGTACTACACCGCACACCCCAGCCCCACTGCACCATATACTCCAGCCCCACTGCACCGCACACCCTGCCCACTGCATTGCACACCCCAGCCCCACTGCACCGCACACCCTGCCCCACTGCACCACACACCCAGCCCCACTGCATTGCACACCCAGCCCCACTGCATTGCACACCCAGCCCCACTGCCTCCTGAAGTTAACTTCCAGCTTGCTCCACTCCCAACTTAGAGCCTTTGGACTTACCTGCCTTCTGCTTGAGACAGTGTTTCTTCCAGATATCTTATGGTTCATGGTACCTGGATGTTATTTTCCATGGTAGCTGGATGAGATTTTCCCTGGCCATATTAAATACAAATGTTCCCATGTCCACACCATTTCAGACCTCTCTTTCTGCTTTCTTTTTAATTTTGCCATTTATTACTCAGTACCATTGATTTATTTTACTTAGCTATCTTCTTTTGTGTTGTTTCTTCTTCTAGAATGTACTTTCCTTGAGGGAAGGGGCTTTTGCTCTGTTCACAGAGCAGGGACTGGTACATAGTGAACATGTGTTGAATGATGAAGGAATGAATGAAGGAAATATGATTTGAAATTTCTAAATGACTCTAGCTTCCTTTATTGTGGGAACTTCTTATCTTTGAATTATATCACTAATATAACATGAGCTTCTTTCTAAGTAAATTCTGACCTCTTACTGTCTGTGAAGAATTGTAGCTTATTTACATTTGTCTTGGAAGTTCAAGATGAATATTTCCTCCATGAATTTTCCACACTTACAACTCAGATCTGCATTCTAGGAAAAATGTGTGTGTTCATTGTGTCCTCCTCTTGGTAGCTCTTTTCAAGTTCGTGGTTATGTCAGACCTCAGTGAAATAAAGGGGGGTGTGTGAGTTTATGTTTGTATTTGGATGTATACATTATATACAGTATTCATCATTTTTAGAAGTTCCTATTTTAAATTTATTTTCTCTATCTCTAATTTCATTTTGAGTTTACCTCCATTTGTGTGTGGTAAGTTTGCTTTTTTTGGTATTCAAACAATTGTGATTTTTAAAATTTGTTTTATTTTTATTTTTTTTAAAGGTTTTATTTATTTATTTGAGAGGGAGAAATAGGACAAGAGAGGGCATGAGCAGGGGGAAGAGGGAGAAGCAGGCTCCCCACTGAGCAGGGAGCCCGATGCGGGACTAGATCCCAGGACCCTGAGATCATGACCTGAGCCGAAGGCTAACTGACTGAGCCACCCTGGCACCCCCAATTGTGAATTCTTATTTATTTATTTGCTAAATAAAAATGTGACCACTAAAAGGCATTTGAGAAATTTTCACAAATGTATGTACACACTGAAAATTGATGAAACCAGTGTGTGCTAAATTTTCCTAGTTTACAAAATGAAAGTGTCTGTTACTTCCACTGAAGGTAATTCTTTGAATTATAATTATGTTGGTGATTGTAATTATGAAGGTTGAATAATTTGAAAGATAAAATTACTCTGAAGTCAAGGGCCATGTCCCAGGAGAAGTCTTTCCTCCAACTTTGCCCTTTAGGATGCTCTTTTCAAAGTATGAATGCCATCTTCTCAGATGTATTTCAGGGTAAGAGAATCTGATATTTCTTTGTCTGTCACATCATCAGCATTTCTTTAAGCAAGAACCTAACACGCAAAAACCAGGACATGCAGAAATTCAGCGCTGCCAGTGGTCGCCTTGTTGAGGAGAAGGGATACAACAGGGCATATGCTTAGTTTTCTTTCTTTAAACTTCTTAAGTAAGCAATACAAACTTCACTTGTACTACAGTCAGCTCTGCTAAAGGTATATCTCTGTCAGGTGAATTACCTCCTCCGTGCTCGGCGAGTAGGTGAATGATGCCAGTATGAGATTGAATTTATAGTGCTTTGTGTTGGTTTTTTTCTTAGAGTGGCATTTTTTAAACTTAGAATGAAATGTCATATACATTCAGATTAGTACACAGAGCATAAGTATAAAGCTTGTTAGATTTTTCACAAACAGAACACACCCACATAACCAGATCAGGAGACAGAACATCCCAGCCCCCAGAAGCATGTATTATTGCTTCATTTTAGTTATTTCTTGTTCAGCCTTTATGGGATTATTGTTCAGACATCTACACACCATCCGTGATGACAATTACTTGCTTTTGAACTTTGTGTAAATTGAATAATAGAATGTACCCATCTACATCTGGCTTTTTTATCCAACTTTTTGTGTATGAGATTCTTTCATTTACTAGTTTTCCAAACTGGTTGTACTGATTTGCATTCCCACTCGCAGTGCACGAGAATGCCAGTTGTCAACAGGTGGTCCTGAGAAGTCCAAGTGTTTTTTAATTTGGGCCTTTCTGGTGAATGTGTGGAGATATTGCATTGTGGTTTTAATTTACGCTTCTCTAATGACTCCTGAAATTGAGCTCCTTTTTCCTGTGCTTATTGGCCATTCGTTCCACTTTTCTAAAGTGCCCATTCAGTCTTTTGGCCATTCATTTTCCTGTTGGATTGTTACCTTGTTAGCAAGTCGGGGAGTGACTGTCTCACAATTAAAAGAGAACACCTTATCTATATCTGAAAACCTAAACAAAATGATGAAGATTCTTTAGTGCTAGTGTTGATGAGTTAAGTGGTTTTAAGAATCTAAAGCTAAGAAGATACTCTCCCATTTTAAAAATAATTAATGATCCTGCTACATAATCTACCCTGCTGTTTTGACTAGTCCTTCTTGTAAGGAAGTGGGGAAGCGAATGCTGTGGAATATCTTAGAACAGGAAGCATGAGTCCCACTGTTCAAGCCTGTAACTGATCTATGGAACATGAGGCTGTCATAGTATTTTTACTAATGTTAAAGAGCTCCAGTTATGTTGATTTTTGAGTCCTAGCTCAACCTTATTTCCCCATAAGCCTTATTATTTTTGGGAACTCTTTTGTATAATGCCATGTTGTACAATATGTTTTAGCAGACACATTTGTATTTCATTTGAAATCGTAGATGAGTAGGCACCAACGACTGATTTAAATTCTTACCGAAATTGTGGCTAAAACTCTGTTTTGAATAACCTCTCAACTGAGTAAATTGTAAGTTAGATTAGATTCCGAGAATATGCCATGTAAAGAAAATATTAGACCAGTTTAATAGATACTGTAGGAAGGGATAAATTAAACGAGAAGGCAACATTTTAATATTTCCTAGCTTCCTTTTCCTCGTGTGTAGAGTCATGCATTCAAAATAAAAGTGTCTGAGCATCAACTCAAAATAACAACAAGACAACCAATCCTCTTGAATTTTCTCAGCCAGATTTTTTGAGATTGTTTGAAGTGGAAACTCACTTCTTTTCACTTCCCTCTGTGCCAGAAGCTATTTCTCCATGATTTGAAGTCTAGGACACTTTCTCCATACACGAGTTTGTTTTTGCTTTTTACATTACTTATTAGTGTATCTACTTATTAGTGTATTTCTTGACCAGAGTAATATTCCTTGAGGATAAGGGTAATATTTTATTTATGTATTTGTTTTTTTCCCAACATAGCGTCTAATACAGGCCTTGTAGCATAAGCTCATATTATATACTGAATGCGTTCATGAAAAAGAACAGTTACTCATCCGTTAAAAAGTAAAGAAAAATCTAATCCTTGTCTGAGAGAAATAATTATTTCCAAAAATATCACTTGTCTGCTCTACGTTGTGCTTTTCTTTTTACATTGGGGATTTTTATTTATTTATTTATTTTTTACTTTTTTACATCTTTTTAATTTTTTAAAATTTTTATTATTTTTATTTATTTGAGAGAAAGAGGGAGAGAGAGAGAGAGCATAAGCAGGAGGGACAGAAGGAGAGGGAGAGAGAATCTGAAGCAGACTCTGTGCTGAACCGCGGAGCCTGACAGGGGGTGTAGGACCCAGAGATCACCACCTGACCGGAAACCAAGAGTCGGACACTGAATTGACTGCGCCACCCAGGGGCCCCACAGGGAATTTTTATTTTTTAATGCAGTGAAAATCTTGTTTTTGTTTGCTGCCTGACTGTGAAGGTTATATCCTGACTCACCTAAAACTCTGCTTAAAACATTTATCTTACTTGGTTTTCTTGGAAACCTGAAATTCTGGTCCATGGCTTTGATTCTGACATTTGCTTAATTAATTTATTTTTTATCATCCATTGATAGGTTCTTAGTAGATGATTTGTCTTATTTTCAGGGTGGCTAACCTCCGACCTTTTAGAAAGTTAATTAGACAACATCAATAGACCATCTGCTTTGAATTCATTTTTCTGGACTAGAATAATGATAGAGTCAATTTATTTATTTATTAAAACATACTTTTGGAACACCTGATATTTGGCACTACTGTGGTCATCATAGACTACAGTAGTAAGTGATACCATCTTTCCTCATACAGAAATGGCATTCTAATTAGGAAAATGATACATTCGGAATAAAAACATAATACAACATAAATGAAAAGTTATACAATATAAGTGAAGAAAAATATGACACTACAGAGTGACTTGGGCTGCCATTTTAGATATGTTTGTCAGAGAAAACTACTTGTCACCAAGGAGATGACTCAGTGACACAGACCCAAATAGAGACTGGGAGAGAACCACATACCTGATTGAGTGAAAATCAGGTCAGGCAGAGGCCCTGGAACAAGAACAAACTTGGCCCATCAGGGGGCGCCAGGAGGCCAGCAGTGAAGAAAGTGGAAGAAGGTGAGGTTGGGGAGTATCCGTGAGTCAGATCCTGTAGGCCCTTGTGTGCCATTGTAAAGACTATATATTTTCTTAAAGATTTATTTATTTATTTGAGAGAGAGAGCAAGAGAGAGCATGAATAGTGAGGAGGGGCAGAGGGAAAGGGAGAGGCAGACTCCCCCGCTGAGCAGGGAGCCCAACATGGGGCTCCATCCCAGGACCTCGAGATCATGACCTGAGCTGAAGGCAGACCCTTACCAACTGAGCCACCCAGGCCCCCCAGGACTATATTTTATTCAAAGTATGATGGGAAGCTCCATCACTTTGGTTTCTCTGAAGAAGAAACTGTAGTGGGCAAGATTGGAAACCAAGAGATGACAAATGGTCCAAGTGAATAGGCATCATGTAGCTGAAATCTCCTTAATAATAGCAACATTCGTTTGCTTGTGGACAGTGAAAGGGTGCCATCACTTTGTGCCTTGTGGAAGCTATTCCACATTTGTGTCGTTATCTAGGATCCCTGGCTATGCTTACTGGGTTTTAGAAAAGTCTGATTCAACCTTTTATAGAGCAGCCACCTGTAAATTCCCTGCTTGCTCCCCATCTTTCGAGGTGTTTTATATAGAACACCATGGGAAGGTTCCTGAATATTTTTCAAGTAGAATCTTAGGAAAAGAAGACTGCTTCCTCAGATATTATAATTGGTTTTTAAATTAGTTATATTTCCTGTGATTGATTAGATCAGGGTGTGCAATTTGACATCATTGCAGCTTGAAAATATGCTTCCTCTTGTCTTCTCTTTCATATAATTTTCTTTGACATGGCCCTAAAATTGCCCATAATTATTATCTTTTTACTATAATTTGGACACCAACACTATCTTTCACATACAAACATGGTTTTCTTTAGATGGACACACTTGCTGTTTGTGAAGCAAGTGCTAATTTACTCTACAGGACATAGTCTTTGGTCAGTTTCACCTAATGTTTAATATTTGTGTTGTGGACATTTGATCATGAAATTATACTAACCTACAAACTGCTTTTGAATGAAGATTTTGCAGGATGAATATATACAAAATTTATTAAATTCTTTTTTATTATTTATACCAGTATGTTTTCATTTAAAAATTTAAAATGTAAAGTTTTTACTTGTATCAAAAATAAGCATGTGTGTTATATTTAAACCTTTTCACATAACATAAATATCTGCGGTTACATTTTCTTATTTTGTCATTACTATTTATTTGTGTTCTTTTCCCCTGGACTCTGTATTTCTTTGCTTTAAGGACCATGTCTTCCTATTTTGCATCTGCAAACTTGGCTTCAGTATAGTATGCATAGCAGATACATAGCAGATATAAACTGAATCAACGACAGGATACTTATACATTTGAATGGCTTCAAATTAGCTATTTTTTAAATGTTTTTATTTATTTATTTGAGAGAGCGAGACAGAGAGCAGAAGCAGGGGGAGTGGCAGAGGAAAAAGGGGAGGGAGACACAGACTCCCCACTGAGCTGGGAACCCAACCTGGGGCTTGATCCCAGGACCCTGGGATCATGACCTCAGCTGAAGGCAGGTGCTTAACTGACTGAGCCCCCAGATGCTCCTAAATTAGCTATTAATCAAAATAATGATTAATTCAAATAGTCTCTAGTGGGAAGAAGCAAACAGTGTCGTATCTAAATGAATATGCACATTCATTTTATTTCTTCGGGTTTCCTTAACAGCTCAGTTACCCCCCTGCTTGCAGAGAGGTGTGGCCTGACCATGATTTCATAGCATGTGTACCACCCTTTACATCAGACGGAAAACCAATTTAGTGGTGTGTGAGTGATAGAAAATGATTAAATTGTTGATAAGACACAGTCTTAAGAAGGTGCAAAAATGAATGTGGATTGGGTGAATGACACATGATTTAATTTTTCCTTTAGTTGAGAAACTATAGATTATACAAGATGTATGTTAACTATTTTCTCTTCGGATAGCAATAGAAATGATAAATTTACATTCAGATATCTATGGTAGGATAAGAATATTAACACTGAACAAAAATGGTATTGAATTTCCTTCTCTTTGATAATTTTACATCTGAAAGTCAATAAAAACAAGATGAGCTGGGAAATAGCAATAATGGAATTGCCCTTTGTGTTGACGTTTCATAGCACTTTCTTTGAGTATGGACTCTCAAGTGACTGGGATTTCTAGATTTTTCCTCTTCTTGTTTGCTGTTGCCTACACTTATTTTCAAAATGATTTTATTTGTGTCTGAAACAAGACTTCAGTATTCTCTTCTAGGACTCCCATATTGACAACTATCTCTAGATTTAATAATAGTAAGAAATATTTTTAAATGAAATATTACCACATATTTTCATATTTTTTAAAAAGATTTTATTTATTTGACAGAGAGAGACACAGCGGGAGAGAGAACACACGCAGGGAGAGTGGGAGAGGGAGAAGCAGGCTTCCCCGTGAGCAGAGAGCCTGATGCGGGGCTCTATCCCAGGACCCTGGGATCATGACCTGAGCCGAAGACAGACACTTAATGACTGAGCCACCCAGGCGCCCCTCACATATTTTGTTATTAAACCAATGTCCATTTATTTTTCTCGCTATGAGCTAGTATGTTGTTTTTCATATGCCTATTTATTAGAAGTCTCACCAGAAATGTTTTCCCATACAACTTCATTCATATATGTAGACATACATATATAATTTCATATAAGTATATAATTTACAATTTACAGTGTAAAATTTTACTGGAGTGACCGTTAGCCCTGGATACTACTGAAAAAGAAATTTTCTCTATTGATCATGTAAACCTTTTTTCTCTATGGCAGCTGTGATGTGGTTAGCACAGTATCAAAACATTGAGTGGCTGCAGAAAGCAAGGTTAACAAGGCCAAACGGCCGCCATCTAGTGGTTATACAGACCTGGTGCAGCCTAATTTCTTAATTGTGTTCAGGGAAGTGGTTCACAATTCAGATGATTGAGCCAAGCAGATAATATAAATGGGAGAAATGGGTGGGGAAAAAATTCATTATCAGTGTGTATCACACCTTTATGGTTATAGAACTATGGTGTAAGCATATAACACAAACAGGATGTAGAAGAATATATTTTAAATTCAAATGGAAAGAAAAATTTATGCTTTGTGATTAATGGCCCCAGGGAATGGTGAGTTCAACGTAGTGGCTGCTGATCAGGGTTAATTGATTGCTGCCATTCAAGAACAGAGGCCCAGGGTTGCTAGACTTTACAGGTTTTCAGAAAAACCTGGTAATCTGGATTTGTATATGAAACCTAATTTTAATATGTTGGCTCATTTTTTAAAAAGATGTGACATGACTCCAACTAAAATACACGTTGGGGTCACATTTGGTCATTTTGAAATCTTTTTTTTTCCAAAGAAGTTCTTGAATTCATTGATATCATTTCTTTCAGAGGACAGAAAAGTTTGGGGCATCTTCCAGCAACATTGTGAAGTGAGACTGGAATATAAAGTTACTGAGTTACTGCTAGACTGGGTCTTAGATGAAGATCATTTTTATTCAACAATAGACACTATACAAGATGCTGAAGTTATAGCTGTAAATAGGACAAACTCATCTCATGGGTGTCTCCTAGTGCTGTACCCTGAATGGGATACCCAGTAATGTGATCACAGAGCATGGCCACTTCCTACGGGGATTGCACCCTGAGCGTTTGGATATAACTTTAAAGTGTTTTTCTTGGTCTTGAGCTCCATATAGAATTTAAGTTGGTGATTTATATATCACTTTGGTATATCTTTCTCATAACTTTCTGCTGGGCAGCTTTGAGTTCTTAAAAAATAGCATGAAATTATACTGTGCAAATAGGGGAGAACAAAACACTAAGAGAGTTGTTACTTTCTATCTTTCACCAGAGCCCTTTGACCACATCTTTCCTCATCTGCACAGAAGAAGTGAATAAAGAGAAAAAGGAAGAATGATCAGGATACCAAATCCTTTGAGCTTGCTGAAAAAGTAGGAGAGGCAGAATGAAATGAAAGGATCCATAAATAGCCCTGTGGCCCAATTCCTTGTCTCAGGGCTCCTCTGTTCATTATCTTGAACAGCCACATCCAAGGGCAAGCTGTAGACCTTCCCATCGACCATTGGACCCCTACAGGCCCTTTCGTTAGCTCTCTGACCCGATCTACGACCCCTTGACCACTTTCTCCCTTGTTCTTTCTGTTCTAGTTCCCTGGTCTCGTTGCTATTACTCCATCATATCACAGATGATCCCCCTTACGCCTTTGTGCTGGTATTCTCTCTGCCTGAAAGAGCTTCCTGAGGGATATCCACTTATTCTTAACGTGTACATGTCCTTGCTGAAATGCCACTTTCTTTCTTTTTTTTTTTTTTAAAGATTTATTTATTTATTTGACAGAGAGAGACAGCCAGCGAGAGACGGAACACAAGCAGGGGGAGTGGGAGAGGAAGAAGCAGGCTTCTCCTAGAGGAGAAGCCTGATGTGGGACTCGATCCCAGATTGCTGGGATCACGCCCTGAGCCGAAGGCAGATGCTTAACGACTGCGCCACCCAGGCGCCCCATGAAATGCCACTTTCTTAGTGAGGTCTACCCTCGCCGTCCCATTGAGAATCGTCTCCCCCTCACTCCCAATCCCTCTACTTTGTTTTACTCCCCCCCGCCCGTACTGACTACTTTTAACATAAAACATACTCTACTTACGTTTATTGCAAATATTTACTCTGCTGAAATATAAGTTCTCTGAGGACAGAGATCTTTGTCTTGATTTGTTTGTGGATGTATCTGCCATATCCTGGTGCTCAATATACATTTTTTAAATGAAAGAATTTGAACTTCTTTCACTTAGGTCTATTTTACACATTCTGTTTTGGTCCCCAAAACATATGCTAAAAGTATAAAGAAGTTTATATGTTTAGTCTCAATGTAGAGGGAGGTCACTTTGTATAGATAATTAGTATAAAAAACTATAAAGAAAAAATAATTGGCTTCAGACAGCAGAAAGGACAAAGCATATGAGGTTGAGAGACTTGTGATGGTATCCTGGCTACATCACTTACTCCCTCTCTGGTCCTAGGTTAGCTGTTTGTTATATTGGAATCTCAGTTACCTGATATTTAAAATCGGAACACAGTTCACCTTATAAGTGTATGATAATGGTTTCTTTCCTAACACATACTTGTCTTTTTCAATAGTTAACCCAACATATGCCCACATTTGCCATTGTGTTACTTTTCTGTTCACTGGACAGATTCCCCCTTTAGCATAAGAGCTCAACAGGGACATATCTGTGTCTTTGTTTTTCTTTGTTGTGTTCCCGACTTGAACCCAATGTCTGGTACATCACAGTTGCTTAGTAAATATGTTACTGAATGAATAACTAAAGTAATTTAAGCCACAGAGTTCATATGACACAATGATAGTAAGTTGGTTTATAGTCAATTATTGTAATACAGGTGTCTTTTATTACTGTTACTATCTAAGCTTACATCATCATCAAATATGTGTTACTCAGGCTTCTTTAAACCACTACCAAGACGGTGATCATCTTCTTGTGCTACTGTCTTAACTTGGAAGTTTAGTGAAATAACACAGAAAACACTTTGCTGATGTAATGATTTTGTTATAGGTCTCTAAGCTGGCTGGTGTTTTGGTCAAACATGGTGTCAAGAAAGGTGACACTGTGGTTATCTACATGCCCATGATCCCACAGGCGATGTATACCATGCTGGCGTGTGCAAGGATAGGAGCCATCCACAGTCTCATATTTGGGGGATTTGCATCCAAAGAACTAAGCAGTCGTATTGATCATGCAAAGGTAAGCGCTTTATTTGAAGAAATCAAGTAGTAGCTACATACAGTACAGCCATATTTATCTGGGAATGAACCATCCAAGAGTGACCTCTACTTAGGAGATCTTCCTTTCAAGTGGGATATTTAAAATTTGTGTTTTCTTTGGCATATATAGATAAAACCAAAAATTGACTTTGGGGTCAATCTTATGTGAAAAACATCTTGCTAGGTACAGTGAGGAATATAAAATATAAGATTAGGTGCGTACCTTTCAAGTTAGCTTGCCATATATTTGGGTGTATAAGACATACAAGGAAAATAATAACCAATTTATTCATTAACATATATTTATTAACTCCCTACTATATGCCAGGTACTATCCTGAGAACTGGATAATGAGTGATAATTACCAAATGGATGGAACACATAGTAGCTTTGTAAGGTACATACTTCCGGGAATGGTGGTGGAAGCACAGTGGTGAAGAGGGGTACCTGGGAGGGGTGGATTACGTGTTCCGGTAAGTTACCAGACAGTGACTGTTTCAGGCACTGCGAGTTACAGGTGGCTGCAGCGACTCCTCAGCTGTGCTGTTTCAGCACTCGAGCAGCCTCACGCATTACGTCAGCAGAGGACAGGACAGCATCCCAGTAAAACTCGGCAGAAACGTGCTGTGGGTGGGGTTCGGCTCTCAACCATTGTTCACAGACCCCTGAGTTAGAAGAAGGAGTGACTTCTTTTAGTTGGAGTGGCTGAAGCGGACTTCCTGGAGTTGAGGTTTGAGTTAGAGCTTGGCTGAGATTCAGCCAGTTGAAGAGAGTGATGTTGTGGGATCCAAGAGGAGAGAAAAAGAATATGTGTGAGTCTGGCCTGAGACAGTAAAGGGTAAAATTCATTTGGAGGACAGGGAAGAGACAGGTGGCTGAAGAGGGAGAGGTGGTGAGCTTGCAAAGGCAGTTTTTGTCTGAACTGAGTCTTGTAGACCTTGACTAATCAAAGTTTTTGAGCAGGTGGGTGTCTTGTTTTAAGCGATGCTAACAGGAGGCAAGTCTTGCAATAGGATGTGAGTGGGAGGGAGGTGAGAGGCTGGAATAAGACCGGTGGGCAGGTGGTCTGTCTGTGAAGTAATGTGCAATGTGCAGCAGAGTAATAGCAACGGGAAGATTAAGGAAGGAAGGTTGTTACGGGAGTAACAGATGGTTGACCTTCAGAGTTTCACAAGCCCGAGCTGACACATTCCTAACAAGGGAGCTAATATGTATTGAGGTCCCCTGGGTGCAAGGCAGAGAGTGAGGGTTTGCATATCTGACTTTATCTGGTAATGGATCAGTTATTAGAACCAGGAAGCTGGTTTGTGGACTAACCGGATAGGTTTTTTCTCTCTTTTTCAGACATGTTGAGTCAGTGCTTAGGAGGGTAAATCTAGGGGGAAGTATCAGTCAGTCACTAACCTGCAAGCCAGTGGGCAGCTGGGGGCTTCTTTGAGGAAGCTATAGATTCCAGCATTTTAGCTATAGAAATCCTAAACACCATTTGGATAAAAATATGAGATGTATTATATGTATTATTTCCTTTCTAAGGAAATTTTATGATGTGGGGAAATTGAGATACATAAAAATGAGAATTTATAAAATGTATACTATATCACTGGCTAAGTTTTTATTCATCACACATGATATAGGAAAGACGTTAGGGTTCAAAGCCAATGGCCAAGAAAGAATTCTTGGGATGTCTTTGGTGCAAAAAGGTGGTTTTATTAAAGTACGGGGGACAGGACCAGTGGGCAGAAAGAGCTGCATGGGGGTCACGAGGAGTGGCCCATGATATACTTTCAAGTTGGGAGGGGGTTAAGGATAGCATAAGCCTCCCAGGTATTTTGGAAACAAAGTTTCCAGGATCCTGAAGGGGCTAGCTGTTGTTAGGAAAAGGTCATTTGTTACTGTTTAGGAAAAACTCAGTCATGAGACTCTTGAGATGCATATCGGTGGGTCATATACTTGGAGGATGATTGCCAGCAGGCATCTTGGGGGATAGAGATAAAGGAAGTTTCCAAAGGAATTTTTGTGTGCTGAATAGACTTACAGGATCCTGGGGGCCTGGCTAAGTTTGCCTTTTGCCCTTAGCAAAGTATTAGCATTGAGGCAGCTGAGTTCCTGGAGGAACTTCACTCTGTTTCAAGGACTATTCAATGGGCTGTAAGATAGTAAGGAAATTTAATAATTTTTCTTCTGTCTTTGCTTCCCACAGCAACAAACACATACACACACACACACACACTCCCTTCTTAAGGAGTTTAGGCAATGAGTGTATATGTTTATGGGCATGAACATTGAGCAGATCAAATTAAAGGCGAGGAGAGATAGAGATATATATTGGAGATACTTGGATGAAATGAATAGTTGAAATCAGGAACGATTTTGATGTCATGATTTTCAAATAAGTTGTCTCAAGAAAAAGCTTTATTTTAACAGATGAAAATGGGAAGACTGTACAGTATGGTAACAAGTCAGTCTAGACCAAATAAAATCTCCAATAAAAGGCTGATGAACAGAAATGTAGAAGGGATTCTTTTTTGAGGGAAAGAGTCTAATTTTGACTTTATTAAATTATTCAAGCTTTGATATATTCTATATATATTTTTAATTTGATATGGAACTTACTTCCATTTATTCTGAATTCTAATCTTAGGGAATGTTGTCTAGAATTATTTTTGTGAGTATTACAGATATTAAAATGTGAATTCTATTCAAATGTCAGGTCTTTAAAAATACAGTAAAAGAAACAAGACTTAATTTTCGTTTCTTCCTTCCTTCCTTCCTTCCTTCCTTCCTTCCTTTCTTTCTTTCTTTCTTTCTTTCTTTCTTTCTTTCTTTCTTTCTTTC
>NW_024424564.1:20614392-20722760 GCF_017311325.1 Ursus maritimus
CTTTCTTTCTTTCTTTCTTTCTTTCTTTCTTTCTTTCTTTCTTTCTTTCCTTTTAAAAGGCAGCTTGATACAGTGGGAAGAGAAAAGTTCTATAACCAGACAGAACTGGCCCTCTTTCTGATTCTAGTAACCTGGGGCAAGCTATGTAACTGCACTAAGCCTCAGCTCCATGAATATTAAATGATAGTCAAAAAGCAGACAGTATGATATATGCATATACTTGGTATAATATAAACCTTTCCTAGATGAAATGCATTATAACTAGAAATCAGAATTCAGGAATAGATGCACCATCTTCGATTGATTATCTGTCTCCTGAATAATTTATTATCTGCCTCCTTTGCTTTGGACTTCTTGGTGAAGAAATAGTGTACTTATAAGGATAAAGACATGTTTGTTTCTGTAAATTAATGAGAATTTTGGTTCAGTTCCAAAAACATTTATTGAGAGCTTATGGTATGGCAAGCATGGGGCCAAGCATAGAAGACACAGAGATAAATGGGATCCAAATTTGGGGTTGGGGAGCTTCCTGTGCAGTGTGGGGATGCAGGAACATTCTGACTAGCATTGGGCATCTGAGGCCTGCCCGGAATGGACATTAACCCTTACTTCTTCAGCTCCCTCCAGGGACACCTTTTGGCTACACCTCTGTATATCTTGAAGAATGACTTGCAAGTTGTAAGGTAAAGAAAAGGGCCAAGTGTAACTTAGTGACAGGTTCAGGCTTTGTGGGGCTTGAAACTTAAGGGGCCCCTTTTAAGAAAAATACAACAAAATTACAAATATAGTATTTGGCAAAAATGAACATATTTAGAATGAGAAAAGGAGCATAAAAAGAAAAAATCAGAGATTCAGGTCCCTTTTTTTTGTGGTCACATTTAAGCAGAGATGCTGACATAAAAAAAATGTAGTAACCCTTCCTGCTAGCAACAGGCTGACCGTCCCCACCTGAGAAACACTTCAGCACCAACCAGCTGGTATGGGGGCCTCGGTAGGTGTGGGGGGGCCCCAGGTTTGCATGTCCCCGGTTCAGGGCATTTCTACTTGGCTTCATGAATTCTTTGGGAAGTATTTGTTAAACAGCTCGTACTTACTGGCCCAAAGCATCACTGAACAGGAAGTTTGGAGCAGGTCAGTGAGATCTATGTAGAAGTTGTTAGGGCTACAACATTTACAAAGTGTTTATTGTTTCCAGGTAATTTATTCAATGGAGAGCAGAATCATTACAGCACTTCTTTAAAAATGCGAAATTGCCAACCTGCACCTGAAATATTGTGCTCACCTTAATTCGTATTGTTCAACTTTCTCAGTTATTGTGATTTTTCCGTCGTAGCCCAAGGTGGTTGTTACAGCATCATTTGGGATTGAACCTGGAAGAAGAGTAGAATACATCCCCCTTCTAGAAGAAGCACTGAGACTGGGACAACACAAACCAGATAACGTGCTCATTTATAATCGTCCAAATATGGTAATATGAATATTGAATTTGGTGCTTGCTTATGGTGATGTGCTAGTATGATTCTAGTTTTGACCATGTGAAAGAAACACTTGATTTATAAACCATTAAATATACTTTTTTGAATGTCACCATTTTTGCAAAAAAAAAAATATGAATAATGTTTTCTGTGTTTATGAAACAAACTAGCTTAAAACAAAAAGATTCAAACATATATAATAATATGTAGTGTTAATGAATTGGATTTTATGAATAGTCTATTGTATTAATTTAAATTATAATAATCACAATAATACTAACACTGTTTACCATGTGATTTTTGATACTCTACTAATGAATAGTTTAAAAAATCTTCCTGATAACTTTATGGGTTAGGTGATAGCATTATTCCTATTTTATGTAAGAGGAATCCAGTGAACAGCTAGTGAATGTCAGGGTCGTGATCTGAACACACGTACTCTGACCACATGCTTGATCCCTCAGCTCTCCTACCTTGTGGAGTGCTATGATTAATTTGTATGTAAAAATTGTCTTTTAAAAATTTTAGAGAAGGCATTTAGTTTGGAAATAAAACTATGTTCAGGAAAACAAAATATGAATATTCTAAACAGATAAGTTATTTTGTGATCCACGAAGGAAGAAGAAACAGTCTAAGACCACAATGAACACATTTTCAGGGCTTTTCCTAGTAAATTTGATCTAATGATCACCTTATTCTTACATCCATGCAAGTGTCAGCTATTTATGGTAGAACCAACTTGAGTTCTTGCAGATTAAAATTTTTTGCAGAAGAAAAATGATAAGAGTGCAAAGAATCGTGTAATTTTATGGAACTCTTGAGAGGGTATCTGCAGAAAATGCTTAAATGACAAGATATAAGAATAGAAAGCATTAAAACGATGTCATTTTGATTACCACCTAGCAATTCCCATTACCACATTAAATTTCTGTGTAAAGTTTTAGTAGTCTGTGGTTCTTGAGCTGCTGCACTCAATGATTTTAATATTCTCACTGTCTCCAAGAATTTTGAGTTTCTTTCAGATGCCCTCAAGCATATTTTTAAAAAGGCTTGTTGCTCTTAAGTCCAGGAACAGAGAGTCAGCAATAAAAGAGGCTTTGGGTATGAGGAGGTTGGAGGAAAGGTAGGAACACACACACACACACACACACACACACACACACGTGTTTCTGTGAGTATGTGGCATTTGCATAAACAAAAACTCATAAATTTGTAAAGAACTTACCCTAGGCCCAAAGCTAAGTACTTTCATATACTTCTTATTTTATTTTCACAAACCAATGAGGTAGATGCTATTACTGGCCCCATTTTACAGATGAAGAAACTGAGTTATGGAGAGGTCATAGCTCAAAGTCACAGCTAATAAGTGGTGCCAAGATTTGTACTTTGGTTCAATGACTTTTAATCAACAAGATATATGCTAATTCTTTTACTTTATAAACACAGTTGAAATGGATATGCAAGTTTCCTGTTCAGATTTTTCCAATGCAAATCTCTTCTCTTTCCTCTTTATAGGTAGAGATCCCCTCCTCCATCCCTCCTTCCCATAGCTGGCTTACTCTCTCTCTCTTTCCTTTTTTCTTGAGACTCTGCCCTCTATTTTGACTCATCTTTATCTTAGATGAGGGCTTTGGATGTCTCTTGTCCTTTATAGTAGGCCTGCTGTTTAGTTAGTAATTAAGCCCAGTGGACTGGCTTTGCTTTCAATTTAGAGACACAAATTATGAGGCTCAGTGGTGTGTCTCATTAACCAGGATTGCATTTTTGCCAAAGGAGGTAAAAACCTGGCTGCCACTCCTAAGTCTCAAGCAAGCAATGACAGAATGAAAAGAACATCACGTCAGTCATCTCTGGTGCTCTGCCAGTGTTGCCGTTCAAGAATGATGACAGGACGTGTCTATAGAAGTAAACGTATATATGTAAAAGCTAATGCTGATTTTACCTCTCTGCTTTTTGCCAAGTCTTCTTTACACATGCCTGTAAAGGATTTTCTTAGCCTGAAGAATAACCATTCATTCAATCCTCATTTCAGTCAATCTGTAATAATTTTTTGTGATCATTCAATTGACATTTTTCATTATGCAGTGTGATAAGTTTTTTTATAGGTCTGATTGTAATGTCAAAGGCTTGGTAATTTGAAATTAGTTGTGTTTATCTGATTCATAAAAACACATGGAAATATACAATCTGGTTACAGTTAACTATTTTTATTTATCTCATTGGCACATTCAGGGTCTATCAGAGTGAGGCCAGAGAAGCCAATTGGGCTTCACCTTTATGAAGTTCAATTCTGATTGCTATCTGTAATGTGTTTATTCACAAAGACATTGTATTTGTGATATTAGATCAAAGTGTTATTTTGTAAACGTACTCATTTAAATATATGACCGTATTCATAACCCTGATTAATATATTAAGGATCCTGAAAAATGGAAATGGCCTGGCTTTTCTAAACCCCTCTGAGCTCTGGAATGAATGGTTACACATGCTCTGTAGGTGGTGGATCTTACTAACTTTGAGGAATGTGTAGCCTTGCCTATGCCTAAACTAATAAATTCACCAAATATAAACTTCCTGATGTGTCATCTGGAGCTTAGTTAACATTTCAGAAAGTAATCGGGCATGTACTGAATCTTAATTCTACTTAAATAGCTGTGACTCCCCATTAGAATACTTTTTCCATAAGCCACTCCTTTCTCTTCATCTGGCTTGTTTTGTTGGCAGTATTTTAAATAAAGTGGTCTAATTTCTTTTAATTTGTCTCTGACTAACTCATGACTCTATTATCATAAAGTTGACAACACGGAACTTGGTTCTAGGAACAAAAAAGAAAACAGACATTTCTACCATATTGGTCAATGACTTAGATGGAGGAAAAATGGGGGGCGCCTGGGTGGCACAGCGGTTAAGCGTCTGCCTTCGGCTCAGGGCGTGATCCCAGCGTTCTGGGATCAAGCCCCACATTGGGCTCCTCTGCTATGAGCCTGCTTCTTCCTCTCCCACTCCCCCTGCTTGTGTTCCCTCTCTCGCTGGCTGTCTCTATCTCTGTCAAATAAATAAATAAAATCTTTAAAAAAAAAAGATGGAGGAAAAATGGGATAGCATTTTAGATATGTCACATATACTCATTAATTTTCAAAACGAATTTTTGTTCTTGAAAAAACAAAATTTGATTTCTCCCCCACCTCTGAAAATGGTTTAATATTTTCTCATTTGGAAAGACGGCCACAGTATTCTAAATTGCCCTTGTATAAAGAAAAATTTTAATGGGTTAGTTGACATTTCATTGTGAAGACCTTAGTTCCAAAATAAAAGAAAAGAAGTTAGTAAAATAGAAATTGGTTATAAAGTTAATAGTGTACATGTGTTTATGGAAAACATGAACCTCTGTTAGGCAAGCTCTGACTGTTGATGAAAACATGACTGCATCTAATTGGATTTCTTAAGGATGTCCTTAGATTTGAATAAAACTTGTTCTTTTGTCAGTTCAGTTGAAGCCAACATCAGACGGTTGGACTTTTTAGGAATATTTTTAACTCACGACCCTGAAATGTGTAGTCATAAATCTGATAATGTGGTGCTATCTAGGCCTAGGTTTTTAGTCAGAGGCTCCGACTAATATATATATAGATTCAGTCAGTCTCCATTGTTCTGATGTAACCTCCTTTGTTCAGTGCATATTCCCGTTTACTTCCTGTGTAGGAGACAGTTCCTTTGGCTCCGGGTCGTGACCTTGATTGGGAGGAAGAGATGGCCAAAGCACAGTCGCATGACTGTGTTCCTGTTCTTTCGGAGCACCCGCTGTATATTCTTTACACATCCGGAACGACGGGGCTGCCCAAGGTATTTGCTCTCTGAGAGATAATTCCTGTAGTGGCAGATTTCTTGTGCACCAAGAACGTTTGAATACTGATTGAAAATGCAGGTTGTACCCAGAGGATTAGGCTTGGGTACTTTATATCTCAAAGAAAGTTGTGTTTAAATCTTGAAAAATATTAATTATATTTAGTGTCAAATGCTTTGCCCCTATTTCTTCCAGAATCTTCACATATATCAGCAAGTTGCAATTGCTTTAGTAAGCTATTAAGATGAATGGATATTTGATCAAACATCAGTTGGTTTAATACAATTTCATAAAACTGTGTTTTAAATTAAATATTTTTATTTTCTAAATTGAGGGATAACTTTTGTAGAGTATGGAATTGATTTTTTGATCTAATGGAATTTAAGTCTTTGTTTTAAATGCAAGTTTGAGAATTGACCTAGACAGTTTGAACAACAGGCAATTTATCCAGAGTATTGAACTATGCGATTTGCAGTACTGAAGACACTCAAGGATTTTTTAAATATGCTTACAAGAAAGATGTTTTCACAAAAGCATCAATATTTTTGAGGGTGTCAGATAACAAGTAAATGCCACTTTTGCCTGTATCTCCAACTAATACTGCATCTTCATACAACTTCATAAAGCCTTGCAGTGTCATCTTCCTACTCATTTTTATTAAGGAGTTCAGTAGTCATTGAATCATAAAATTTTAGTGGGGGAAGGGACTTTCACAATCACTTGCATCCCGGAGAGCAGTGACCTCTTTGATTTCGATTTCTGTAGCATCAAAGTTATGAGAATATAATTTATTAATATTCTTTAAATAGCGGTTCGAGTTGATTAGTTTTTAAAAAGAAAATTAAGATGTTCCATAGAAAACTCACTTGCTTGTAAAAAAGGAAACATTTGGTAGGGAATATATTCTCTCTGAGGACAGAGACCATGTTTTAATACATTTTAGTCTACCATCGTGCTTTGTATGTAGTTTGGTACTTAATAAATTTTTGTTGAGTGCATAAATAAGTAAATGCATACACATAAATATATTTGTGTCATTGTAGAATCAAACTCTTATGATTTCTGTAACAACTCTGGTCATCTAAAAAATATTCCTTCGTGTTGAATGACTATGCCTTGTTCAAGTGTCCAAATGATCTTCTGGGCCCAAACCTTAACCCTCCACCTTCTGCAATTCTGTATTATGTACCTGCCACACAGAGTCTCACTGAATGTTTGGCTATAAAACAAAAGGGGGATTCAGAAAGTTATAATCTAATAGAAAAGTATCAACGTGAGAGGAAACCCCTGACCCTGAAAACCTGGTATAACCTAACCAAATACAAAAGAACCCTCCAAAAATCACTTTAGCTCCTGTAAGCCTGAAGGATTCTTATAAAACCATTTGTGCCACTTCAGGACTTTAAATTACCCTGAATTTTGCTGTGGTCTGGACGGGGATCTTCATGGCAGGAACAGAAGAGGAGCTGGTCAGCGACTCAGAACTGACTCAACCAGTGTGTAGAAATGACAGTAACATATACAGCATCACGTTTGAAAAGTGGTGGTTCCTAATACAGAAGGAGCCTAGCTTTTCCATGTTTTGTCTTGGTCAAGAACTTCCCTTCTGGAGTCGTGGATGTCCAAAGTGAATATTGCTTGAAGATTCAGTTATTCTTATTTTCTTCCTAATGTACCATCCTAAAGATAATCTATTTCAGATTATAGATCTCTGTATTGAATTCAGCTCCATTCAATGTAAGTGTATTGAGTGTTCATTCTGTGCTCAAAGATATGAGTGAAGCACAGTCCCTTCAGCCTAGTGTGTTGGAATATACATGAACACAGGTGGTGCAAGGTAGACTGTGATCCTTGCTCTAAAAGGACAAGGCTATTTCTTTCTCTCTCAGGGAAAGATGAGATTGAATAGAATCTGAGGGATTATAGTCGATAAATTCAACAAGTATGAATGAGGACCCAAATATGTGTCTGGCTCTCTTTTTAGGAGTTTATATTCTATAGCCAGGACCCAGGCACTAAACAAAGAGCTATGTAATATGTGAAAAGGCAGGGTAATGGGACCCAGTGGTGGGAAGAGTGGAAGAGCTGTTCCATCTAAGAGTGGTCAAAGAAAGCTCTTATAAGATGACATTTGAAGGATGAATAGAACTTCTTCATAGAGTGGCATCCCAGAGAGAAGGGCATTATAAGCAGAAAGGGTTAGCATAAGCAAGGGAAGGATTGTGCAAGGAAGTTTCCAGGATGGCTAGTGCATATGGTACAAGTGAAGAGGAGAAGTGACTAGATATATAGGCAGGGGCCAGACTCTTAAAATTTAGCCACGAAGTTTAGGTTATATTCTGTATATAAGGAATGGAGGGCACTAATGCTACTTAAGTGGGAGGGAAGAATATGAAGAAAGGTAAAACCTTGCAACATTTTGTTGGGAAGATAGCTACACACAGTGGAGGCAAGGAGATTCATTTTCAGGTTTTCAGGACTTTACTTAGGATAGCACACTTAAGTAAGAAATCAGATTTTGTTCAAAGATAGGAGTGAGGAGGAGGAAGGTTCAAGATTTGACACTGAGAACACAGGAGAATGGTTTTGGATATTTACTAAACACAGGAGGTAGTTTAGGGCAGGGGAAACTGGGAGTTCTGGAACACATTGAGTATGATGCATCTTTGGGACATTAACGTGGAGATCTAGCCAGAAGCTGGAGGTGAAGGTCTGGGTCCAAGAAGTGCATCTGGGTTGAGAGATAGACCTTTGTGGGTCATCAGTGTAGAGCTCTGGTGTTTAAGCATGGGAGTGAGGAGGTTTTGCAAAGTAGGGCATGCAGAAGGGCAAGAAAAAGCAGTCGTCTCTCAAGGTCCCTCAGAACTACTTCCTTCATCCCTCTAGTGCACTTTAGAATTTCAATTGTATTGAAATTATACATTGTTAGCAAATCTTTATGCCACTTATTTTACTCTACCTTATCCCTGCTAGTTTTTGTTTACTTATCTTCATAACATTGCATGTTCTCAGAGGTCTTAGAATATATTTCATACATCTTCGACTCCACTATGTCACTATCCTAAAAATTGGGCCATGGTAAATCCTCAGAATATTTGTGAAGTGATCTTTTACTACTTCAGTTAGTTCCCAGACTTTTCTTTATTCATAAGATTCTCATTTCACTTTTGGTAGGTATAATCAGGATTAATGGGATCTGAAATTTTAATATTTGAATTCCCAGAATAGAAGTACAGGAAAGATGAGCGCACATACATTTATGAAGCATTTAAATATAAATTTCATGTCATCATATAATTTGTTCTCTCAATCTTTGATCTTCATGAGGAAAAATAATGTCATGAGCCCATAAAAATATTCTGCTTAAAAATACTCATTTCTCGTAGGCACATCTAAGACACACATAAGGCGATCTGTTCTTCGGTTAGAAGCTGCAGATCTATTTAGGGCATGTTTGCGTCTCTGCGTCTGCCACCCCTGGGTTTGTCAGGTTGCTGTATGTCAGGTTAATCTGTCAGCGGCTGTAAATATTCCAGCAACCACAACTGAGCTGCTTTGCATACACTTCTGCAGTGTTGTGGGCCTCTATCCTATTCAGCTTGGATGCCTGTATTCAAGATACTTCGAAGTACTACACGATGGAAGAATCCCTCATCTGCACAGGTGTCCTTCGGGGAGGGGGAGATTTAGTGATGGCCATATGTGTCTTCTTCCAGCTTGATGTCGTGAAGGGACCCGTGATAATCACACACGCACACACGCACACACACATAAGACACAAAACAAAAGTCCAGTGCCAAAGCAGAAAAGGAGAGCAGGAGAAAACGGGAAAGAAAGCAAAGGATCGAAAGGAAACCATGAGAGGACGTCATGCTAAGAAGTCAGGCAGAGAAAGACTATCCTATGAATTCACTTATATGTGAAATCTAAAAAATGAAACAAAACAAAACAGAAACAGACCTATGGATACAGAGGACAATATGTTGCCAAAAGAGAGGGGCTGATGAGATGGGCAAAATAGGGGAAGGGGATAAAAAGGTACCATCTTCCAGTTAAGAAATAAGACACGGAGATACAATGTACAAACTAGAAGGAATATAGTTAATAATATGTAACAGCTTTGTATGGTGACAGATAGTAGCTGGATTTATCATGGTGATCATTTCCTAATGTACATAAATATCGAATCACTATGTCGTACACCTGTAACTAATATAATATTGTATGTCAAGCCCACTTCAAGAAAAGAAGGAAGGAAGGAAAAAGAAGGAAGAAAGGGAAAGGAAAGGAAAGAAAAAAGAGAAAAGAAAAGTGAGTGGATAAAGAAGATGTGGTCCAAATATACAATGGAATATTACTCAGCCATCAGAAAGGATGAACACCCATCATTTGCCTGACATGGCTGGAACTGGAAGGGATTATGCTAAGTGAAGTAAGTCAAGCAGAGAAAGACAATTATATGGTTTCACTCATATGTGGAACATAAGGAGTAGTGTGGAGAAGCACAGGGGAAGGGAGGGAAAACTGAATGGGAAGAAATCAGAGATGGAGACAAACCATGAGAGACTCTGGACTCTGGGAACCAAACTGAGGGTTACAGAAGGGAGGGGGTGGAGGACGGGGTAACCAAGTGATGGGTATTAAGGAGGGCACGTGTTGTGATGAGCACTGGGTGTTATATGCAGCTAATGAATGATTGAACACTACATCAGAAACTAATGATGAACTATCTGCTGGCTAACTGAACATAATAAAAATTTTTTTTTTTTAAAAAGAAGCAAACGAGCAACAAAAAAAAGAAAGGCATGATGAGAAGGTGGTAGGCCTTTGGTCCTGATGTGCATTTACACAATTTATATCACCTTTATTCCTACATGTTAGGTGACATTCATATTTCCTACCCTAGAACAAAAAATAGGAGAAAGTTAAATAAAAAAGCAATGAACTTTTTTTTTTTTATCTATGGTACAGTGCTTGCAGTTAAAATGCTGAATTTGCTATCGCTTTGCCTCTTATCCCACAGTTGTTCAGATCAATAAAAAATTATATTGCTGCTAAAGTATCCTCTGTAGAGGCAGCTTCAGAGACATCCGAAAGCCTGTAGCAAGAGATTTTATGCTGATGCACTATCCCAAATGGAACCATTCCATTTCTACTAATATGATACACTAAGTTCTACAAGTTTCAAAGCTTTCTCCTGAACAAAGAAGACTATTTAAAACAAGAATTGTATTTTTCTTGCATGTGCTTATTCACTCAACTGTTCACATATTGAATCAGTCCACAAATGGATTACATGCCTACTCCGTGGCAGTTACCATGCTGAAGATGAAGAGGCATTCTCGGAATAGGGGGCAATATGCAGCCCTCGGTCGGGCTGGTCACTCCGAGGACGGTTGCCAGCCCAGGAGCCAAGAAGAATTGCGAGAGACACTTAACACAAACTGTGGGATTGGGGACAACTTCTAGACGAGGTGGCACTTGCATGATGTCTTTAAGTATTTCTGTGATGAAGTAGGAGCTAACCAGGTTCAGGGAAGAGGTGGGGGGGGTGGTTCATTCTAGAAAGAGGGGATACCATCTGTAAAGCTATTATAAGAACAAGATGATTATTGATCTGTTGGATTTTTTAAGTAATGAGAACTGTATTTTCTATTTCTCAACTCACTAGACCCCAGTCATCATCTTGTGATGGATTTCTTTTATTTAGGTAAAATATTTATTTACCCTTTCTTCTTTTGTTTTTTTCCTCAACTTGTCAGGCCAAGTTGAAACACGCATGCACACACATATAAGCATATATATTTACACGTGTGTGTGTGAATAAATACATATCTCATGGATGTAAATATGCATATTTGTTTTGTATAAGCTTCTAAGATGACAAAGGGACTCGACTTAGAAAGTATGAAGTTTTGAGTACTCCAAACTTCCCTTACCTGAGTATTTTAAGATTTGCTGAAGAAAAAAACAAAAAAACAACTCTTTTAGGATGAAGAATCCTAAGCTCTTAATCTTATCACACTCAGTCTTTCTTCTTCTTCTGCTGAAACCCATATTGTTCTGTATTTTTCTTAAGTTGCGGCAACCAAAACTGCTACCACACTTGATGCTGACATGTTTTCTTTCGTATTTTATGTTTTACTTTAATGGCCCCATTTATGATATTTTGTGGTTTTCCTTGGTTTCAGAGGCAGGTCATTAAGCTGGAAATCATAAAGAACCATCTGGGATGATTCTGTGGTCCTATTCATGGGTGACAAATAACCAGCCTTTAATTTTACCTGCGTGGATTGAAGTTTTAAAATGCCCATATACATTAAAGATGTGTTGTTATTGTTGTTGTTTTGTTTGTTTTAAAAAGCACCTTTGCATTGTCTCCTTTTGCATTTTTGAGATAAAATTCACTTTCATGTCTTTATTTGGGGTATAGAGTATTATTCCCACCTGTACGTCTTTCAAGTTCTCCAGAAGACTTTAAGTGTTATGGCTAATACTATAAATACCAGAACAGTACATTGGCAGGTTACAGGACTTTCCTGACAATACATTAGTTCATCCGATGTTTTTATTTTTAAGGTAGATAGAGCACAAGTACATAAGGAAAGTAATAACAGACTTCAAAACAGTAAAGTGCAGCATGCTTGGGTTTTAGGGGTAAGCACTGATATTAAGTGTTTTTACCTCATACTCAAGATTTCAAATATTATTTATTTATTTTAAAAAAGATTTTATTTATTTTTTTGTCAGAGAGAGAGCACAAGCAGGGGGAGCGGCAGGCAGAGGGAGAAGCAGGCTCCCCACTGAGCAAGGAGCCTCATGCGGGACTTGATCCCAGGACCCTGGATCATGACCTGAGCCGAAGGCAGTCGCTTAACCCACTGAGCCACTGAGGCATCCCTCAACTATGTTTTAAAAGAGTTTTTAGTTTCTGATTTATTTTGACTAATAAAATATAATGATTTCATTTTTGAGCATGATTTGTCTGTTTTTAGAGGCTGAACAAAGTTTCTCTTTTACATTTTAATTATCATTACCTGGAAAATGTGATTACAAACAAGGACCAAACAAAAAAAACCCTTTATCACCTTACTTTTTAGTCACATATTAATATTATGATAAAGAAATTCTTTTTTAACATAATCTTCCAATTTTTATTTTATTTTCAAACTTTCTATGAAAGAGCTACATGAAGAACATGGAATTATGTGGGTTTTCCTATACCATATCAAATACTCAGAAAATTGATAACTATTACCCAAATATGTTGGAGGTAAAGACCAAATTTCAGATCTATTATCTAGATTAATGAATGAATGAATTATCTAAATTAATGAACATTAATGATACTTGATGGAAATTTTTACATTCATCCTTAAAAAAATAAAAATAAGTGGATATCAAAGACCAATGAAAAACAGGATCACGGCTTTTCTCTCTCTATAGCTCCATTTCTGTTGTTTTTAATGAGAATTTTTTATGGCAATCTTTGGTTGTTTTGACATTTCTGGCTTTTGAGTGGTATCAGCACAGGGAAAAATAAAAAGCAATAATTGCTAGAACTAAGGAAATATTTTTGTTATCAAGATGCTAAGTTAAATTATAGATATATAAAATCATATATAATCGTATCATCTATAAATCATATCATATATAAAATCATAATTTTAAATGTTTTTTCATGCATAATCTCATTTTAAAGTCCCACTTTTTTGGTGTCAAATGGATTTAAGCACTCACCATTTTCTGGGGAAAGCAGCATTGGTTAATATCCTTTAAAGAAGAGTAAAGGATAGATTTCACTTGAGAGGTTAAATAGAAATTTGATAGCTTATTCCTTTAAATTATCTTTTTAGTTTTATCAATGAATTACTACTCATTTATGTTTTTTCTAGCCTTTTCTTCCTTTTTATCATTCCCAGTTGATTCATATTACCCCCTGTACTGTACAATCTAAAAATGTACCCAGTTATAATAATATTTAGAATTATTGATAACAATGAACTCTAAATGCAGGGATTGGCAGATGGAGAGAAAATTCTAAAACATCTTAAATGAAATCATTACTGACATTATTATCACTGTCTACCTTACTAAATGGATAGCATAGTATCTATGAAAAAAAGCTTCACTTTTTCTTCTCTACAAAATGAATAGAAAATTTGCAAGTTGATTACTATCAAATTCCTCCAGGTATTGAATCATAAGAAAAGATCTCAATAAAACAAACTAATGAGTGAAGTTCTTCGAAGATAGTACAGAATATACTGGGGAAAGAGCTGCTGCTCAGTTTATGTGGGAAAATGCATGTGTGAAACCTACTGGCAGGGGCTAAGGATGTCCTGCTCCAATGATGATCAAGAGAGCCAGCTGTGTGCTAACCATGTCACACAACGTAGAAAATAGCTGTCAAATGCTGAGGAAGCTGCATGAGACATTTGTCAAGAGACCAGGTGTTTCTGCTGGTAGATAAAATGTGTTCCACAGCTTGATACCTGTGTTTTATTAGTGGTACCTGAGGAGAGCAGCAACTTTAGTAACTAATAGAAAGTCAGTTTGTTTCTCATTTCTCTGATTCACGGATGCATATTAAAGCTTCGGAGTTACGGGGGCGCCTGGGTGGCTCAGTCGTTAAGCGTCTGCCTCCGGCTCAGCGCAATCCCAGGGTCCTGGGATCAAGCCCTGCATCGGGCTCCCTGCTGCACTGGGAGCCTGCTTCTTCCTCTCCCACTCCCCCTGCTTATGTTCCCTCTCTCACTGGCTGTGTGTCTCTCTGTCAAATAAGTAAGTAAAATCTTAAAAAAAAAAAAAAAAAAGCTTCTGAATTATGCCAAAAAGTTCCAGCTAGTAGTGCATGTATTAATTAGGGCTGTGTTTGCCTTTAGGTAAAATAATTATTTTTTGCATAGAGTAATAATAATTGCTTTACTAAAGGAAGTTTCAAAATTCATGCGAGCGAAATATAGCTTGTTTTTTTAGCAAGCATTCCCTTGATCATTCTGAATATTCAAGTGGTTAAGCCTTTTTAAGCCAATGATGATTAATGTTTATAGTGAAGCAATAAATGTAGTTATTAAATTTATCATCAGCTTTTATTTATGGTGACTCTTGTGCCAGTTTTCAAACATTAATCTTGTTTTAAAGTTGAACATGTTCAATATTGTGGAGAGCTGCTAGAAACTGGTTCCTGAAAGCTGTAATACTGTGATGTAGCAATCCCTCCTTTTGCCCCAAATGTAACATAAGGCAAATCTGTCAGCCTTAGATCCGACGCAGGAGGATTGCTCTGTCAGAATCCTAGAGTTCGTCATTAAAGAATTGTTTAGCTCTGGTGCTACACTAGTGCGGTCCCCAGTGTAACACTGTAATGAGGCTGCAGTCAGAATATGACTTTGTTTCCTCTGAGCATCCTATTATTATTTAATAATATTAAGGAATAGCCATCCTTGTGTTAGCCTGTGTTTGAAGAACACAATTACCTTTGACTTTTCTGTGCACTTAGTTTTGAGAGTTTCCATGTTTGTTCTGGAAAAATGTCTGTAAATGTAATGTTGTTAATTTATGTTCCCCCTGGAAAAAATTTTAATTGCATGTGACTCTGTGAGGTCGGAAGTTTTCTTTAGAAAGTCAAGAAGGGTCTGTGAGAATGGATTCCATAAGTGAACTGTTGTAGACGAATTTTTCTGTGTTTATTATTGAGGCAGCCAAATAAATATTGATGTCAATACAATTATATGAAAGCCAAAGTAATATGTCGTTTATAAAATGTAAAATAATTTAAACAGGAACTTTTTAAGGTGGCTAGTGCAAAGGTAGAGAATCTTCTAACCCATTGGTTGTTGAGGTTAACTTCATGTTTGCTCTCCTTTAGGGTGTTGTTAGGCCCACCGGGGGATATGCTGTGATGCTGAACTGGACAATGTCCTCTGTCTACGGACTTAAACCCGGAGAGGTAAGCATGGCTTTAAATTCATGGTACATGACCTTTCCCTGGAGAACATTTATGTATTTTATTATCTTCTTATTTTTTAGGTGTGGTGGGCAGCCTCTGACTTAGGCTGGGTTGTTGGACATTCCTATATCTGTTACGGACCTCTTCTGCATGGGAACACAACAGTCCTATATGAGGTAATCAAATGAAATTAATACCACCTAAAGATAATTTTTTTTTTAACTGAAACTTTTAAAGGAGTAGCTTCTAAATGGGAACAGAAAAATATGGATTGGGGGCAGGAGACATTTTTATGTATTCTTCCAGTTAAAAATATGATTTCAAAAGAGAAAGGAATACAGAAAAATAATAGCCAGCGTTTAAATTGTGCTGAACAAAGCCAGTAAAAATTGTCTTACGAAAAACATATACTAATCAGCATGATGTCTATCCCTAAAGGATTTCTAGAACGTATTATACCAAAGTTATTGTAATAGAATAAAGGGTTTTTTTTTTTTTAAGTAATCATTCCCTTTGAAGTAAACAAAATAAACCTCCACACTGAATACCTGTAATGAGCTGTGGTACGGGTAACATAAATGCGACAGAGCTGAAGGTGCCACTATACGTATTTATATTTAGAAGTATTAAGCTGCCTTTAGAGCTGAAGAATATACTGTTCTTGTGCGTTTATCGTCGGCCTTTTATTATTTTTGGAGTTTATTTGAAACGTGATTTTAACACCATGAAAGGAGCCCAGTTATTTGCCTTTATCTTGGAATGACGTGCTCAAGAAGAGTGTAGATGCTTTATAAGTATTTTTATGTAAAAGATTAAATATAATAACTACATTCTAAAACCTTTTATCTGCACTCTGGTTTCTTTCATACAATGTAGAAACATCCTCTATTCTTTCTGATAACAAAACAAAGCTTTTTCGACCTTTGCCCACTTCTAGCTATCCCATCTTTATTTTCTTCTACACTAAACTCCTTGAAAAGAGTACCAAATCCACACTGTGAATTTCATATTCTTCCAGTGGCTCTTTATCCCACTGTGGTGCAATTTCTGTCCACGTCCCTTCCTAGAATCTGCCGCAGCAGAGGTCAACCGTGACTTCGTGAGTGACCAAGTCAGAAGGTCTTCAGTCTGATTTTCTTTTCACTCTCTCGGCACGTCAGCCGTGCTGTTTCCTGCAAGTAATTCTCTCTCCTCTTGAGCTCCATGCCCCTTTGCTATTGTTCTGTCTGTTTCTTCTTCCTGCGTGACTTTTCCTGTGTCTTTCCTTATCTGGTTAATTCCTACTATGCTTGAAGACTCTGCTTAGATGTTATCATCTTTACGAAGTTTCCTCTTGCAGCCTTTGGTTTTGTTTAGTGCCCTTTCCATGGTTCCATTGCCCCTGAGCATATGTCCATCACTGATCACTGAGCTGAGCATAGTTTCTTTATATTATCTGTTTATACCTAGTAGAGCGTGAGACCCTCAAAAACCAGTCTTCCAGCACAGTGCATAGCCACACTAAACACTCAGTAAATGCTCATGAAACTAAATTGAGCTCTACTTCTCTGTTCTCCTGTCTCTCAGACAGCTTGACCTCCTTTCCTCTCTTGGTTTCTCTTACTTTGGTCCTAAACATTGGGGTTTATAAGGATATTATTCTTAGCCTTCTTTTCTCATTCTGCTTATATTTTGGGGGTGATCCTCATGGAATTGGATCCGAGTAGTACTAATTAAACCAAGGCTTCTAACTACTCCTCTCTATATCAGATCTTCCTGATGAGCACCAACTTAATGTTAGCCTGTCTTTGAACGGTCCATACACATCTTATGCTCAAGATGACATGAACTGAACTCACCAGCTCCATTCTTCCCTGCAAAACTCATTTTCTTTCCACGTACTTTCCATGTACTCTGTAGTTTTGTTAATTTTACTGCATCTACCCAGTCATTGAAGCTCAGAATTGAGGAGTGATTCTAATTTCGTGATCTTTACATATCACATCCTGTCACTCATTACATTTTGTTGAATTTATATTTTAATACCTATCAAAAGTGTCCTCTCTCTTCCATGCCTCCTGCCATATATTCAAAGCTGATATCCAGCTGGAATGCAGAAAGTATGTTATTAACTGGTATATATTCTGTGTTTGGCTTCTGAAATGATTTATGCTATGTTTTCCAGTTGTATATTTCAGATTATCATTTGATAATCATTCTAGACCATGTTCTAACAGGTGCTTCTGTCTTTAAATGTCCTTCCAGGGTACCTCTACCCTACCTTCAGTTTCTGAGCTTTCCCCACTTATAAGTGTCTGTCTAAAATGCAAAAGCCAACATAGAACTTTGTGGCTTAAAATCCTTCAAAGGATTGAGTTCTGCTTTTGCAAAGATGAGGGTGACATACTTTTCTCTATTCCTCCCTCTAACTAGAACTAAAAGTCACAAGTGTGTCTAGAACAAACATTAAAAGACCGAAAGGGGGACAGAAGAAGGGAAACTGGCTTTAGGGACCTTGGGACTCAAGGATCAACATGGTAATAAGACCCTGGGTTTTATTTTTCCTGCATATATCCTAGATTGGCTGCTTAAAAAGCTGGCAACCCAGAAATGCCAATGATAACAACAAAAAAACTAAACCCAAAAGCTAAGCAAACAAACAAAAAAAACTGCAAAAAGGAAAAGAGAAGCATGATCTCTTAAGTCAAAGGAGTAGGAAAGGGACAGTCTAAATAAAAAATAAAACTTTGGAAGACTCTATTCTAGGCAACCACCACAGAAAAATCCATGCTGTCTCTCCCTGGCGCCCAACAGCAAAAGCTGAGTTTAGACTTCCACATTTGTCAAGCCATAAGGAGGAGTGCTAACCCTCCATCTTCCTGTAGGGGTGTCGGAGAAGTTCGACTAGGGAGCCAAGACTTTTATCCCTGCCCAGTAGTAATGAAGACCCCTCAAACTTGTAGTGACAGTGAAGCCCATAGGAGTTTAGACTTACACCTCCTCCCAACAGTAATGAGGTACCCCTTTCGCTCCCTGTTGGGGTGGTGTCAGAAGAGGCCATGCAGGGAGCAGTAACAGAGCACTCTTAGCTTTCCCAGCCAGGGAGTTATCAATAGAGCCCACTGTTGGAAGTGGAACCCACCAGCAACAATGAGAAGCAGTCTCCCAGTTGGGTATCAATGGAGGCCAAATGAAGAATCTGGATTTCTAGCCCCTCCTGTCCCTTCCTTGATGGAGTGAAACTAAAGTAAAGCCATCTGTAACAAAAGATGTCAATATGAGCCAGTCTCATAATACACACAGTGTCCAAGCTTTGATGAAAAAAAAAATCACTCCTCATGTCAAGAACTAGAATGATCTCAAGCTGCATGGAAAAAAAAAATTGATAGAGACCAACACTGAGATGACAGAGATGTTAGAATTACCTGACAAAGATTTTAAAAGAGCCATGATAAAATTATTTCCATATGTGATTATGAACATTCTTGAAAGAATGGAAAAATAGAAAGTCACAATAAAGGTGTAGGAGTTATAAAGGACAATCATATGGAAATCTTAGAACTGAAAGGTACAATAACCTAAAATAAAAACTCATTGGGGATATGGATGAAATAAGTGAAGGGAATTAAGAGGTACAAACTTCTAGTTATCAAATACATAAGTCACAGAGATGAAAAGTACAGCATGAGGAATGTGGTTAATAATATTATAATACTGTTGTATCATGACAGATGGTAAGCACACTTCTCATGGTGAGGATCATGTAATGTATAAACTTGTCATCACTGTGTTGTACACCTGAAGCTAATATAACATTGTCAACTATAATTAAATAAAAAATTAAAAAAAAAAAAAGCTCAGTGGATGAGCTCAATACTAGAATGGAGGGGACAGAGGAAAGAATCAGTGAACTGGAAAACTGGAAGAAGGGACAATAGAAATTATCCAATCTGAACAAGAGAAAAAGAATAGACTGAAAAGAAAAATGAGTAGAGCCTCAGGGACATGTGGAAAGATAACACAAGATCTAATATTTTTGACAACAGAGTCATGAAAGGAGACGAGGAGGGGGGTGGGGCTGAAAAAGTACTGAAAAAAGTAGTGAAAATTCTCAACTTCTCAAGTTTAGCCAAAGATATGCATCTGTAGATTCAAAAAACTGAGTAAACTTCCAAATGGTAAAATTACAGAAACACATACACACAAACAAATCACAGACTTCTGAAAGCTAAAGAAAAAAGTCATCTTGAGACTTGGGAGAAAGAAAGGATACCTTACCTGTGGGGGAAAGCCATTTGTCATTTTGTTTTGTTTTGTTTTTTTAGGATTTATTTATTTGAGAGAAAGAGGAAGAAAGAGTGTGCTAGCGGGGGAAGGGGCAGAGGGAGAGGGAGAGAGAGAATTCTCAGGCAGACTCCCTGCAGAGCCTCGCGTGGGGCTCCATCCCAGGACCCTGAGATCATGACCTGAGCCAAATTCAAGAGTCAGCCACTTAACTGGCTGAGCCACCCAGGCATCCTGGGAAAGCCATTTGAATGACAGGATTTTTCTTCGGAGGCCATAGGAAAGTGACACAGCATATTTCAAGTGTGGAAAGAAAGGAATTGTCAATCCAGAATCCTATATCCATCAAAATATACTTTGGGAATAAAGAAGAAATAAGGACATTCTCAAGATGAAGAAAAACTTAAGAGAATTTGTCACCATAGGCTTCCCCTAAAGGAATGGGGATAATGATAAAAGATACTTAATGATAAAAGACTTAATACTCCTTCCTGTGTCTAGACCAAAGCAAGGATGCTCACTCTGTCCCTCTATTCAGCGTAGTCCCAGAAACAAAAACAAAAACATTTTAGAAAGGAAGAAATAAAATTGTCTCTCTTTGAGGCTGCATGATTATCTATGTAGAAAATTATAGAACATCTAAAAAACCGTAATTAATAAGTGAGTTCCGTGAGGTCTCAGGATACAAGATGAACACACAAATATCCGCTGTGTTTCTGTATACTAGCAATGGACACCTGGGACTACGTTGGGCAATGAGGGATCCTTATGGAGATGGAACTGTTCTGTGTCTTGCAAGGTCTATTTGCATGTGAATCTACAGTTATCTCATATAAAAAGTTTAATTCAAAAATTAAAAAGTCTTCAAAGAACTCTGGTCTCTTAAAAAACATAATTCAAACTCATTTGGCTGATACAAGTGATTGATGGCTATCTGCTTTTTGCCTATGTTTACAGTCTTATCTCTGGTTCCTGGCCTCTGACTCAGCTTTGCACTTAAGAATCTGTCACATGGGCTCTTACATGAGCAGAACTGCCAGTAATTGAGTTGTTCCTGCTAGTAAAATTCCACTTTTGTTCTGATCATGTTGCAAAGTGGTCCTTTTTCTTAAGGGAGCAAGTTAAATATCACGTCCTCTCTTGTATTTCCTTTACTTTCCTCAGGCCAATTCAGGTGTTTTCTGTGCTTCTGGTATACCATGTAGATTTCTCTGATCTTGCAGACTCAGAGGACAGGGGGTGTTTGTCATTTCTGTACCCCCCCCATGCCTGGCACAGTGCCTTCCAGGTGGTTGGTAAAATTTGTTGTGTAAATGGGCCATTTCTCAGGGGATTAATTGACAACTCGAGCATGCAAAATACAGGGAAAAAACTTGTTTGCTCGATTAATTAAAACAAAACTAAAATAAACTGAAAATGAGTTCTGACTTGTCACCGGGCCAGCAAGTACAAAAAATATTTATTAACCTCCGTAAAATGATAATCCCATTTGCCCCCCAATTTTGGGTGCATTACCAAATTGTTATTTTATTTTAGTCTGATGAGTGTTTTTTTTTTAATTTAGGAAGCTAAAATCTTCCATTAAAAAATTAAAAATACATTCTTTTTATAGTGAATAGAATAATATAACAGATCCTCATGGACTTCTCTCTTTTCTAAAGAGAAATAATATCATATACAACTCAGTACGTTCAAAGTTTTATTTTCACTTTTAATGAATTACAGCATTTCAAAGCTATACGATAGTGAATTGGTGAGTGTGATATTTTTACATAATGATGAATTTTGATTTAATAAAAATTGATGATCTGAAGTACTAGTTCATTGTGTGCCCAAGTCATCTAGAGTTCATAAAACATATCTCTTATTGAATGTAAATAGTTCATGATACTTTATGAATGAATAATGAATGAATCCTTTTTCTCAGCAAAGATGATTTTTTTATATTCTGGAATTTAATACACATCTATAACTACATGGGCTGAAAAAACTAAAAAATGTAACATTATAACCAAGTTGGAAAATCAGTTTAACTTCTAGATATGTTAAGAATCACCCACCTGAAACAATGTGTGTTTCAACATGAACGCCTCGAGTGGAAAATACGATTTTCGTTTCCACCACAGAGGACACATAGCTCTGCATCTGTAGGGTGAAAACATACTGGAAATCCTGGTTGTCGGCTTTGGCTTTAGCTTCCTGATAATTACCAAATTTGTAACACATTTCTATTTCTTTCATTAAAACAGACAAACAACAACCCCCCAAAAAATTCCACAAAAATTCTCAATTCCCTTATCCCCTTGCAGTTAGAACATCATCTTTGCAGTAGAACATTCATCTTTGAAGGCTTGCCTTACTCCACGGTCCTCTCCCGTTGGCATCTGTTACCATTATTCCATTATAACAGCTTTTGATCATTTCCCTGGTGATCTCTAGTTTTCCAAACGCTAATGGGCATTTTCAGTCCTTATCATTCTTGGCTTCTCAACCCTTGAAGGTTGTTGAATTTCTCTCTTCCTTTCTTAGGCACAGCCTGCTCTTGTTTTCCTGAAGTTATTCTAATGCTCATTCCTGTTACAGGAATTTGGCCATTTGTTGCCTGAAATAATTCCTCAGCTCGTGTCTCTTCCTCATGGAAGCCTTCCTTGACCTCTCTGACTAGGTCAAATCTTGTCCTTTCTCATAAATGCCTTAAGTTTTTTCCTCCCTGGCTTGTGTCCCAGATCCAGTTTCATGTTAGTTTATAGGCACCTTTGATTTGTTTATTTGCCCCGTCTGCTCTAAACTCTGAGAAGATCATCTTAGTGTTTGCTCACCACCAATTCTCAGCTACTAGCCTTCAAAAGAAATATTATACATTAATACATATATTTCATATATATTCAGTCATTTATAACATAAGCATTATTTCTCTTGAATTTTAGTCCAGTGCCAGTTGAGAAATACACAAAAACCTGAAATGTACACGCAGTATGTGTCCTTAGCGTTTGATCTTGTCATGTGTTTGGTTCCCAATAAGTATTTGTTAAATAAATGCCTGGATGAAGATATCAGGGGGAAAACAAAAAACAAAAAAACACTTGATTTTGTAAGTAAAGACCTTTTTTTCCTTATGAAGATATGTAATTCTAGTTATCTTTACCAAAGAATTTTATGAACTACTTAAGTAATAGGTTATATTTTTTAATAAGCAAAGATTTACTATTATTCATTGAACTGGACATATTTAAAGTATGCAATTCTAGAAGCCAGTTTAAACTGATGAGTTAAAATATGCAACCAATTCTGAACAATTCAGTCCTTATTTTTGAGAGGAAGAAAATAAACAGTGCCTTTTCAGAAATTTACTTTATTAATAGGGCACTGATTCCAACAGACCTAACCCCAACAACATACAGACCAAGACATATTTGGTATAGCAGTGTGGTCAGAAGAGAAATGAAACCAACAATACTTTAATCCAGGAACTTTAAGGTGGAAACATATTTAGCAACGTGCTATGTGTGTGCAGACACGTGTATATGTTGGTAAATGATGGTTATACTCAGAGATGCTTTTTAGCTTCTTTCTTCTGTTTTGTATTCGTCCCCTTTTACAAATAGCCTGTCATCTGCAGAATCAAAACCCAACATTTCTTCTTAAGGTAAAGAAATCTGGCTGGGCCTTCTTTCTCCTTATCTTTGCTTGGATACTAATGTACAATGTGTAACTTGTGCACACATTTCAGTTACGTAATACAGTGGAACTCAGGCTTCTATAATGGCAGCAGTGTGGCCAAGCAAGAAATCAACTTACTGGACAAACATGTCCCCATTATAGTCCTTCATGAGCCTTTTTATTTCTGGAGTGTCCGTTACATTGTCTGCTCTTTCTTTTTATTATTATTTTTTTAAGATTTTATTTATTCATTTGACAGAGAGACAGCCAGCGAGAGAGGGAACACAAACAGGGGGAGTGGGAGTGGAAGAAGCAGGCTCCCAGGGGAGCAGGGAGCCTGATGTGGGGCTCGATCCCAGAACGCTGGGATCACGCCCTGAGCCAAAGGCAGACGCTTAACGACTGCGCCATCCAGGCGCCCCTTGTCTGCTCTTTCTGATTTAATTTAGAGTCTTCTCTCTTCCTAGTCAGAACACGTAAAGATTTATTGATTTTATTCTTTTCAAACAACTCTTAGTTTTTATTTTTTCAGTTGTTTTTATTTTCTATGTGATTTATTTCTACTCTAGTCTTATTTCCTTGTTTCTGCAAACTTTGGTCTTAGTTGTTTTTTATCTAGTTCCTTGAGATGTGAAGTTAGTTCATTTATTTGAGATCTCTCTCTCTCTCTTTTTTAATGTCAGGGTTTATTGCTCTTAGTATCACTTCTGTTGCATCCTCTAAGTTTTGGTATGTTGTGTTTTCATTTTTATTTGTGTTGAGATACTTATAAAATACTCTTTTGGTTTCCTTATTGACTCAATGGTTGTTCAAGAGTGTTTTGTTTCCACATATTTATGAATTTTACTGTTTTCTTACTATTATTGATTTGTAGTTTCATTCCACTGCTGTCAGAAAAGATACTTGGAATGATTTCTATTTTCTTAAATTTGTTAAGACTTGTTCTGTGGCCTAACATATGATCTATGCTGGAGACTGTTTTAAATGCCCTTGGGAAGAATGTATGTTTCTTTGCCATTAGGTGGAAAGATGTTGGCCAAGCGGTACAAAGTTTCAGTTATTCAAGATGAATAAGTTCTGGAGGTCTTATGTACGGCAACACAACTATAGTTTAACATATTATATTGTATGCTTCAGATTTGCTAACAGGATAGATTGCAAGTGTTCTCACCACACATGCGCGCGCGCGCGCACACACACACACACACACACACACACAAAGAAAATCTTAACTATGTGAGATGATAAATATATTAATTAGCTTGATTGTGGTGATTATTTCACAATGTATATACACGAATCAAAACACCAACTTGTACATTTTAAATAGATACAATTTTTGTTTGTCAATTACACTTCAATAAATCTGAGAAAAATTGTATAAAACTGCTTGTATATAAAAATATACACAATATACTAAAATAGGTTCTACCTTGAGTTAAAAAAAAAGAAAGCAGCTTACTGTTCTTTGGCTTAGTTATTACCTAGATGGCATGTTAATTATTGGCCACCTTCAGTTTAGCTTGGCATTAAGTCATAAACTAGTTGGTGTACTTGATCTTGATATGGCAATTGTTATTTTTGTGTAATAACAGTCTCTTTGGAAGTCCTTAAGGAATGAAAACTTGCTCTCAATTTACATTTGCTTGCCTTTCACAAATTGTTATCTTATTGCAGCAAGCCATTTCGGTGAACTCTTACATACCCTCACCAGATTAGCCAGGACAGATGGCTCTCTGTTAATAATTCAACATTAACTTTGAAGATATGTACCACGTTCCACCTTCTCAGATGATAAATTAGTTAGAGGAAGTAGAGGATTTAAGCTTCTGAGCTGTGATATAGGAGCCTGGTCACTGGACTGGAAATACGAATATCTGTGTTATTTATTTTGCTTTGCTTTTATCTGCCTATATGATTTTGGGTAAATTAATTCAACCTCTTCAGGAATCCATTTCTTCATTATTAAAACTAGAGTACTGACACTGTATTCTCCCCACTCTGCACTTTGGTGAATCTTCTCCAAATCAATTATGTTTTTTTCCCCTAAGATAAATATATTATTTGGTAATATGTTTTGACTTTTAATTCTGGAATTCATTTCGATTTATTTTCCTAGAAAGTGATGCTGGCTCTTCAAATGCATTTACTGAATTCATTCTAAATTAGTGAAAAATTTTCATGTTTGAGAGGAATCACAGCAGGTTATAACTTCCAAAGAATGATTCTGAAACTTCTATTTATTAATTGTTTGGCCTCAGATAAGTTACTTAACTGCTCTCAACTTCAGTGTTCTCATCTATAAATATCAATATTAATAGTGCTTTCCTTATATATCATTAAATTGGTTAATCCATGAAAAGCCCCTAGAATAGTTTCCAGGATATAATAAGCTACTGTTATTATCCAAACATATGGATATGTTTATTCTTTCCCAGAATAAAATTCTATAGTATAAACACCAATCATTCATTCCCGTGCAATCCAGCCATGGCAATGCTTGAATTTTCAGATACTCGACATTTCGTCCTTCAAAGTCTATCCTGGTAACTCTGCAGCAGTTACCAGAGCACTAACGGCAGCTCCCTTTAGAGCCCATTAATTCTCTTCTAAGAGCCAGCCGAAGGAATCAGCACGTGGGGATGTGTCGATCCTGTTGGTATCAACTTTGAATAATGCGTAGCCTATATGGAAAATAATCCAGTGATCTGTCCCCTCAAGGATCTGTCCTTTCAGAATAGAACTGGTGAGTGAAATAAGAGTGGCTGTGAAGCCTTTTCATGTGTGAATAAATCAGTACATCTCATGGCTCACCATTATCCAAATATGTATAATCTTTCGCTTCTATTTTTTGATGGGCTTCGTCATTACTAGTTTATAAGCTGTGTATATCTTTGACGACTTCAGAATATTCAGCCTGGTAATCTCTCACTGAACGCTCTTTTCCTGAAGGAAGAGTTGAGGTACCCCTATCTATTCCTTCTTTATAGAATGATTAGTGTGAAAATGAACTCTACACTTTCCTTTATTAACGTAGGAATAAGATAAAATAATGTATATGAAATTAGTTTGAAAGCTTCAAAGAAGTATCACAATATATATGTGTAATTGGTAAAATATGATTACATACACATATTTTAGGCATCATTATTATCACTTTATATACATGGATCAAAACATTTTCCATTTTGAAAGTCTTATGTTTGAGAATATTGAGGATACTACTTTAATTACTTTCAAATTATTTTTGTATTGAACATTCTTCAGATCATCCACAGTGTATCTTCAGTGCACATATCACTTGCTTCTGTGCCACACCAGACCTGTTATCTCCGTGAAGACATCTTCTGATGTATTTTCCATACATGGACCTTCTGAATTCTTATCCCCTTCAGGGTTTCATTTTAAAAATATAATCATTGCTTTCATGTATAGAGTTACCTTCTTTTTTGCAGAAATTCTGCATTTTCCATGTTAACGTGTTTTCTTGAATTTGATGATTCATTTGTTTTAAGGACAGAGATTTGCTTCTTTCAAGCACAGGGATATGTTACTTCCTTTTAAGACCAGTAGCCATGATGTTGCTAGCTCGTACACGCTCAGAGGCACACATCAGAGTCTTCTCCCCCTCTTATCTAATGGAAAATGATTTCCTTCTTTCTTCCTTTTTTTTTAATCTAGTATAACAGCAATGTACTTTTATGTATGTACCAAAAGAGAAAAATGATGACACAGTTATTACTCGGATTCAGGCTATATAATTTGATCTTCTCAATTGGAAAAGATTGCAAAGCTGATGCCAGCATCTTTTAGATTTCTCACATGACTAGTTGTTCAAAGATATGTATTTCTGCGTTTATCTTTCTCTGCGTGTGCCTGTGTTTCATGTTGGAGCGAGCAAGTGCAGCTGTTGTCATAGCACCATCAACAGTGCTTAGTGGTGCCTGTTGTGAGCTCAGTATTTTCTAGGGGTTGAGAGGGAAACAGAGTAAGTATCAGATACACTCCTTGTCCGGAACACACTGAACAAGATAGAAGAAGAATTAAGATGAATGTAAAGGACAGAAAGGAAACAAACCAAAACACTGCCTAACGAGAACTTTCTTACACTGTGTAGAAGATAGGAAACCTTTTTCAAAAATTACATTGAGCCATTGCCTATGGTAAATACTCTACATTTGCGCCTGTTTTGATGCAATTTTCTGATGATGGAACTAAATAAGGATCAAAGAAATGACATAAGTTGACTTGGGTTACATAGCTGGTAAATGGCAGTTTGGATTCCACCCTGGCTCAAAATCCATCTACAAGTGTCTGAAGGCAAGTTTAGGATTAGAGTAGACCGGGAAAGCTTTGTGGATGAAGCAGTTCCAGTAATAATAATAGCTACTGTTGATCGGATGGTGGGTGATAGGAACTCTCCTAAGCATCGTCTTAACTATTTCTATCTGTACACCCATGGGATCTATATTTTGAGCCCCTATTTACAGCTATAGAAACTGAAAATCAGAGACATTAAGTAACTTTACCAGTGGCACGGAAGTTGGGATTTGAAACAAAGTTCTCTGCCTCCAAAAGCAGTGCTCTCTGCCCATAATTTAGAGACGAGCAATTGGGAAATTATTGAGTAGTGCCAGCTAGTGGCCAGAACCAGGGTATCAGTGATCTTTAAGGAAAAGGCAGGATATTAGGGTGTCAGGTGGATACCGTAAGCTAGAGCTCAATAGGAGGTTGAAATTAGCTCTGCTGTCTGCAGCTAGGACAGCACTGTGATGCTGGTCATCAACCCAACCGCGCTGGTTCCTACTCCTTGTGGAGGGGGAACGAGTATTTTAGTTTTGGTAACGTCAATTCTAAAGCTGCGACTCAGGCATTTGTATGATATTGGGAAGTTAAGGTTTGAAAAAGGCAACTTTCAGAATTAGAGGATGTAGATGAGTTAATAATTTAAGTCCCTGAGAGGATTAGGATACTCAGGTAAAGATTACAAAAGGGAAGCTATAAAAACTGAGAATGAAAAATTAGAGAGGCAGTGGGAAGATCGGGAAGATGGTATCGTGAAGCGGAAGGGGGTTTTCCAGAAGAGGAGGGGATCAGCAGGGCCAGGTGCTTCAGAAGGAGGTCCGGGAGGACAACAACTGAAGAAAGTTTTTGCAAGTAAGGGGTCATTAGTCAGCAATTCCATAGGAAGGTCTGTGTGTTTGTTTTGTTTTTGAACATGGGGGAAATCTGAGCATGTTTGGAGGTTATTTTAGGTAAATTTTTGGACAGTATGGAGTAGCCAGGCTTTGTACAGCCCCAGGATGAATTGTAGTGTACATAGGAATAGCCACACTTACTATTACACATTAGTGTAATAGGAGCATGAAGCCATTAAATTTCTCTGCTTACAGCAAAGTCTACTCACTCTGAGTAAAGAAAACCTGTGTTTGGGTGCACCTGGGTGGCTCAGTCGTTAGGCGTCTGCCTTCAGCTCAGGGCGTGATCCCAGGGCCCTGGGATCAAGCCCCGCATTGGGCTCCCTGCTCTGCTGGGAGCCTGCTTCTTCCTCTCCCACTCCCCCTGCTTGTGTTCCCTCTCTTGCTAGCTGTTTCTCTCTCTCTGTCAAGTAAATGAATAAATTCTTTAAAAAAAAAAAAAAAGAAGAAGAAGAAAAAGAAACCTGAGTTTGTTCCTCTGGTAGAGAGAGCAGTGATGGCTGATCAGCGTGGAGGAATTCAGAGGTGAACGCTTTCCTGCTTGAAGCCATGAGCTACCAGCCATGCCAGTGATAAACGCTCTCTGTGGCTGCTGAGGGTGGTAAATATGTCAGAGTCCCTCATTAGCTCAGCACTGGGTCTGCAGAATTACCAATTCCTGCGCTCTGCTTCATTTACTTGGCATTAATACTTTCAGAGGTAAGCATCTTTTTAGTGGGACAGATGGGCTCTTATGACCTGGGTGGAAGTGATGGCGTATCCATTGGAGGGTAGCCTCGTCGCGAGGCCCCATATGGTCCACTCTCTCAGTGATCTGGGAGAAGGCAGAGGAAGAACCAAACCAGAAGGGATCTCTCTGTCTCACTCTCTCTCTCTTTTTTAAAGATTTTATTTATCTGACAGAGAGAGACAGCAAGAGAGGGCACACAAGCAAGGGGAGTGGGAGAGGGAGAAGCAGGCTCCCGCAGAGCAGGGAGCCCGATCGGGGCTGGATCCCAGGACCCTGGGATCATGACCTGAGCTGAAGGCAGATGCTTAACAGATGAGCCACCCAGGTGCCCCCCTCTCTCTTTTTTTAAATTCAGCTTTATTAAGGTATAATGGGTGAAACTGTAGGATATTTAAAGTGTATATCACATCATCTTCAGTTTCTTTCACCAATGTTTTATGGTTTCCGGAGTATAGGTCTTTCACCTCTTTGGTTAAGTTCATCCCTAGGTATTTTATTCTTTTTGGTGCAATTGTAAATGGAGTGGTTTTCTTATTTTCTCTTTCTGCTGTTTTGTTATTAATGTATGGAAGTAATGATTTTGTACCCTACAACTTCACTGAATTCATTCACTACGTCTAGTGATGTTTGGTAGAGTCTGTGCGTGTGTGTGCAGTGTCATGACATGTGCAGATCGTGACACTTTTAACTTCTTCCTTACCAATATGGATGCCAAGCTGTTTCCCAGAGCTAGACAGAACATCTTTAAAGAGATTCCTGTATTGGGGAGGCTCTCATATGCCTAGAAAACTTGGCTATGGACTCCTTTTCAGAAGCCAATCATATTGACTTATCTCCCTAGGAAAATGAATATATACACATTAAAAAAAAATCAGAATACTCATAAACTTCCCTGACGTCCAGTCAGAAACCCTTCATCTAAAAGATTAAGATATAATCTTTTCAAGCAATGATACAACCAGACAAAACCCTCAGACTGAGACTTAGCTTTCCGAAGTCTCTGGCAGCACAGAAAGAGCAGCTGGCTTGGGGCTATTCTTCTTGACTTTGGAGAAAAGATCATTGTATTCAGGGTGCTAGGTCCTATAAATCATAATATATATGTACAGTCTGGAGTCTAGTTTATAGAGCAAGACATAAAGAATGAGGCAATGCTCCCCAATTATTTTCTCACTGTATGGCCCCTATAGTCAGATTTCAGTTATCAGTATATATTTTTTTATTAATACTTGGATTGGCTCATTTATTTATAATACGTGGGAAGAGGCTAGCATTGAGGGCTAGGCTCATTCCCTAGGAAATGAGGCAGGTGATATTGCCTGGCCTCAAGTAATGCATAATATCTAAGGACTATGCACTGGTTCTCAACCCTGGCTGCAGATTAGAATTACTTAGGGGACACATGAAACATAACAATACCAGTCCCAATTTAAGGCTAATTAGATCAGAAACTCTGGGAGTGGGGAACAGACATTGGTACCTTCAAAGAGCATCCCAAGCAGGGTGCCTGGGTGGCTCAGTTGGTTAAATGTCTGCCTTCCGCTCAGGTCATGCCTCCAGGGTCTTGAGATGGAGCCCCATGTTGGGCTGCCTGCTAAGCTGGGAGTCTGCTTCTCCCTCCCTTTCCATCCCTTCCCGCTCCTTGCTCATGCTCTCTCTCTCTCAAATAAATAAATAAAATCTTTTAAAAAATAAAATAAAATAAAGCATCCCAAGCAATTCTAATTTACATTTAGGGTTGACAATCCCGGGATTGAGTCGAATTAGATAGCGGTATGGATAGGATAAAGGAAAGGGAGGTGACAGCATATTTCCACAGGTGAGGCCCATGGAATTATGGGAAATCTCTAGCAAATAATCAGTGAAGTAAGTCGATATAAATTCTTAGTTATCAATTGTATATATAAGCAAGTTTTTACTCCTTAAAAGGGAATCTGCTATGGTAACAAAATCCTAGATCTGAAGGTCTTAAGACACAGAGTGGTTCTCTTGTAGGGCTTTAAAGTGGCAGTAATGTTTTCAAGATTGGAACAAGACAATGTGAGTTATTGGAGAGGGACTTTAGGGAAGAAAAAGCGAATTTTTTAAAAGAGGTTGTATACTCATTTGATTCATATTTCAAAACTCACCAAAGGGTAAAGAGTGCAAATCTCACTGTCCTCTATTCCCAGCTGTTCAGTTTCTCTGACTCGGGAGCAGTCAGTCTTCTGTGTCTAACAGTTCATTCTTAGTTCAATGCCCCCTCCTTTATTTTCATACAAACGGCATTGTCCAAATGACAGGCACACTCCTCTGCTTTCTACCTTTCTTTCAATAAATATTCTATCCTGGGGAGCTGCATGTGTTCTAACAGGTCTCAAGTTGAGATGGTGCATGCCCAAACTTTCATCCCTCAGTGAAGACACAAGGTATGTAGGAAAGATTCAACAAATGCTGCTGCCAATCTCCTCCCACTTCCAAAATAAACAAGCCAGCACTGCTGCACCTGTCTGCTGAAATTAAATTCAGAACTAGTCTGTAAGGAATGTTGCTGTCTTCACCTTAGAAGTTCAGTACAAACATGCCTTCGGTGATATTCTCAGAAGTGGTGTTCAAAGCGACGAGATGTATTTCTAATCCTGCCACAAAAAGAGGCAAAAGCCTCAGTTGACTTGGAAATTTTTATGTCAAAGTCCGAGAAACTACAAGTAGCTTTGACACCAAGCCTTTGGATAAACTGAAATCGTAGGATTAATAAAGCAAATTATCTGTTTTTTTTCTCAAATATCTGACTATAGTGTTTAAGCTTGTCTTTGTCTTGGTAAGGTGCTGCCTTTCACCACTTTCCAGTGCTGACACTGAACCTCAGTAGGGATTATGTGAGTTCATCACTTTCCAGTGCTGACACTGAACCTCAGTACGGATTATGTGAGTTCACCACTTTCCAGTGCTGACACTGAACCTCAGCAGGGATTATGTGAGTTCATCACTTTCCAGTGCTGACACTGAACCTCAGCAGGGATTATGTGAGTTCACCACTTTCCAGTGCTGACACTGAACCTCAGTACGGATTATGTGAGTTCACCACTTTCCAGTGCTGACACTGAACCTCAGCAGGGATTATGTGAGTTCACCACTTTCCAGTGCTGACACTGAACCTCAGTACGGATTATGTGAGTTCACCACTTTCCAGTGCTGACACTGAACCTCAGCAGGGATTATGTGAGTTCATCACTTTCCAGTGCTGACACTGAACCTCAGCAGGGATTATGTGAGAAGCGGAGACTTCACCTGGTTTTCTAACTCGTGGTCTATCGTCTCTGGTTCCTTAAAACTTATCACATTGAATCATAAGTGGTAGAAAATTGTAGGTACAACTTAATCTTCAGGTATTTATTGGTCTTGGTTCCTATGCTTTGTACCGTTGCTAACCACATTATAAATATTAGCTGTTGGTGTTTTATAAATATCTGATATTAAAAATTCATGATTTATAACAGCCGAAGGCATAGAATCTCTGCCTTGCCATTGTAGGGATTGCTTTTTGCTTTTGGTTTCTGGGCAGCAATGGACACTTTGGCCCTTTATTTGGGGAAAGGGAATAAAAGCAAATGGTAATGACATCAGTTTGAGTTTTGAAGAGTTTTTAAGTTATTGTTACCTTTTAGCCACATTACTGCTTCAGTGTGTATGTTAAAAATCCCCACAGTTTTAGAATCTTCCTCCTTTTTCAGTTGAATATTGTTTGGTTGTTGCTCCTCACTGAATATGCAAGTTCTGGAATCAGAGTGAGTCATTTTCTCCAGGCAACTCAGTGTGGTTAGTGTGTTGTTATTTTTTAAAAGTATTGTAAAGGGATTACATTGCCTGCGTGTGCATGCGTGTGTGTGCATGTGCACAAGCTTGTGTATGGACAGAGGGCGGGGAGAAGAGTGTTCAGTAAAACCAATAAGCCATTGAGTCACTAAGGTCTAAAATAGTGAAACATAGCATCAAATGATTCTGTGGAATGGACAATGAAATGCAAAAATCTGAACCTTTCCGAGGTCAACTAACTTACAAATGAATATGGTGAGATTATATCTATCACTTCCATCAGTGTCCTAATAAGAATGCTATGTTGTCGTGATTTTTACGCTCAATCAATAGAATATTGATGAAAATGTACTTCTTGTGGGTCAAAATTGCAACACTTATTATTATATTATTTGTAAAAAGATATGGTAGAGTTTTTAACTGATATTTTTAATGTTTAAGCTGTCATTATCATTAGACATAATTGAAGGCATTATAAAATATATCAAATTGTGCCCTCTATGTAGGTAATCATTATGGTATAGCATTTTGTTATGACGCTAATATCGCCCCTTAGTGAGTATATTATCTTTGTCCCGTGATGCTGGAACTGTAGTAGAATTCAATTCCAATTGGCTATAAAGTATCTTTCTTCAGTGGAGGTCAAACTGCTTTAAAATATTATCTCAGGGCTTTTAGCTTATCGAGGAAATATTGGGAAAGTGGTTTATTCTTCTGTAACGGGCCAGGGAATGGCAGCATAGACAGGAAAAGTCAATTGTATAAGGTCAGTTAATAAATCATCGTTATGTGGGTGAGATCAAGTTTCCAAAGTCACAATCTAGTATACCAGGGAAGGAACAGTGCCTGAGACATATCGAAAAAGGAAAAGTCAAATGTTTACCTCAGTTGGTTCAAAAGAATAAAGCTACTGGTTCATTTCAGACCGATGTGCTCAAGGCTGCAAAATTTGTGAGTCAAGTTATGTATATGAGTTGCCAGGTTTTATCTGGCAGCTTTTTATACTATATTAACGTGTTGACCTGTATGAGGTGGTAATGGAATAAATTGAAATCAAGTGTTTCGGGATAGTTGTAATAATAAAAATGAATTTCTAGTTGCAATAAATACTTTGGTTTTAAAAGAGCAAGAGAAAAAGCAACAGAATATAAGAAAGAGGTTATATTTTTAAAAAAGAAAATATACTTACATTAAAGAATATTAAGGGCAATCATTAAAAAAAAAGAAGATACAAACTAATAATGCCCTATCCAAGATCGAAGTAGACGGAGGTAGTGAATCAAAATTCATGAACAGCTATGGTTGGCCTCTTCTTATCATCCGTTCATTTATTATTCTCTGTTGGGGGAGATCTCTCAGTTTGCTACCAGCAACTTCTTTCCTCTTTTTACCCTATCAGTGTTTCCCAAGTGTGTTTTCCAGAATGTGAGATCCATGAGATGTTCATATAGGGGGTGTGGACAGAGAAGTTGAGGACAGATTACATACAGTAACTGTCTTTTGGGAATTCCTCATGTTCTTTAACACTTTTAAGTCTTCAAGAAATTGTCGAAAATCAGAAACAAGTTGTCCATTTTTTATCCCAACCCCTTCCAAAAGGATTTGATTATGAAATATATATATATATGTAATATATTTTTTCACATAACATATATTAACATTCCAGGCATCTTGCTTTAGAATCAAAGGAAAAAGTAGCAGTGATGAGAATGGATTGAGGAATGAGGGGATATGATTGGGCCAACATAGATTCTATGGAACACTTAGAATTTTTATAGAATCACTAATTTATGTATGCTATGCTCATTTTCCATTTCACAGAAACTTCTATTAAAAAATGCTTTGGGGGGCACCTGGGTGGCTCAGTCATTGAAGCAACTGGCTCTTGACTTTGGCTCAGGTTATACTCTGTCAGGGTTGTGAGATCCAGCCCCACGTCAGGCTCTGTGCTGAGCACGGAGCCTGATTGGGAGTCCCTCTCTCTCTCTCTCTCTCCCCCTCTGCCTCTGTCCATGGTGTGCTGTCTTTCTTAAAAAAAAAAAAAAAAAAAAAAAAAAAAAAAAAAAAATTGTGTCCTTTTGATTACATGTTCTATAAAAAGTGTTAGGTTTTGATTCATGGATTTTCCCCTGAATATGTAAAATGTCATTTCGAGGCTATAGAAAACATACATTTGGGGATTTCTTACTGAATTTTTTTTAAGTCACAGAAGTTGCTTTCCTTGGAGTGAGGCATTTAACTGAAAAAGTCATTGTTCAGAAATCACTGTGATTTCCTATTTTTCTCTCTTCCCAAACACTTTGAGAATTGCTATTGTCACCTCTACTTTTTTTAAGATTTTATTTATTTTTAGAGAGGCAGAGTGCTTGAACTGGGGGAGGGGCAGAGGGAAAGGGAAAGGGGTAATCTCCTGCAGACCATACTGAGCAGCCCAATGTGGGGCTCAATCTCAGGACCCTGAGATCATGACCTGAGCTGAAATTAGGAGTCCACGGCTTAACCGACTGAGCCACCCAGGCGCCCCATTATTGTCACTTTTAAAAGTAACTATGAAAAAGAGTGCTAAAGTTAGAAATTCATAGCAGTCATATTTCTCTTTTGGTCTACCACCCAAAACATGGTATTTAATTTCTTGGCTAATGGAAGACTATTTTATATCATTAATTTGAATGTGATATGTATTTCCCGTCCTTTATCTTTCAAAACTTAAGAAAGGAACAATTGCAGTTTGAAAAGCTTTTAGGATGATGTAATGGAGCAAATGGCCTCTTTGAAGCCTGGGCATTTGCTTTGTTTTATTTATGATAGACCATGGGGATATTTTAAAACCAAGATTTGTTGAGCACCCCATTTTATTAATATTGCTGTGTTAAATGTATAAGTATTGACCTGTCAGTGAAATATGAGACATTTTACCCTGTGACATTTTAAATGAATCTCATTGTAGGGGAAGCCTGTGGGAACACCAGATGCTGGCGCTTATTTCCGCGTGCTCGCGGAGCATGGAGTAGCTGCCTTGTTTACAGCGCCGACTGCAATTAGAGCCATCCGTCAACAGGACCCTGGGGCAGCCTTGGGGAAGCAGTACTCTCTGACAAGGTGAACTTGGGATGCACAGGGCAAATTACATTAAAAACTGCAATCAGAATGAATAACTGAACATTATATATATATTTTTTTGGCACTGCGATACCTCTATGGAAAGAGCCAGAAGATTCTGAATGTTATTGAGAATGACTGTTCTAAACATAGCTTTGAATTAGTTAGAATTTTAACTATACTATGAATATTTTTTAATGCCATATTGTGTTTCAGTTCAAATCTTACCAAAATATTTCTCTTTTTTAAACCACCGTGCTTATATTTTCCTTAAAGTAAAATGCTGTGATTTAAAATGCATTTATACATACATAATGGTATCTGTCTTTTGAAAATAAAATAATAGTGAAGGAAAATATTATTTGATTTCATATATACAGATAAAATGTGAAAATTATAGTCCAAGTTATGTTGTTGAAAGAGTGGAGGAAATTGTTTTTCTATTGTTTTGTAATAATATGCTCTGAATAGTTTAAATATTTTTTGCTGGTTTATTGACATCCATTTTAGTTTAATGATATGTATATTCAAAGATAATTATAGCAATTTGTATCTTCAAGGCAGTTTCCAGCATCAGTTCTTTTTGAACCTCTTTGAAATTGGTCCCTGCTATCATCAACTAAAAGAAGGATTTTGTAGTTTCTTCAAGTCAAAAAATGGGTTTGAATTATTGTCTTGAATTTTTTTAAGTTAAATGCCACGTGTTATGAATTTTAAAGCCCAAAGAAGGAGTTAAAATAGATATCATACACTGATTGCAGATGTAAGCAAGAAACTTTCAGTTTGGGCTGTCGAGGTTTTGGTTTTGGTTCTTGTCCTTCTGTTTTTTTGTTTTATGAAAAATTAGCTCTGGATTTACGTAAAATTTTACCCATCATCTAAAGAAGACACTCATTAAGATACAAGCGTTCGTAAAATGAACCTTCCAATATTTCTACTCCTTTCACTTTGTCCCTTCATTTACTGCATTTTAATTTTATTTTCTCCATCTCAGCCAAAAGGATAGAAGAATAGGGTTCGGTAAGAACGTCTTAGGCCGTGTACAGTCTCTGTGGCTTAGACGGTTCCGGGGAGTTTTGAGGAACCCGTGATTGGAGTTGTTTGCACTGTCTCTTTCCTAACAAGTGCGTTCTGATTGCAGGGTGTGAGGCTGTGTGACCTGCAGGCTAAGGAAGGTCTCTTATTTGCTACATCATCCTCTTTTCCCATTTGTACATGGGTTTTAGACGTTATCCATTACTGTGAAGGCAGGAACCTTTTCTAACGGTACTAACCGATAAAGCATCCAATAGTACTGCGGGCCTATTAAATCCTCACTTTTTTTTTCAAACTAACACTGATATGGAGCATGAGATTTTAGTGTAAGAGAAATTGCAGTAATTTCCCCCGGGTAATTGTCTGTCTTTAGGCCCCTAAGTTATGCATGGTGGTGTGCACATATGTTTTTAATAGATATTTAATGATGTAGACACTGCAGACACCCTCAGTTATTCAAATCACTACTGTTAGTAAATGCAAACGTTTACTGATCACCTACTATGTGCCAGGTATAAGTGGTTTAAGTTTCTCTCAGTTATCACAGTAAGTAGAAATTATGATTCTCCTCATTTTACAAATGAGTAGCATTAGGACCAGAAAGTTTAAGAAACTCTTTAGAAAGAAACTAACTCAGGCAATCTGACAAGGGCCCACATTCTTCACACAGACATATTCTTCTAATGAGAGGTAAATTAAGAAACTAACTTGATCCAGGGATTTTTGTCACTTGTGGGATAAAAGCAGCTTTTACGTCTTATATATTTTTAGCCTATTCAAATAATACCTTCACTGAACTTCTGTAATGGATTCTCACTTGTGAACGAAGGGGATGTTAGAAGGGACCTCAAAAATCCACTATCTGATTTTAAAAGCAAGGAAACCAAGTCCAAAAACGTTAAGTTTGGGTTAGAGACAGACTAAAGAACAGTACTCAAGTCTTTTCACACAGCTGTACCTTTCGTTTTATATTTATGTTCCAGACATTCCATACTTACTTAGTGAACTGACATTCCCCAGGTATTATTGCAGGCTCGTGACTGGTCTGCAGCTCTTGCTTCCTCTCTTCTCTGATAGGACATTTCAGATGATGAAATTATGTTTTTCAAATGTGTTACGTATCTCCTTAAAGATTGTTTTAAAATAAATTCGGAGATTTGCCAAAAATTTTTGCTCCCAAAGCAGATTTCAGAAGATATTCTTAAATAGGGAACTAAGCAGAACTATAAATTCATTGTATCATGATGATTCGAAGTCAGAAGAGCAGATTAGAGGTCATCTACTCTCATCACCTCATTTCACAACTGAGAAGATGTTGTCCCGAAGAGGTGCAGTGACATGCCCAGGATTACAGAGCTACCCTGCAGCAAAGCTGGGACTAGGCAATACTGTACTGACGATCGTGCTGTAGTTGATTCTCGCTCTGGAGTTAGACATACTGGGTTCAAGTCTACCATTTACCGGTTGTGTGACCTCAAGAAAGTTACATAGCCTCTCTGTTCTTTTTGCTGTTTTTCTTCTTATTGCTCTCCTCCCCCTTCCCTCCCCCTCCTTCTCCTTCCAGACCATAAGTATAGTAACAGTACGAGAATATCATGAAGCTGAAATGTATACAGTCATGTAAAATACTTGGAACAGTTCTTAACATAGACCGTCATCGCTGCTGTTACTTTTTGCTTTCTAATGTGCTGCTTTTCTTCATCACATCATGCTGATTTATTTTCCCATGATCTGCTAGCTCAGTCTTAATCAAGGCAGAAAAATTCCATTCTGCTACTTCCATTCAAGGTATCCCAGTCCCTCATACTCTGATGCAGCCCTTCTTTTCCAATTGCATAATAATGAGGGATAATACAAAAAAGAAAAAGCGGAGCACCAGAGATGAGCTCAGAAATAAAGGAAACGTATCTGCGGATTGGAAATAGAATCGATCTGCAAAATAGTAAGCGTGGCCGAAGCCAGAGGCCTGCTAGTGTACAAGCAGGCTTTGGCTGCAGACTAGAGGCTCAGTATGCCCCTGTTTTGACGGTGGAGTCAGGGCCAGCTCAGGGCTTGAACATGCAGTGGGGTGTTAACACCTCACACACGGCAGGAGATGATAATAATGGTGAGAGGGTGTTTTCTGGGACTGGGACTTACAGCAAGCTTTCATCCAGAGGTCTGAATGAGACGGAGAACAGCCCAGCAACTGGAAACTGAATTAAACTGCCCACCTGCTGTCCTATAATAGGATCTATGATATCCTGAGTATCACTGTGTGTTAATAACAGTGCTGGACCATCACTTGACATTGGATCACTGGGCGAGAGTTACATCACCATAAACCTCTTGGACAGAGAAGGTGAACATAGGGGAGGGAGCGAGAGATAAAAATAACAACAAAGAACCTCTTTTTCTTCTACTTAAGACACCGGTACAGGAGCAGGGATCAACAAACACACTAATGAAGTTGAATAAAGGATCACATTGCTATGGAAACCTGATTGACAGAGGAGGTAGCTTAACAAATAAGTGGAAGAAGGATAGACCCTTAAATAAATTGGTACTGGAACAATTGGCTATATATGTAGAAAAAATGAGTTCCCTACTATATACTCTACACAAAAATAAATTTCAGCTGGATTCAAGGCCCTAAAATTGTAAAACAAAGAATTAATATTTTCAGAAGAAAATGGATAAATATTTTAATGTATTTTTAGTAGGGAATGACCATTTAAAAACATAAATCACAAATCATTAAGGAAAATATTGATGAAATTTTCTACACTAAAAGGAATAATCACCCACCAAAAGAATAAACAAACATAAATGACAAATTATTCACCCAGAGAAGATATTTGCAACATATATAACATTAAACAATTAGTGTACGGAAGATATAAAGAACTACAAATCAATAAGAAAACACACAACCCAATAGAAATAGGGGCAAAGGATATGGACAGTCAGTTCATGGAGAAGACAGGGTAGTCTAAAATTGAAAGATCTTTAATCTCACTAATAAACAGAGAAATAACATTTTACTCACATCATACAGGCAAAAGTTAAAATATCTAACAGTGATACTTGCTTGTAGTTTATAAAGCAGCAGAATGGTTTTTATACTACTATAGGGAGTGTAAAGTGGGAATGTCTAGTAATATCGATGCTCCGTGCACTCATATGCCCCATGTCCAAACCCGTATTAATATGGAGGGATGAGAACGAGAAACTCACAAATGCGAACGACAAACCATGTACTTGAAGGTTCCTAACAGGTTTGTTTCAAAACAAAACAAAATATAAGCAATTACATGTATAGTAAAAATGTAATGGAAAATAAATTATATACTATGGTGTATTAATTCAACAGGATATTTAGAAGTGGAAATCAACCAGAACTTCAGGTATTAGCATGGATATATGTCAAAAGCATAATTCTGAGTATAAAAAGCAAGTGAAAACTGATTGTGTTTCTCTTACATATAGTAAGGGAAATTTGAAAAACTACAAAAACCATATTGTCTTGTTCATGTATATGTAAACAGGCAAAAAAACCACAAATAAATGCGTGGGGATGAAAACCTCTGAGTAATGCTGGCTACCTCTGAGGCGGGGTGGCTAGTGGGATGGTGAAGAGAAATGAGATTTAAATAGGATTTGGAGAGAATTCAATTGTATCAATAAAATATTATTTTCTAAGTGACATAAATATGGCAGAATGATAAAACTAGGAATTATGCATAAAACTGGGCAGTGTGCACATCATAAGTCCACTATATTATCATCTACTCTTGTCCGATTTGTCAGGGAAGTTAAAAAATCTTGTAATGAAAAATTCTTCCCATTTTGTTTATGTCCTCGTTTGACATGAAATCTATGAACCACTTTGGTAAATCACGGACGTCATACTATGAATGTGTATTCATGAGTGGGAGAGGTGGGCGAGGGTACGCACGTGCACTCGCTTTGCTACTCTCTTCATTTGATCTAACATGGCTGCCAACACCCAGACAAATGACTTTCCTACTTCAGTGACCACCACTACTAAAATTTAAAAGAATAAGAAAACCTACACGTAGAAACAAAATTTCTTCGGAAAGTTATCAATCCTTCTTTTTCAACAGCTTTCAGAGATACCCTACATCTGACTCACTGCTCCAAATATGTGGTCCTCTGAGTCTCCCAGTGACAATGACCATATGTTGGCTGTCTTCGGGTTTGTGATGGATTGCAGATGAGCAATTCAAATATTCTGCTTTCGCTATTGAATCTTTTTAAAACTTAGTTGCCAGTTATCACCATGGTAGTTGAATCAGAAACGTAACTTAAAGCCATTATTGAAGAAGTGAAGTAAAATTTTAATAATTTATACAAGATAGAAAAATATTGCATCTCTCACTTATTGTATCTTAAAGCTTACTGCTTTTTCATATTTCATTGGCCATTTGAAGGTTCTGTTTGTGAAATGCTTATCCAACCAAATCTTTGGCATATTTTAATTTTCTTTTTCTTGTTGATGTTCATATTCTTTGATCCAAGTTCTTTATTGACTATATGTATTACAAATAATCTTCACCTTCTGATTTCAACTTCTCTTTCACTTAGTGGTAACTTTTGATAAAGACATGTGCCTTTTCATCAATATTTTTTTTCTGTGTGGTTCATGCTTTTTAAAATCCTACTTAAGACATTTTACCTGTTCGGAGGTCAGAAGTTAATCCTCCGTGTCATTTTCTAGAAGCTTTATTGTTTTACCTTTCATATAATCTACCTGGTTTGATTTTTGTGTATGCAATGAGGTAAGGGATCAAAGTTCATTTTTTTCCCCTATGTGTATCCAATTAATCAAGTTTCATTCATTGAAATGGCCATCCTTTCTCGCTGTTCTGTATACCACTTTTGTCATAAAAGTGTCCACAAATCCTTTTTTTTTCTTGTTTCAATTTTGTTTCATTGATTGGCTTAATTGCCTATATTTGTGCTGCTCTCACATTGTCTTTGTCACTATAGATTTATAACACATCTTGATATGCAGTAGTAGGAATAGCAGTACGTCCATTTCTTCTTTTCTCTTTAATCTTGGCCCATTGTATTTCCATACATGTTTTAGTATTAGCCTACCAGTTTACACACACACACACACACACACACACACACCTAGAATTTTGAGATTACTTTGAATTTATAGATTGATGTGATATAAACTGACATGTTAATATTGAGACTTCCAATTCATAATCATAGTGTATCTCTTAATTTATTTAGGTCTTTAATTTATCTCATTAATGATCTTTTGTTTATTGTGTGAAAGATCTAATATTTATTTTAAGAAATTTTATTTATTTTTTTCTATCAAAGTATACTGAGCATACAGTGTTATATTAGTTTCAGGTGTACAATGTGGGTAATTCAACAATTCTATACGTTTCTCACATTCATCATGATAAGTGTGCTCTTTATCTACTTCACCCAGCCCCCCCCCAAATTATGGATTCAATTTCATTTGATTCAAACTGCTTCTTAAATTTGTGACTTGATGGCTTTCATTATTTTTAGAAACTTTAATCCATTATCCCTTCAAATATTGCTTCTATCTAATTTTCCCTTCTTAGACATTGATACTTTAATGACACGTTAGAACTTTTTACCGTATTATCTGTATCTCATAGATTCTGTGTTTTTTCTCCTTTATGCTTTTCAGTAGTGGTTTGGTTATTCTCTTTTAACTTATATTTCGGGTTTTCAGTCCTCTGTTCACTTGTATCTAAACTTTCTTTCAGTTCCTAAGTTTATATTTTTGTATCTTTAAGTTCAAAGATATTTGATTCTTGTAATTTGCAGTTCTTGGCTGATGTTATACAAATATTTCATAGACCTATTCAGAGTTATTATGAAGTCTGTGTCTAATTATAAGAATATCTGATTTTCTCTGTAATTTTTTTTTTTTTTGAGGTCTCTTCTTTCCTTTGCATGTTGGCATAGAGCCTTCTATCTCAGTAGACCATTGTGTGTTACTTGACACTCTGGAGTTGTTAAGGCCCCACAGAATAATACTTACTTTTGGCACACAATTAGCAGAAGGGAAGATCACTCAGTTAAGGATTTAGCTAACTTGGAGCTAGACTTCAGTATTGAGAAAGCTAGTTTCTTTCCAGTTTATCTCTATTGTTAGGATATACATCTTCAGGCATTCCAGCTGAAACCCTGAGGGTTTTACACCCACCCCTTTCCACTGTGGGTCTTTTGACTTCAGTTTTCCTTTCCCAAGACATTGTGATGGCAGGAATTTCTGTTGATTTTCTAAGCCTCCTAGCCACAGTTTTTGTTCTGTTTCTTGGTTTTTCAACCACTGTCTGCTTTAGCATATATACTAAAGGGGGAAAAGCAGTGAGTCAATGTCAGACAGCTCTGTACATTTTTTTCTTTGGGATCTTAATGTTTCCAGGGTTCATTACCCTTGTTCTCTGATACCTTAAAGAGATGTTTCTTTTTTACATTCTGTCTAGCTTTTCTAGTTGTGCTTGAGGGAGAGATTGGTGGACAAAATGTTAGTAGATCCTTGACAGAGTGACAAATGCATGTGTAATACTAACACTAGTGTCTTTACATTTTAAAAGTGAATTCTAGTGGGGAGCAAATGGAGGAAAATGGAATGAAGGAAAAATGGAGATAACCTCAGGGCCACTGGTGGCAAAAAGTAATGATGTTCAGTGAGCTAGGAGTTGATGAGGCATCACTGGAATAATCTATTTTTATTTAACTTCTTTGGGCACAAGTGAAGAGTAATTTTCACTTGTTTGGTAGTTTATGGAGCTTGAAAGAAATACTCATTTTGATTTTCTTCTGTTCCTAATTTATTACCTGAAAATTCTTCATCAGAATTTATCTTTAGCTTTTTATCCATTTCTATGCAGCTTCCTTTTTATTTGGGACTAAAATTAATTTGACAGTGTTACCGTTTTTCTGTTTCTCTTAGCTTAATGTTCAGCTTCATTTGAGTCTTGAATTCTACTCAATTTTTTATAGAATTGGGGAAAGGCTTCATTCCCATTAATCCCCTCCACTGTTTTTTTTCTTTCTCTGGATATTGTATATTATAATTTTGTTTATGTTTTTAGTATTATATTTGGAAGTAAATTCATTTTCCCATGTGTTACTATCAGCAGAACATTATCCATATTATTTATTAGTCCATCATAACCTAGGACAGCACTATCCAATAAAACTCAGTCTGCAATATGATAGGTACTAGCCACATGCGACTATTGAACTCTTGACAAGGGGGATAATCCTACCATGACATTGATATTTTTACTTTTTTAAAATTTCAGCTAATTTAATATCTAAATAGCCACATATGGCTAAGAGATACCATATTGTACAGAACAGATAGAAGACCTGTGTAATTAACTTAGGTAAATTTATCCCCCAGTATCCAAATTACTGCACAAGAATGGTTAATTTTAACTTTTATAAACTTTTCTTTAAAGATTTTATTTATTTACTCATTTATTTATTTAGAGATAGAGAGTGTGAGTTGGGGGAGGTACAGTGGGAGACAAAGAATCTCGAGCAGGCTCTGAGAGCTGAGTGCAGAGTCAGATGCAGGGCTTGATCCCATGACCCTGAGATCATGACCTGAGCCTCTTGCTGAAATCAAGAGTCGGTCACTTAACTGAATGAGCCACCCAGGTGCTCCTTTATAAAATGTATTTTTAAAGAAAAATTATTTAAAATTTTTTCATTATCGGGCATTTATCACTTCACATTAATAAAATAATGGCAAGGTCATTAATGAGAAATTTAACTGTTAACAGAGATGTTACTATTCTTTTTTTTTTTTTTTGCAAGCCACGAAATGTCTTTTTTAAAAAAAAGACCATTTATGCCCTTAAGTATGAGTTTATCTTTAAATTTACCTTATAATTTATCTTTAAATTATAGATTCATACTCAAGTTTTTTCTTTCAGTAATCATCTTGGTTATAAAAATATCACATCACATAGAATGATTTGCTTACTGTGAGGAATTGGGAGTCAAATAATATTTAAGTATTTATTACAAGACAACTTTTTCTTTAGTTGTATTCTTAATTCCTAAATTCTTGTATACAGTATGTTAATGTTCATTAATGTTACACAATTGGGAGCTTGTAATTGATTAAAGTAGTAACTTTGGGGCAGTTTGAGGAATTTCAGTAAAGAAATAGATTGGTAGTTTCTAGTGTATTTAGGGAAAGGAATTATCTATACTACTTTGACATTTTTCTAAATCACCAATGATCTCACAGTTTTTCCTCCACTTTTAGTAAAGAGTAAGTGATTTTAATGGAAATGGAAGAGATTGTCTGACATGCAGAAAAACCAGATATCACTTTTATTATACATCATGGAATATCATCTCTTTCTATATTGCTTGTTAGTGCCAGCATGGAGATAGCTACCATAATGATACAAATATAATTAAAATCTAAGAAAAATGAGTGATAGATTTGTACTGCAAAACCATAATAATAAATACTAAGTTTTAAAATATATAACGTGGAAATTTGTCAAATTTGAAAAAACTCAATGTTAATTAATAGCTTATCATTATAACCAATTAATTAGATTAATTGTAATTTACTTGACTGGGAAAAAAAAGCCAAGAAATCATTAAAACTTGCAAATCTGCTGGTAATATCAAGATATGTATTGTTCTTTGATTAGCCAAAAATTATTTTGTATTGTATGCTAGTATTTTTAATTGACAATATTTAATACCATGTTTTCAAAAATATATATAATTGTAGATCTGCAGTTTCATATTTAAACACATGACCACCTGGACTGTCTAACATTCTTTGGAATAATCTGTCACTTGATAGACGATGGAAATGTTACCTGTGATATCTACAAAACTTCCTTGTTCTTTGCCTCCAGTGTTGGAATCACCCAAACCTATTTATAAATTTTAATACAAATTATTTACATGTGTAATGTTCATAATCACAGAAGGTTTCTGACGTATTAGGAATGTGTTTAACGAAGATATAATTAAAATAAATTAACATTTTTCAGCCATAGGACTATCAATAATATGGACATATCAATAATATGATAAAATATCAATTTTATATTTAAAATTTTGTCTTGTGGGGGCACCTGGGTGGCTCAGTTGGTTAAGCATCTGCCTTCGGCTCAGGTCTTGATCTCAGGGTCCTGGGATCGAGCCCCAGGTCAGGCTTTCTACTCAGCGGGGAGTCTGCTTCTTCCTCTGCTCCCCCCCCCATGATCTCTCTCTCTTTCTCTCTCACTCTCTTTCAAAGAAATGAATAAAATCTTTAAAAAAATTTTTTTGTCTTATTTTTACATAGCATCTAAAATCACAGATGTATTGACCTCAGTTTAAACTTTGAAACTTTATACTAAGCTTTGTGCTATTTTAACCTCGTTTTAGTAATTTAATGTATTGCTATTTGGTTCATTGTGCTGTATCAGTTTTGTCAGATGAGGTCATATTTGATATCCACATTTTAATCTTTTTTTAATTTTAATTTTTTTCAAACAATTATATATTTATTTGAGAAAGAGAGAGAGAGAGAGCTTAAGAACGGGGGAGGGGCAGAGGTAGAGGGAAAGAGAGTCCCAGCCAGACTTCCTGCTAAGCCACGGGGCTTGATCCAACCTGAGTTCATGACCTGAGCCGAAATCAAGAGTCAGACACTTAACTGACTGAGCCACCTAAGCGCCCCCCACATTTTAATCTGAAGCAAGTTATAAATGAATACACATTTGATTTACCTAAATTTTATCTCAAATTGCAAATATATATATATATATAAATATATATGTCAAAAAATCTGATTTAGTCTTTTCTAGTTTCTGTTTCTTACTATTCTCTTTTTGTTTTCCCATTTTCATCCTTTTTCTCTGTTTCCCTTAAGTGCCCTGAAAGATTTAAATATTACCCTAGCAGCCTTGCGTACTTTGAGAGATGACTCACCAAAATGATTGATCCACATTATTTAAATCATTTCTTAGCAAAGACTAGTAATAGCAAAGACTAGTAATGGGTTCTTTTCTGATCTGAAATTTGAAATTATGTTTCTCTGTCTTTCATTATTTTTCCTGGTATTTTCCTCCATCATGGTCATTCCTACTTTGCTTCCTGATTTCTCCTGCTTACTGCAGATTCCCCAGACAGCACTTTTAGCATGATTTTCCATTCCTTATTTTTGTACTACACCCAGTTCGTGTTATCTCTGCTCAGCCTCCTAGACTACTAATTGAGTCTGTGAAAGCCGAGTGGTTGCTCTTCAATTCTTTCACTTTTATGTTATACATTAAAAATATCCTGAAATAGTCAGAACTTTTCTCTCCAGTCACTGTTCCATTGTCTATTTCCACACTCTAACAAAACAACATGCTTCCTCTTTTACTTAGAAGAATGAGTCAAGCTGAATAAGTTTTGGCAACTCCCCACCTGTGTACTTCATCTTTCAGAGCTTCTAGAAGTATTTAAGTACCAAAAAATCCCAGATATTTTTATTGGTGTTCAGGTCATGAAGATGAATACTTTTAAGGAGCTCCCAGTCCAGTGTGGGAAATGGACAAGAAACGAATAAGTATAGAATAAGATGTATGTTTATAGCAGAGGACGGAAGAGTATATTGTTGAAGCATCGGGGTGGGACTGTCTGAATCTCCATGAATTTTCATGGGATGATAAGAGAATGGTAAGAAATCTCCTGTGGCTATATTACATTGTTTAGGATGAGTAGGCAGGTTTTTATTGATTTGTTTATTACTTTGATGACAATGAATTAACTCTTCAAACATGCATTCCTTTTTTGACAGACAGGCCATGGAGACATTCAGAATGGAAGAAAACAGTCATTCTCTCAATGAACCACCAGTAGTGTCAACCCAATTCCATTTGTCTGTTTCGTCCTTTCAATTCTGTGGCATGGTGCTCCATGTCAAATATTCTTCATCTCTTAATAACCTTATATTCCTTTTGATAAGAGTCTTTTGACGTAGAAGGCCCCAGGGGTATTTACTTTTAAATAACCTATTTTTCTTATGTATGTCCTTGGAATTGGATAAATACGTGCTTGAAATCAGAGTAATCTTTACCAAAGAAACTCACCAAAACGAACAAGAACATCATATTTATGAGCTTATTTATTGCCTTAGCTGATACTCAAGACTATATTTTTGTGTATAGACTTAAGTAGAATATAGCAATCAAGCGTGGAGCTAAAATTAGCAGAGAGAATGTCGAGCAGGAAAAGGTTTAGCTTTGATCATTAGATGAATATGACAGATGTATTACAAAGATCAACTCAGTTGCTCTTCTCAAAACTGAGAGGCTGTAGCTGAGAATTCTACATTTGAGGCACCTCTCTTCAGTGCTGTGATGTGCAGTTGGTGACCTTTGGGTCAACACAAAAAATGCTTCTCTCCATTCTGTAGTATGATATTGTGATAATATAGCTCTTTTCCTTTGACAGAACTAATATGGTCAGATTCTAGAATGTTTAAAAGAATGAGGATAATGTTATTGACATATATTTTCAAGGAATAATTTGAATTTTCTCCCCCTCTTATATTTAGATTCAAAACTTTATTTGTGGCTGGAGAACGATGTGATGTGGAGACCCTGGAATGGTCCAAAAAGGTCTTCAGAGTACCTGTCCTAGACCACTGGTGGCAAACTGGTGAGCATTTTCCAAGCATGTTCATAAACATTGCGGATGTGTTCAGAAACACTGCAAGGGCCGGAGGAAATTCTGAACTGTGACCAACAGGCACACACTCAGGATTTAGGGGGTTCTGGTTTCAGTAGAAATAAGCGATCCTTTGGTATTCCTTTTGTTAAAAATGTCTCAGCAAATGACATTGATGACGCCATTCTCTTGGTCTCTGGGTGTGAAGTACCGAAGACCTCTTTTACTTTGCATATACCCAGTAAGTCACTAAGCTACAGGTTTTCCCTTGAAGTGTCTGTCGGATTCATAGCACCTCAGTACTCCCATTGCCTTTGAGCCGTGGCGGCTGCGTTAGTATCTGCCCTGATTTAAATCCTCCTCATCAGCGTCTCTCTTCTCTCCGCTTTCCTGCACACCCTGCACACTGGTCCCAGAGTACTTTTTTTTAATTTTTATTTTTTATTTATTTTTTTTTTTTTAAGATTTTATTTATTCGACAGAGATAGAGACAGCCAGCGAGAGAGGGAACAGAAGCAGGAGGAGTGGGAGAGGAAGAAGCAGGCTCATAGCGGAGGAGCCTGATGTGGGGCTCGATCCCATAACGCCGGGATCACGCCCTGAGCCGAAGGCAGCCGCTTAACCGCTGTGCCACCCAGGCGCCCCCCCAGAGTACTTTTTTTTAAAGCACTGTTTCTCTCATAAGATTTTCTGTGGTTCTCTGGCTCCCCTCTCGTGTTCCGTAATATCAAATCTTTTCTGCTTGGCTTTGAAGACAGAGAAGTGTATCTTTTTCCAAAACTTTTATCATTATATACATTATTTACCTATTTTGTTTATTCTCTGTTTTTCTCCCACGGACTGATCCTTGGGAAACAATTGTCATATTAAGTGGATATAACATAAAATTTGGTACAAATTTAAAAAAAAGAAACACCTCTCTGCTGCTTCTTTTGAGGCATAGTTGTGTACATACGTGAAAGTAAATCGATATCTGGAACGTGTTTTCCCCGTCACTAAGTGTAGGGATTTTGTTGGGTTTTCCATTTGACCACAAAAGTAACAGTGAGCTGTGAGCACCTTGTGGCCTTCCTCTGTACGTATTTTAGTTCACTTCCACTTGGTTCGACAAACTAGATCAACCCTCTTAGGCTAATGTTTTCAGAATTTTCATCTTCTGAGTAACTGGGGCAGAGTATCACATTCGAATACAAAAATTAATCAAGTTTCCTTGCAAAAAATAAGCCTGATTTTAAAAATAATTGGAGGCTAGAAGATCAAGTGAGTGAGGAAAACTGAAGCTCAGTGTTTGGTATTTTAGAATTCTTTGATGCTGATAAATTATACTTTTTACATTATCTTTTTGTATATTGCTCTTTGGGAAAACATGTTTTCCATATCCATTGTAGCATTAAATATAAAACGAGTGATCAGAGTGGAATACAGTTTCCTTTAAATAAAAGGCAAATCAGAAAGAGTTTCTATTCTCTCTAGTTTTATTTGCCAGGGGAGAAATTTCTTATCTAAATTCAGGTTTGTAACTATTTAGGAAATAAAAAAGATAAGACGGAATTCAGAGAAAGAGCGGTGCCATATGTGGAAATACATAAAAACAAGTGAAGAATTATTGCCTCTGCAAAGAAAAGTATTGCTAGAATTGCTGCATCCCCTGTTCACTAGGAAAGTTCTAACAGTTCTTCTCTTAGGCAGGGAGAAGAAAATATCTTGTCACTTTTTTTTTTTTTTTTTTTAAAGATTTTATTTATTTATTCGACAGAGACAGAGACAGCCAGCGAGAGAGGGAACACAAGCAGGGGGAGTGGGAGAGGAAGAAGCAGGCTCATAGCGGAAGAGCCTGATGTGGGGCTCGATCCCAGATCGCCGGGATCACGCCCTGAGCTGAAGGCAGACGCTTAACCGCTGTGCCACCCAGGCGCCCCAATATCTTGTCACTTTTAAGATGGTTTTCCTTCCCTGGCAAAGCGAGGGGTTGTTTCCCACACCGTGAACTTACACAAGTGTTTGCAGAAGAGTTTTGTTTTCCGCCGTTAAAGGTCACCCTGCCACAGCCTACTGAAGGGAAACCAGCACATTAATAAATAAAATCATGCTTCTCTTCCTTTTTCTTAATATTGTTGTACATAATAGCTTGTGCAGATGTAGTTAGTGCAGCCAGGCTTACAAAAAAGCTTACTGACGCCTGAGAAACAAGCATCTGAGGTCCCTGGCGAGTACTGAGTTTCCTGTGAATTTGCTATTTTTCTTTAATGTATTGTTCAGAGAAAATTAATAGCCACATTATGTCAGGGTACTGTCACTCTAATCGGGTTTGAATGGCTGCTCAGTACTGTGGAAAACAGTGGATTTCTACTAATCACAACTGATTCTTTCACCCCCTCCCATCCGATTTTATAGAATTTGATATTGTGTCCAGTTAATGCACACAAGTGCCTGCAGATGGAGAGGTGGGCAGTAGCCGGCTGGGGAAGAAATCCCTCCTGGGCGATGCAGATGTCGGCTACTAACAAAATCGAGTTAGAATTTTTATTCGGTTGTCCAGAGGAAATCATGATTTTCAAAGGTGTAGGTTGTGGTAACGGCAAAGTGATACTGAAGTTTAATATTTGCAACCGTTCACCTTTCTTAAGGTGATATCACAGTAATGTTGAATCACCAGGGGGGAAAAGGCAGGTACTTTGTGAGTTATTAATAACTCTTAGGAAAAAGAAAGGAAAGTTCCATACTTCTGGCTTGGTCATGAATTTCCTAATGTTTTACATATCAAATAGATGGGGGTGCATTTCCACAGGAGGTGTGCCAGTAAAAACCTGATGACATTTGAAGGAATGTTCAGCTTTGGCCAAAGGGATACTTTTCATTTCAAATTTCAGGTTTTCTACAAGATCTCTTTTCTTTTTATTGACTTAGAAATTGATTTTTTTAATATACTCGTACACTTTTACGAGCCTTCCATACAATGTATAATTTATGACTTTGCTCTCTGATAACATTAATATATGTACACAAATGAGCTGTTTCAAAACGGTGATGTATGAGCTGGAATTAATTAGGGATATGTTAAGTAACTAAAATGTATGAATAAAAATTGATTAATTCCTGTGACTTGAGTTATAAGAAGGCACTCTGCAGTCAATCCTTTTCATTACCATGTTGTTTTTGTTACATAAGTGAAATTTGTGTTAGCGACTGCAGATTTCTAGTGACTAACATTCTCTTTTGGCCCCTTAATATCAACACTCTTTAATAGCTGATTTATATAATATCTAAGATTCTAAATTGAGAACTAATCTGTGGAAAATTTGAGAACTGATCAACTCCTTGTAGGAGCATTTCAAGAAAGATCACTGTTCAACACGACTGAAATATTAAGCGCTGGTTTTGGGTTGTCATAGTGCAAAAGGTATGTGCTTTCATAAAGAAAATTCGTCTTGTTAAATTTAGATGGGGGAGTTGTTTCCATTCGGTTCATAAATCTGGATAAAAGACAAATTGTTGTCATTTATCCAGATGTTTTATCTTCCCAGCAACTTATCTATAAAATGACTGAAAACTCTGGATTATTGACTGAATTTTTCATTTTCTTTTGTACATGGAGAGAAACAGAGGTGCTACAATCATAATTTAAAAAGGGGGAAATTAAGGGGCGCCTGGGTGGCTCAGTTGTTAAGCATCTGCCTTCGGCTCAGGGCGTGATCCTGGCGTTATGGGATCGAGCCCCACATCAGGCTCCTCTGCTGGGAGCCTGCTTCTTCCTCTCCCACTGACCCTGCTGTGTTCCCTCTCTCACTGGCTGTCTCTATCTCTGTCAAATAAATAAATAAAATCTTTTAAAAAAATAAATAATAGAAAGGGGGAAATTAAGAGAATAGGTAATTGTCCCATTAAGTTATGGTAATTCATGTGCAGGAAAAAAAAAATAAACAGCCAGAACTTCATTTTCCTCAGGTGTACAATCACCAGAAAAACACTGTACTGTTATTAATCATTTTTAGCTTTTCCGGAAATCAGACACAAAGCACAATTTTAGAAAGAACTGTCTGTGCAGTGCATGGTGTCCTTTGCAGGAAGGTTTCTTTGTTTTTTTGTTTTTTCTGATTGCAGATAACCATAAAGGAATGGTTTTCCTTATGAGTGAATGACCAAGTACCAAAAAAAAAAAAAAAAAAAAAGCTTCCTTAAATTTCAGAGACTAATAACTAAAACCCAAAACATAGTAGATCTTATTCTTTTTTGAGGTCTTCTACCTTTCCTCTCCTCTCCTCTCCTCTCCTCTCCTCTCCTCTCCTCTCCTTTCCTTGATAATTACTACTAAGCTGTGATGCTGGTTTAGAAATGATTGTAACCAAACAGCTTGGCGTCCAACTTCTTAATGTTGTTTAGGTAGATACACTATTTCTTCACATGCCGTCAGTCGGTTAATTAAAGACGACGACTGTGAGGTTAGAATACTCGAGTTCCACAAAGGCTTTTATAAAGGACGACTTGGTAAAAGGGTGAGATGAAAGGAATCCATGATTCTTCCCATCTGTTGCCAGAATATTATCTGTGTGGTCCGCCTCAGAAGATACAGAGCTGGCATTGAAAGTGTTTCAAGTACCTTCTGCCCAAGTAGAGAGGAAGTAATAGAAGTGACCTAAGAGCTGCCAACTCAAGGAGCAACTGGGTGATTTTGTTGTTTGTCTGTTTACTTGTTTTGTTTCGATCACTTTAATGGGGGAGTAAGATTCTTCATAGAATTTCAGAAGCCCTAAGGAGGGATTTCAATGAGAAAACAGTAGTCACCTAATGGATTGAGACATTGGTGACAACTTAAGTTATTGATCTTTCTTTATCTGCCTTGAGCCGTCTTGGCTGAGTTCTTATGTCCTAGAGTAATCACAGTATTTCTGTCTCTGTTTGATTGAGCTGCTGTAGTTCTAATTGCAGTTGCCAGTTCTGAAGTCACTGTATTCTAGATATAGCCTAAATCCTCCTTCTTGGAGGAGTCCGATAATTCTGGATTTTATTAAAGTGGCTCCAAATCCTCCAGCAAACTTCAGTCATGCCAGTTCTTAAATCAAAATCATTGGTCTTAAAAGTACACAGAACACTAATACCGTATTATTAAAATGTGTCAAGGCTACTTGACGTGATAATCCTGATTTCTGCACAATTTGATAGGATGTACTTTCTAAGAACAGGCAACTCGGACGACAGCTTTAACCGTAAGAATTGGTTAGGCTGACCCAACTCAGCCGTATCCTTAGGGTTATCTGGACAAGATCCATTAGCCCAGGATTTTTTAAAGACGGCAATATTTTTTCTTTACAAAAATCAAATCCACAACATTGAATAATTAATTGCAAGTTAATAACAACTACCCTGAGCAAGGATCTCGGTGGGAAATGGTACAGGTTCAAATGTAGTACCATCTCATTTCTCCCAGCTGGGCTCATTGTGAAACACAAGGGCAACACTTGAGGATTTGATATGTAGGATATCAAAGCTTAAGCCACTTGTTTTTCTGGATCATCCTCTTCTTTTGTTACCCCTGCTTTCTCAGACATTCTACTTTTGTGCATAAGTTGGTACGCTTTTTGCCAAGAGATTCTAATCTGTCAGGGTATAGTCCTAAATTTAGTCCATAGTAGGGAATTTTCTTCATCTTCGGAATTCATCATTGGAAGCTTTGTGATTCTTATTATTTCTGCCTTTTTTATTTTTTTTATTTTTTTTTAAGATTTTTATTTATTTATTCGACAGAGATAGAGACAGCCAGCGAGAGAGGGAACACAAGCAGGGGGAGTGGGAGAGGAAGAAGCAGGCTCACAGCGGAGGAGCCTGACGTGGGGCTCGATCCCATAACGCCGGGATCACGCCCTGAGCTGAAGGCAGACACCCAACCTCTGTGCCACCCAGGCGCCCCATATTTCTGCCTTTTTTAAAAACTATTTTTCAACTATGTGCAAAATGTGTGACTTTCTTATAACTTGAATGTACTTCGCCCCCTGCAAAATCCTGTTTATTTTGCTGCAAAGTACTTTTCTAGGACTAAGGAATAAGGGGCTTTATACGGGTGATATGACAGTGAGGAAAGCGTCTTCACGGTGACTTACCTTGAAGATTCTATCTTTAATTATTTACAAGCTATTCTCTGTAGCTTGGGTGCCAATAGTCGCTAGCAAACGCTCCGCCGGCGGCAGATCTCAGCGTGAAATACACCTGTGTACGACCAGACTGCCTTCCTGTGTTTACTTTCTGCCTCTTTGTTATTCCTGGCTTTTCGGTTTTACTTAATGTCCGAGTCCGAGCGGTGTAGCTTCATTAAAGTACAGGCCTGTATTTTCAAAGACACTGGATTGCACCAAACGCCTTTAAGTGCACACTGTGGAATTCCAAGTGCTGGGTTGAAGTGGGGGGTGAAGGCGTTGCCAGCGCTGGCAACGCCTTCGCCCCCTGAGCTGGGTCCAGGGTAGACCCTAAGCTACTTTCAAATCATAGAATGCAGAGTCTTTAGTGATATGAATGAATCACTCCTGCCTGCTGCCTGTTTGGGTTTTTCAATGCAATGGTCAAAAATAAACTCATCTCCTTTTCCTCATTCCTGGGAAGACATTTTACATAGTTCAGCATGAGAAGTTGTGATTGGGGAAAAAACAGTTTTATGGATGCAGTGGCATCGCAGCAATGTTCAGCTAGCGATGCCGACAGTATCCATCTGCTGAGAGAGAAAAGTCCTGACGTCATCTTGTTGCCTGGCAACAGTATTTTTTTTTTCTCATTTAGAGCAATCTTCATTAGTTTAAGGTAGGTAATTTTTACTGATCATTTGAGAAGCAGGGGCTTAGAGGTAAGCTACCTGAATTTGATTTGCGGAAGGAATAATCTCTTGTCAAATGTAAAGCAGGCTTGATGAGGCTTTTCTTTTTGAAAGTGAATAACTGTTTACAAATTGTTAATCCATCTGAAAATGAATCTCCCAAGTCAAATAGCAGCCACTGAATCAGACATTGTCCTCTTCACAGCCTGGTAATGTAGAAGGAACATCAAGTTGGGGTTTTTTTCAAATACGATTACATGAAGTAGTTTGGTTACATACAACTGCTTTTTGGAGTATTTATTTGTACTCATTATTGTATTAGTGATAATGTTTTCACAGAAGACTGAACACTGGGAAATTGATTAATAATATAAAGTTGGTTTGGTCTTTGAAATGTCATCTATTCTAATCCTCCTACCTTTGGCAAGAATCACATTTAATCCACTCTTGAAAGGTAAAAATCTGTTATGTTTTTGTAGATCTTTATAAGAAAAAAAGAGTTCCTAAGCCCTCCATTGAAAAACCTTACTGTCTGGAAATATCTTTTTCCTGCTGGTGCATGTAAACCCCTACACTGTGGGTCCATTGACCCCCCAAATAGTTCCCAATTTCTCTTTTGCTGTCAGTTCTGATTCCGAAAACCACAGGTGACTATTCTCCTTGGAAAAGCAATGTACGTAGTGGAAAGAGTTGTGGAATCCTAACAGGATTGCCTTCAAGTCCTGGTTCAGCCGCTGACCCGATAGCCATGGGCGAGTCCTTGATCTTCCGCTTGCACTTTATTTCGTGGGCTTGTAGAAAGCTTGAAAGGAAGTGAAATATGTACAAACAATGCAGCCGACTTCCCAGCCTGTCGTTAACACTCAATAAAGATTTTCCTTTTCCTTTCCTTCCTATGACTCACCCTTCATGTATATAAAGACCATCGTTAGCCTCCTGGCCCGTAGATAATCCAGACTCAAGAAAACTTGGAACATGAGAGCTCAGTTTCTACCTGAGAAAAGGTAATCATAGAGAGTTTAATTTCTCGGAGTCAACCAGCTAGTGAAGATTAGATTTGGAACTCTCCTTGTTCTCTGCTCTCCAGAGGCCTCCCTTCCCAGGTCTTATCTCATGCCTTCATTAATTCAATGTTTCTTATCTAACTCAACTGCAGGTTATTTATGAATTTTCCCCCAGTTAGAGGCAGGAAGGGGCTGGTAAGGGAGAAGGATAAGACCACAGCTGAAATTAATGGTCTGCTTCCAGTACAGAAAGTTAGGCTGCTTTGAATTAAGTATTTTAAACGGTAATCGTACCATCTCGTGAACACAAAGATTAAATTGATTTTCTCTCACCAGTGTACATCTCACTGTTCTGCTTTCTTCTGCTACCACCGTTCAAGTTATTTATAGCGCACTGTATAGATTCAGAGGTGGAGAGAATGGTTTCTTTACAAATTGCTTTTATGCCCATGATGATGCTGTGATTAATATGGCTCAGTGGTACCAGGCTGCCGAACTGATTGACTTCCAGGACTTCAGCTCTCGGCATGGGCCACCAACTCCTAAATCTATATTGCGTAAATGTAGTGTTTCTAGAACCACGGTGTGTACAGAATGGCAGCTTTTCAGATGCAGCAGAGTTGGGCTCTCTGAACCTGCCGTTGTGTTCCTCCTCTTAACCCTCACTCACATCTACTCTTCTTTCCATGTTGCCTTTCATGTGTGAGCAAAAACCCTGGGGTGGTCCTGGACGTCTCGCTCTTGCTCAGTCTCTGTGCCCAGACAATCGCCACGACCCTCTGACTCTGAGCATACCTCAGATTTGGTCTCGCCTTCCACTCCTGCTCACCCTCATCAGACCACCGGCTTCTACCTGCCTTCTTGCTCTGGGGTTGGGATCCCAGCTTAGTGCTCCAGTGTGCAACTGAAGAGATTTTTCTACCGTGCGATTCTGAGCAATCACTTCTGCTGAAACTCCCTGTGTCTCTCCTTGTTCCCTAATGATACCTGCATTTCTTATCATGGCGCAGAAGATATGTCATGATCTGCCTCCGCTGCTCTCTCTCGCTTTGTCTCCTGTTCTTTCTCAGCCACCCGGTTCCCCTGAGCTTTGTTATGCTGAGTAACTTGCCGTCAGTCCCTTGATGGTCTAACTTCTCCACCTTTGAACATGCTATTTCTGTTTGGCATGTCTTTCTACACTTAACACTGCCTTCTCATTAAAAGAAATGCCTTCCAGCGAATTCCGTAAGTATGTATTGAAGGACTGACCTTTGAATATCATTCCTGAGATAAGAAAATGTTGGAACCGAATTATAATGGTAACATACAGCTTTTTCTCTTCTAAAGCCTCTGATCTCCCACTCCCTGATTCATTTTAGGATTGCGTTATTCTGTGAGTCGCTGTTTATTTTTTAAGAACCCTGACCTTAATAATGGGAACTGGAGCCTAAACCCATGTAAGAAGTATGTATTTACTAGTCAGCAAACATTTCCTGAGCATAAAATGTCAGGGACTAGACTGTGTTTGGTCCTGCGGATTCAGATGATTCTCAAGCACCCAGAAAGAACCTAATTTCAACCACTGCCTAGGAGAGAGTTTTCAGATAATTATATGCACAATTTCTTTTTGAGAATTGCACTAGTTCTTTTTTGAAAGATTTTATAATGTTTTTAGTGGCAAGTGTTCCAAGCGTCTATTGCTGTGCAAAAAAAAAAAAAAAAATTACTTCAAAACCTAGCAGCTTAAAACAATAACCACGTGTCATGGTTTCATGGGTGTGTGTTATGGGCAATGATCAGCAGGGGTTTTACACTCCATGTCCTGGGGTTTTGTTTGTTTGTTTGTTTCCATGTACTGTTGATCGAGACAACTCAGACAGTATTTAGTGGTGAATGGGCTGGCCTGGTGGGTCCAAGATGGCTTTAGTGTCATGCCCTGGAATGGCTGGAAGGCTGGAGTTGGTCAGGACTGTTGATGTGGATGCCTGCAAGTGGCATTTAGTGGGGAAGATTCAGAATAATGGGCCATTTTACATGGTGGCTCAGAGGTTCCAGAGATAGTGATCTAAAACTCTTCATGCCTGTGCCTGGAGACAAAGAATCGCTTCCACTCTTTTCTCTTATTCAGAGCCATCAAAAAGTGGCCCAGATTCAAATAGAGAGGACATAGGTCAGACGAATTGCAGCCATCCTAAATCTCCACGGTGGGTAAATTTCAAAGTTGTCGATGTAGCCTTCTGAATTCTTCAACATAATTTCCCCTTTGCTCACCATTCATAAATAACTGCTGTCAATATTTTTATGTGTATCTTGCCAAGATACATATTTTTGTTCAACACATAGCATTTACAAAAAAGAATCATATTATGTGTTCTGTTTTACAGATTTTCTAAACAATATTTTGTAAGAATTATTTCCTATCAGACATTTTTCTATGATGTTTGAATAGCTTTGCATTAATTCTTAATATGGAATAATCTCTATTTTTGGACAATCTTCTAAACATTCATATGAATAATACTGTGATAAATATCCTTAATGCTTTATATTTGTGAACTCTTACAAATCTTTCCTTATATATATACCTTAAAGTAGTACAACTGGGTTAAAGAGTATGTGCATTTTTAAGGGCTTTATAATTGCCAAATTGCCTTCTAGAAATGTCGTGTTGCTCTATACACACCCCCACACTTCTGTAACAAAAAGTGATTCTCTTTGGCTTATGTGGGCACTTGTCTCCCTGGCACCACCTGACTGTGCCCTAGTCTTTCTGCTAGTCTAGTGAATTCTCATGTTCCTCATGTCCAGGAAGCCACAGAAATCTCAGTATTAAACAACTATTCTAATGCAGCCTCTGTCTGTCCACGCATTTTCTCATACGCATCTTTCTCAAAAGCCCAAATAAAATCAATCTGATCACAGAACCTGGATGTTGTACAAATATTTACATAAATTTTATTTGCATTGTTGAGATTCATTAACTTTTTGTTCAAAAGCCCTCATTAGCTTGCAGGATCTCTCCCACCGAAAGCTTAAGGTCTTACAAGGACTTCAAAGTAGTTTTAAATGATCTGTCTCCTCACTACCTATCTGAGCTTATCTCCTGGTAATACTTTCCTCATTTATTCTGTTTCAATAACACCAGCTGCCTAACTACTCCTGAAACACTCTAGGAATAAGCTTCCCTCAGGACCTTTGCATGTGTGGTTCCTTTCTCGTAGATTATTTGCCCTTAGATGTCATGTGACATAGGTCCTCACTTGTTTCAGGTCTTTATTTAAATGTTACCTTCTCAGGGAGGTCTTTCCTGGGCACCCAATCTAAAATTGCAATTCTTCCGCATCACATCTCATACCCTGTCTGTTCTTTATAAAATTTTCTTAGTGCTCATGACTGTTTAACATGCCATATGGTTTATTTATGTTTTTTATTGTTTGTCTCTCCAACTAGAATGTGAGCTCCTTGATGGTAGGAATTGTGGTCACTTTTGTTTATTATTCTATCCCCAGTTCTAATGAGAGCACCTAACATATAGTAGCTGTTCAATAAGTGTTTGCTAATAAGAGATATGTCCCAACATTACTTCCACTTACGAATATGAGAGGCTGGGCTCACTCTCTGTCACCAGGACTGTGTCTCTGAGACAGTCTGGTGATTTCTCTTCAGCCCTCTGTGTTCTCCCTAAGAACCTCACAAGTGGTACACTTGTCTATTTCATTCTTCTTGTCTGTAAGAACTATGCAAACCAGGGCAAATGGTTTAAATTTTCTAGGTTAATCCTTAGTATTTTTCATTTGTAAAAAGAATATTCCCTTTTCTCCCTATCCCCCTATGTAGTTGGATTAAATGCAATAATATAAACAAAAAGCACTTAGCATAATAGACAGCATAATTCATATTTGAAAAAAATGTATATTCATTTTCATTCCTTTTCTTCCTTTAGAGTTAGAAGTTTTAAGGAAAATTCCCTTAGACACCAGTTCACTAACACAATAAGGTAGAGAGGCAGTAAAGTGAAGTGTCTGCATTAGCCGTGAATGCAGTATGACTATCAACGGACCAAAATAACATATTCTTCACAAGCTTCAGTTCCCTGCCATCTTCTTCCTGGGTGTCTCTTTCTAAGATTAGGTATCTTTGGAAAGATTTCTCCAAATGAAGCATCCAATTCTGTTCTTCAAAGAGAATGTTCTGGTTTGCAGCTCTTTTCCTGGTCACAGTGTGACATCCGGATTTCCTGCTTCCCTAGATAACTGCTAGCCGGTTAATTATAGCCTGGACAGTGTGAAGCAGATGATTTTAGAATATCTTTGCAATGGGGCTTTGGGAGTCCTTAGAAGTTTGATTAAAGCCGGCAGTAGGCCCGAGGGCTTCCCCAACCAGAAGCCTCTTTTGCACAGGGACCAGCCTGAGAGCCAGGGTGGTTACCAGACGTCTGTGTGCGTGAACGTGTGAGCACACGGGCACACTCTGGCTGTGGAGGTGGATCAGTATGGACATTCAGGATGGATCTCAGGATGTTCAGAGAGATAGAGAAAACCAAAGTTTCTGTAACAACCATTATGGTCGTTCTCCTCCCACTTTTGTCCTAACTATGGCTCTCTCTGTGGAGCCAAGGAACTGTCATTGCGTCTGAATGTATCTTTTCCATGTCACTACCAAAAGTTCTTTTTCCAAACCCCCAAATGAGTATCAAACTAAAGTCAGTGAGATACTCGAATGACTTATATTGCCTGCTTTTTTTTTTTTTTTAAAGATTTTATTTATTTATTTGACAGAGAGAGAGAGACAGCCAGCGAGAGAGGGAACACAAGCAGGGGGAGTGGGAGAGGAAGAAGCAGGCTTACAGCAGAGGAGCCTGATGTGGGGCTCGATCCCATAACGCTGGGATCACGCCCTGAGCCGAAGGCAGATGCTTAACCGCTGTGCCACCCAGGCGCCCCTATATTGTCTACTTTAAGTCCCTGAATGGATAATCCTTTCCATTGCCCTTAACATCCCGTCAAGGTCATCATGTAGACGAATGTGCTCGTGTGTCTTCCAATCATTGATTATAACCAAACAGCTGAAGGTTCAGGTTGTAACTGTAATCACTGGCCAGAGATGCGGATGAATCTCCCAGGTTCAGGTTGTAACTGTAATCACTGGCCAGAGATGCGGATGAATCTCACAGGCAGCACAAACGGACAGCCCGTCACCAACTCGTTCTTGTCTTTGTTGAAGACGAGGTTTATTCTCACTTCCTCTTCCCATATCTCCTTTCTCCCGGTGTTAGAGGAAGAAGAGCAGAGTGTCCACATCTCTCCTAAGAATCCGCAGGGACACGAGATGCAGCAGAGTGCAGTGAGAGCGCTGTGGTGGTGGTTTTGTGCTTGTTTCTCTTCCAGACAGCAGGTCCCGAAGCCATCGGAAGGCTCGTTCGTGAGTCCTAAGCCATCTGTTGACAAGTTGCTGAGAGGCTTGATGGTGTTGAGAAATGTAGGGAGTTTGAACTTGAAATCATTGGAGTGCTTCTGGTGATGAACTCAACCTGATGTGACACACTTTTAACACAGAAGATGTGCTTTAGCAGCTGCCCCCCCTGTCCAGGGTATGAGGGGGAACAGAAGCGTCGTAAGGGGGCCATCTCCCTTCGTCCTGCGTCTTAGTAGCTTCTGTGGCTGTCGTCACCTTGCTTAGTCTGCATCCCTTCTTTTATGCTCCTCGCTCTCACTGGACAGGGTTGCTTCCTGTTACCACACTGTTCTTGTCTTTCTGTCAGTTTGGAGGACAGCTGAGGTCAGTACTGAGACATTTTTAGAAAGACATAGGGAAAAACGTTGCTAACCTTTCTGAATATGGGGGTTTCCTTCCCTGCTTTGCTCGTGCTGTAGGGAGAGAAGACGGGGGTATTGAATGACTGACGGAACGCCATTTTGTATGATACCTGTCCATTTTTTTGTCATGGTATGAACACATTTGAAACATTTGTCGTGGGATGAAATCATTGTCATGGTATGAAGCCATTTGAAAATTCTTTGTTAAACATCAGAAATATCTGCTCCGGTGACTTGCTGCCTCTCCTCAGCGGTGACCATATGGCTGAGCTTCTTAAGCACTGGACTGTGACTTAGGAACCGTGTTTTAATGTTCTGGAGTCCATCTTCCGTTATTGATGCCACCTGAGCCACTGTCCATAAAATGTGAATAATAAACCGAACTACTCTGGAAACTAAGGAACAGTAATAAATTCTTCCCACCATTCTAAAGTGATATAAATGTATGATAAATTAGGGAGAAGCCATAGTGGAAAGAATACATTCTGAGTTCCTTAGGAAGATAGATGTTTTTTAATATTTTGGATTACTTTGGAGCCAGTTGGTTTGACAATTAATCCCTTGGGTATATGTACTGTATGTTTGTGTGTATAATATTAAGCCACTAGTGCCAAAACTTTTCACGGTCAATACCTCTTATCCTGCTCCTCCACACATGTAAATCTCATATTTAAAAGGTTCTGCTAACCCCAAACTTGTGTTCGCCAATAATAACAAATGCATTTGTCCGTAAAAATAATCACTTTCAGAACTTATGGCTATCGTATAATAGCTGCAATTATTCTATTAACAACTTAAGACAGAGAAAACGAATTTATCACTTTTGTTCATCTCTGCAGGTCGTGGTGAAGACTCTGGTTTTCATGAAATAATCAGCATAGCATAAATGTCCTTCTTTCCTTCCTTCCTTCTTGCCTTCCTACCTGCCTGCTTGTCCTGTCTGCTTGCCTTCTAGAAGCCTAGGCACAACAGATTGAGAGCAATTTGGTAAAGCTTTAGATGCAAGGTCTCTAGGCATCTGTAGTTCTTTAAAAATTAGAGTTGACATTGTTCCTATATTCCCAAAAATTTTTGCGTTACTTATTCCAGAGATTAAGCCACAGATATCAGAAGTATCTTGCGTGTAACTATTATTTACCATGATAAAATAACTTTAGGTGAGTTAAGAGAAAGCATCTTTTCTAGAGATCTTTGAGTTTTTAGCATGTGTGGTAAAATTCTCATAGCCACATAATTCTGCATTCTTCATGCCTGTTGATTCATAACCAAGAACGTTAGCGAGACCTCTCTTTCTTTAGAAGAAGCGTTACTCCATACGTTATTCTCAATTTGTGTCCTTAAGTTTTAAAAGTTAATCCAGTATCGATTACTGAATTTTTTTTTCATTTTTAAAAATACATTTCCACTCTTCATCTATCCCTTGTGCAGTTGAATTCTAGGACAAACTGGGTACGGGTAGGGGGCAGCGCATATACCGAAGAAACATCAAGATCGCAAGTTTAAATATTAAATGATAAATAATATTTATTTCTCCAGAGACTGGATCCCCAATTACAGCATCATGCATTGGATTAGGTAATTCTAAAACACCTCCTCCAGGACAAGCAGGAAAAAGTGTTCCAGGATACAATGGTGAGAAATGACCCTGATTATTTGGAATATGTAAGGTTATAAATTTGGTATTTTTCCATGTCTAATGTGAATCAAACTGCACAGTAGGTGCTTAAAAATATTTGTTTGAATGAATACTTTGTACTATAAATACATGCCTTAATTTTGTTATTAGTCATTTGGATCAAAAATAAGATTGTCGACTTCCAAGGACATGTTCTAAATGACTGTCATAACCAAGAAAATAGTATTTATAAGGCACGTAAAGGATATGGCTGGGAAATTAATATGTACGGAATACTTGCTAGGTGCAGAGTACTTTGCATTCATCATCTCATTTAATGATGAATTATATTGAATTCAGAGGTATCATTACCATTCTAAAGATGAGTTAACTTGTGCCCAGAGAGACTGAATCACTGTGCTGAGGTAATACAGCTGATTAGGTCCTATATACAACATGAACCATCATGTTTTATTTTGTTTGTTTCTTTGGGTGTTTTGCTACAAAAGTTGCAGTTTTTCCCCTTATAATTGAGGAGGGATGATAAGGCTTCTGAACCTTGTTGGCTAAAGATAAATATAAAAAGTAAAGAGTCTAAATAGAAAATTCACTCCATCCATGCTGGTGGTATGTGACAATGAGACCTAACGTATTTTAAATATTTGTTTTTAGATTGTTGGTAGTGGCTATAATAGGTTAGCAATTTCCCTTGGGCTCCACTTGCTAGTTACATAACTTAAACAAGTCACCTAACTTTTCAGAAATTCAATTTCCTTATTTCTAAATGGGAATGATAATGCCACACGCTTCACAGGGGCGTGGTGTAACACGATGACGCGTTAACACAGCACTTTCCGGCAAACAGACTGAGTTAAGTCTTAGCTAGTCGTGTGCTGATACGTCAGAGACATCAGACAGGCCGACTTGATTTAGACTTACACATTCATTTCACAGACAAGGAATACAAAGAACAGAAGTTATTTTATATGCATAATGTCACACAATTTAGCTTAATAGATTTATGAGGAAAACCCATCTTTGGGGTTTTCTATATGATTCCTACATATAGTTTCTATTTGCATGTAAACTATAAAATATAGAGACTTATCTTTGCCTCTCTGACATAGAAATATTGTATTTTCTTTCTAGGACAATGATCAGTTAAGAAAACGTGGATCATTGGACTTAGCCTAGCAGATGTATTTGTGAAAAAAACTTCAGGTTTTTTTTGTTTTTTTTTAGGGCAGAAACATATATTCTGTGAAGTCAGTGACTTTCCAGGCATGGGAAGGTGAACCCAGCTTTAGTGAAATCCTCACTTTGAACAGTTCTGTCATCCCTGCTCCTTTTATCGGAAAAATTGCTTTGTGTTGAGCCATTTTTAGGGGCTGATGTTTGTGGGAGATGTTAAATACATTTCCCTTTCAGTATTCTTATATCCAGCTATAAGAAAGAGTTAAGCTTTGATGCCTCATGAAATTTCAGTACAGAAATTTCTCGTTGTCTGAAAGCCATTGGCTTACAGACAGCATAGGTTAAACGTTAGAACTAAAGTATCTATAACCAAGGAAGTAGTGACTTTATGACACATGATTTTTATGTTTTGTGGTTAGTCAGAGATTCAGAAGCATAATGTAGTATTCAGTATTATAATAAAAAAATGGTATCCACTTGGGAAAGGAAAGGAAACTATTTTTGTGTGTGTGAAAAATATTCAACGTAATTTAACAGTTCCACATTCATTGAGTACCTTACACAAGCTTGTCACTTTTTTCTTCAAGTAATTTTTATAACAACACTGAGAAAAGAATCACTCCCACTTTTCATATGGAGAAATTGAAGGTGTAATACTTGTACAGGGGTGCAGAGTAAATTGGCAACTGTACTGGGATTTGGGGAAACAAAGATTAGTGAGGCTTGACTTCCACCCTTAATGACCTCCCAGTCTTGTGAGTGGAATATTTATACCACTACTAATTGTCAGAATAGAACTTTAAAACAAAGTGCTCTGGGAAGACAAAGAAGGGAACGATTAATTTTTTCTGGGGACAATGTCCTCCTTTTCTCATAGCTTCGCTCAGTAGAATGACCTGGATGGATGAAGCAACAGAAAGGATCAATTAGAGCTTAAAATATGATGATATATTCTCATTTCCAGTTTGCACTGGGGGTTACAGAATATGGAGTCAAGCTTCGACCTCCTAAAATCTTTCAGGATTATAACAGTGTGGCACAGCACTGGGATGATATTTGGGAATTAAATGGTTCTTGAAAGCTCAGAAGTGGATATTAAGCTTTAAATCAGAAAAAGGGGGTTTTGAGGCTTTTTAATACTTTATTTTTATTGCTTGAAATATTTTTTTGGTGTATTTTAGAATTGATTTGTTTCCTTTAATTTTTGAAAAGCTGCATATATTTTTAATGTTTTTGGTAGAATAGAGGACAATGTTGAAGTGGATATAAACATGGATTATGAAATTAACAGCATGTTTGAAATGCAGTGTCTTTACTTAAGGGAGGTCCTGAGGGAAAATTCATGATCTTGTTAAAAATCAAAGCATATGCTCTTTTAATTTTTTGTGAGACATGTTAGCATAGTTATATGTTCATGGTCTCATAGGAATTAAAGATGCCTGTGGAGCTCCAGTTTTGGGGGTTGGATATAGGAAACATGGAAAAGTTTAAGCTTTAAGGTTTTGCATTTTCATTCAAATTTATATTATTTATTTGTTTATATTTTACTTTACAGTTATGATTTTGGATGACAACATGCAAAAACTGAAGGCCCGATGTTTAGGAAATATTGTGGTAAAGTAAGAAATATTTCCAATGCTACTATGTAAGAGAGCAAGAACTGGTATATAATATTAAGAAAAAAATGGAGAGGTTGCAATGATAGTACGAGGAAGGGGGTTGCAAAATAAGCTGGTTCATTGTTTGAGAATACACAGTGCCAACTCTTGTTGTTGAAACATGGAAGCCCCGTTAACCAGAGCACGTGATGTGATGAGCACTGGGTGTTACGCAACTAATGAACCATTGAACACTCCATCCAAAACTAATGATGTACTATATGTTGGCTAATTGAATTTAAATTTTAAGAATAAATAAATAAATAAACATGGAAGCCACATATAGTAGAACAAATTTAGATATGGTTTTTAAAAAGATAAATCTTGCTTTTTAAGTATATTTTTTTGGTGATACGAGTTTTGCTAAGGTGATCAATTTAACTTAAATACCAAAAACATAAAGAAGTATGGAAAGATTCTGTACTTCCACCCTTTAGCGATACAGCATTAATTTTTTACTGTATATGAATTTTTCCTTTAACAAGCATTTTAGATTGTTGAAACAATTCAGTTTATTCTTGTATTGCCATTTTTCCTTAAATTTATCCCATGGGCATTGTTCACTTTAGCTCTGCCCCTAAAAATGTTTATCCCCATTCTAGAACTCTTAGGATTATAAATAATGCTATATTGAACATCTTTTTTTGTGTCGTCCTTTCTCCTTTTCTGATAATCACCCCTATAGTATGAATAATCTCTAAAAGTGTAATTACTAAGCCAAATAGTAGCATGATATAAAATTCCTGACTCAGCAAGTACCACAATTCCTTGCTAACATTTCTCACCCTTGTTCATTTGTAAGCAAAAGTGTCCAAATTTGCAGTGAAAATATTAAAATTTGCTTTGATTAAATCCACACGTTAAAATTGTTATGCTTGTGGAAGCTGAAATAAAAGTTGCTTAAGTTGGGGGACAAACAGGATGTGACATTTTAATAATTGATACAAGCTGCTTTAATGCCTCTGATTAGCATGACATTGGGATCTTTATTAATACGGTTCAGTAGCAGAATTTGGCAGAAGGAGCTGCGATAAATAAAGAACGTTGTATGTTAGGCCTGAGGAAAGATTTGTTTTCCCATTTACTTAAAAAAATTCTTGGGAAAAAAATAAAAAAGTAAAAGAATGCTTGGGGCTCCGAGGTGGCTCAGTTGGTTGAACATCCAACTCTTGGTCTCAGCTCAGGTCTTGATCTCAGGCTTGTGAGTTCAAGCCCTGCACTGGGCTGCATGCGAGGTGTGGAGCTTCCAAATAAAATAAAATAAAATAATATAAAATAAAATAAAATAAAAAAATAAAATAAATAAAATAAAATAAATAAAATAAATAAAATAAATAAAATAAATAAAATAAAATAAATAAAATAAAATAAAATAAAAAAATAAAATAATTCTTCTGACTTGGCAACCTGTCTCAGATCAGAGACCTAACCTGAGGTATGAAATTGCCTCAGGTTAGAACTCTGAACTGCAGGATACCAGATACATACCCTCACCTGTCCCAAAACCTAACCTGAACCCAAACCTGAACCCTACCTAGATCTGAGAGAAAAAAAAAAGGGGGGGGAAATTTGGTATATTTATATGATGGACTGTTACTCAGCAGTAAAAAAGTACAGTATCTTGGCACTTACAACAACAGGGATGGAGCTAGGAAAAAAATTCTCTCAGGTAAATAAAACGTTTAAAATTCTATGAAAATTAAATGAAAAACAGTAACTTAAAAAAGAATGTATTTCTTCAGGTCAAAATCTTTAACCTTACAAAAAGCTAACAGAGAAGATACACTTTATGCTACAATTCTCAGATTCTTATGTTATCCTTAAACATGTAAGCACTATATTACTTTTTTCAAGTTTAAATTTTAAGACATCTTGTTGGCAAGATGGAAAAATTAAATACCGAATATACCATTTATATTCATATTATTCTGAGACAGAATGCATGTTAATATAGAGCTGATTGAAATCTGACCTCTTAATGGGAAAACGGTAGGGATGGGGGACGGCGTTCTAAGAAATTAGTAATCTGAACAAGATTGCAGGTGGTTGTTTAGCTTACTTAGGGAAGCACATGGTTTTGGAGAGTCTTTAAAAGCACTCTAGCAGCATACATTTTTATACAACCTCCTAACTACAAGTGAGTCTATCTATTTCATAAAGCAACTCATGTACGATCCTAGGGGTAGCGTTTGATGCCCGCAGTTCTATACCCTTCACATGTTCTGTCATTCTGATTATTGGTGGCTTTGCCCTACTTCCATTCAAAAATAATAAAATATAGTAATTGCCCACATAAGCTGTATTTTTTCCTGAAGCCATTAATGTTACTTCTGGTACTTAAGAGTAACATAACTATTATCTTAAAGCATTCTATTGTTTAGATTGTCACTGATTCAGAATTATTTTCTCCCCTCTGCATTCCTGAACAGGGAATTTTACTGTACTGATCTGGGATTCTGAAATTTCTAGGTGAATTATTTGAAGACGTAATATGTTATGACATGCAGTAGAGTTTGATTCCTTCCTTAAGTTAATAGTGAAACTAGATTTTTGAAAATGTTATGTATATTATTGTATTCAAAAGGTAAAGTAGAAAACACAGGGAAAAAAATGCTCCCACCAAGATCTCTCTTTAAAAAAAAAAAATAATAATAATAATTCTTGAAACCTTATTTTAGGAACTCGTTTTTATCTGGGAGAGCAAGGATTTCCTTTTGAAACCTTGAAACCCACTTCTCCAGTGGCCTTTCCGCCCTAACCCGTCAACCTCAGAATTATTCGTGCATCTCAGTGGCGGCCTCCAACATTGTGTAGGATGTTTTCATGTTTAACATCTGTCAGTAAGACTTGTTTCTGTTAGTCTGTAGCTGTTCTCTGTGCCTTGAAGGGATGCATCATTCATCCAGAATGTGAAATAGCCAATGAACGCTTCTTAAGAGCTCATAATAAATATATGTTTAATTGAATTAAGGGGAAGAAAAACACAGCTTTTTGACTTAATAAAGGGTATTCTGGTTTTAAAAAAATAGTCTGTAATTTGAGAGAGAATAATTTTTTCCATCCAGATCACATTCTAAAGAAGGTCTGTGATCTGAAAGCAGTCTCCTTTCCAGAGATTGGCCAAATGGTACCCCCCAAAACCTCAGTGGACTGTAAAAGGGATACGTGGTCAGCTGAGTCCACAAAATATCTGAGACTCTAAATATTAAGAAATGTATTGACCCTCAAATTGGAAAAACTTACAACAAAAGTTAATACATATTTAATTAAATATCTTTGAAACCTAACATCGTAACAACTGCATTGTCAATGTAGTCTTCATAAATTTTTCATTTCATTTGCAAACAATGTTTAGGTCTTATTTTCTCACTTTGCACAATTTCTGAATATGTACAGTGACTGCTGAGAAATAAGAACCAATAGTAAACTAAATGTATGGCTTTATGCCAAATAATTTTAAAAGCAAAATTATAACTTTAGGTCCAGAAAAAATTCTAGTTTCTATGATGTATTGCTATGTTTTATTATTTGTTTAAATATATGGGTTGAGGCCACTGGTAGTAAGAATACTTAGGGTCTAGGGGGGACTTGAAACAGATGGCATCAAAAACCACCCCTGGGAGTGATTCCTGGCCTGAGATGGATGTCCACTCTCAATTATTCATACCCATGCTTTTCTTTATTATTTTGTATGGTAACTAAGTAGGAGCAGTTTGAAAGAGCAGTATTCCCTGATGTTATTTATGTTCACTAATTATACTTGTAGTATAATTACAAGAATACAGGGAAAGTCTGCATGGAATATTTGAAATGTATGGGGCTCAAACTATATTAAAATAAGTCAGTAAAAAAGCGGCTCATTGTTTTAATCCCAAATTTGTTTGCTTTTATAAGTACTGCTATAGCTGCTTCTTTCATTATAAAATCTGTTACGAATAGGATAAATAATATTGGAAACTATCTTTCTCTGACAGTTTCTTTAAAATCTGAAGCTATAATCATATTTCACCCTTTTTGAGTATTAAATATAATGATTCATTTTATCATATTAAGACAATTCACCTAAAATGAGAAATAGTGGTATGTGAAAATGTTGAACAGAAAACTCTTGCTCCACTTCATTTTTTCCACTTCTTTGTTAATGCTTTTTAGAAATCACTGTTAGACTCTCCTGGGGATCCCTTCACTGGAAGGAAGACATTTAAGTGATTCCTAAACTACTATAGACCCTAGGATGTAATAAACATGAATCCTACAGCTTTCATAGATTTTCTGCATTCATGGGATTTGCCTTTCTAGTAGAAGAGAAACTATGTGTCTTTGTTCATGTTAGCAAATTCCTTTGATTTTGAAACCTACTCCAGGCAGTTAATTTAGTGGGAAAGTTACGGTGTCTGAATTGCTATGAATACAGAATGTTCATGAATTGTGGGAGGTGTCCCTGCAGTTGCATCCAGAGCTCTGAAGTGCAGACGTAAAACAGCCAGTAATTTCCAAGCAACCCAGAGCAGAGCATGAAAGAGCATTTTAACTGCAGTTGCTTTCCTCAGTCCTGCACTGCTCACTGTTATTAAAGCCATAGGTCTCCGGCTACTGTAACAAGTAGGCAATAGTTGATCGAAACCAACTCGTACTGACTAATAAATCTTTTCCACAGTATTCTTTTTTTAGAAAAAAAAAAAGTCCCCTTTATGGGCCTGCATTTTTCTTGGACCAGATCCAGTTGCTGCTACTGGAAGTGGGGCTTGTCGGTCTCCTGCTGTGTGCCGCAGGAAGGGGGGGTCTGTGCCCTGCAGGCGGTGGCCAGGAGGAGGGAGCTGTAGGGCAGGGTCCACATGGCTTCTACTCTGGTGCCTGCCAGTTTCTCAGCCTCCAGATATTAAACTCCTGTGCCCTAATGGTGTCTTTTCACATCTTTATAGCTTCTCAGGACTGATTTAGTCACTTTGCTGCTGTCTTGGGAAAGGGTCAGGATGGCTTTCTTTTCATCAGTGTATCCTTTGCATAAAACTAAGGATGACACATAATTGTAATCATGTTCCTTTCTAAATATCATACACAGATTGTAATATGATCTTTTATTAGCCTTACGACATCACTGGGAGGTAGACAGTGGGACAGATATCCTCATTTTAGACGTGGGTATCTAAACATCTTTTGTAGTGACACAGCTAGAGCTCACATTAATAACCTAGTCTTTTGTCTGTCCAGAGGGAAAGAAATTATGGCCTAATCAGTCTCTTTGTGGGGAGACAAAAAGTAGCCTCCCACGAAAATCTCAGGTAGAGCCTACAGACTCCATAGGAAATGCTGGGAGGGCAAAGATGGGAGCTAATCCCAGAATTCTCTAGGGAACAGGAGTTATATCTTCAATGCATTTCTGTTACCGTGGGGATTCCCAATGGAACAATAAATACAGACCATCCTGTATCTGGGAATGGAGACGTGTATTTTACATTCCAGAGTGATCCGGAATGTCACCTTCTACAGTGATGAGCATTCCCTTTTTTTCTTATCTGTTTAAAGATTTCTCAGCACCCCCATGCTTTCCCATTAGCACGCGTGCGTGCGTGCACGCACACACACGCACGCACACACACACACACACACACACACACACACGGGATCACTTCAGCTATTTCTCTTTCCCAGTAAGATTGGTCTCCAAGGAAAGACATTGTCTAAGAGTAACTCTTGATTCACAGTTGGACAGGTTGCAATAAAACTTTCCTTTTCACTCTGCTTGAAAGAGTTGGGCAAGGTATCTCAGAGTGGTAACATTTTATCTTGGGTCTGGAGGAGGAGTACAGACACTAGCCAGCCTGTGTCTCAGTGTGTTCAAGCCTCCCCCTCCTGCCAGTCTACTGTATCTTCACGCTATTGTAACTACAGAAAACAGTATTCTTTTTCTGTAACTTCAGAAGAAGAGCACCAGGGCATCCATTATTCCAGAAGGAATAGGATAATCATTAGGATATTCAACAAGAAAAATGTTAAGTTGGAATTCTGTAAAAAAAACAAAACAAACAAACAAAAAAAACCAATCTGCTCGAGCTCATATACACCTAACTTCTCTCTGGAGTTTATTGCTTCTTCTCTCACGTGCTTTATTTCATACACACACACACACACACACACACACTAATCACAGATACTCCCAATTCTGGAAACCTCTCTTCCTGCTTTTCTTTAGGACCATTATATGGCATCTTTTAGGGTTCCTTTTTAGACTCTTTCTAATATTGAAATTGCAATATCTGAATTTTAAAATGTATCAGACTTTATTAGTGAAGAACAGATAGCACTCCCTCATTTTATCCTACTAATTACTAATTGCAATCTTCTATCTTGCTCTCCAGCCTATTCCTCAATTAAATTCGGTGATATCGAAGTAGTTTTCTGGGGACATCTCAAAAATGATCAGGAGCATATGTGCCATTTCCAGCCAATCCACACCTGGGCTTTTTGGTGTGAGCTTAGTTTCAGGGATAAAACTTTCCCTTTCAAGAGCTCCTGCTGGTACAGAGTCTAAGGACCTGCTCAAACTTGCCTGACAAACATTTTTACATTATTTCATTAGATTAATGGAATAGACATCATTCATGACAGTCTTTCTCCCTATCTGTATTATAAAAATACTGAGTTTCTTACAGTACACATTATGTGAGGATCTTCATGTGTCTAAGACTAGAATTTATATCTTTATATCGTTAGTGTCTAACTGGTGACTGAGGAATATCAGACATCCGACAAATATTGATTGAATGAAGAAAATAAATGCATGAGTTAATGCACACATGCATGCTTGCACACATGCTTGCTTGCACACATGCTTGCACACATGCATGAATGAATGAATAAAACATAATTCCTCTGGTATTTTCTTCTCTAACTTTTATATCTTCATTTCCTCTTCACTGGCTACTTCTAGTCACATCTTCTCCAACTTAAATCAGCCTGCTTCTCTGCCTTAATGACATATCTTTCCAGCCAGTCACCCACAAACTTTTAAAAAGTGTACTCTAATTTCCTGCCTCCACTTCCTTCCTTCCTGGTTACTTTTGAATCACTCCCGTTAGTGCCTCCTCCACACCACTGAAATGGCAAGCCTGAGGATACTCAAAGTATCTTAATCGCTAAGTTCTCTGACTCTATTGAATCACTTTCAGACAAAATCTGTGCTTCTATGACCTTGTTGAACACTCAGTCTTATAAAAATTCTACTGTAGTAGCTCCTAAGATACTATTTTTTTCTAGTTCTCATACATCTGATTTTCTTTTATTTTTGTTCAATGACCTTGTTTCTTTGGTCCTTAAAGACAAATAGCATTTGGCCCTAATTTTTCCCTCCATTTCATGCATTGACCCTGGATCATATCCTTGGTATGTTAGTCTTAATTCTCAAGGTCTATAGGTATATACAAATTTATGCAGACCTTTCTCACGGGAGTGAGAAATTGTATAAAAATCCCTACTGTCCCTGTCCTTCAAAAAATTTAAGCAGGTGTTTAAAATGTTTCAGCAGCAGCTGAAAAAGCCCATGTCCTTAAAGTTTGTTAAATTTTCCCCCTGGAGGATGGCTACCTATACTTTAATTCTCTAAGCTTTAATTAATTATAAGACTGTAATCTATCTGTTACGAATTGTTGGTATCATAGTTCTCTCAGGAAGTAAGAGAAAACCCAAATTATCAGGGCATCTTCTTTTTAAGGACAGAGGTTGCAGGTGTAACCAACTTCTGGGAGGTATAAAATGTTCTTTTTCTCTCTAGTAACATTCTTACCAGAAAATGCTGCACTCTCCGTCCCACGTACACACACTGACCGAATCAGGACGTACTAGGCCACCAGGAAACTCCAACCGCATGTGTGCCCGAGGTTCTCCTTCACGTGGATTATTAGTGCAAATACGTAGGGGTCTCTGCTGTGAGGAGGCAACGTGGTTGCAGGGGGCGTCACAATTTGTATCTGCGGTAGATAAAATGAAAGAGAAGGTTATTTAACAGTATGTCCTTCTACACGCATAGTTTTTAGTGTGGGCAGGGTGAAGTGTTTCAGTATTTGGACGGGCATTTCTGTATACCGGCAATCAGGTGGAGCTAAGAACAGCCGCTGCCGTTAGACCCGGCGTCCGCAGTCTGACTTGCGGCAGACCCCAGCACGCTCTGGCATCCCCAAAGCAGCCTGACTGTCAGTTGCCATTTATTACCACGCTTACCTTTCATTTTTCTTAGAGTATAGTTTAAAAGTATCACCATGAAAACCAGAAAGGATTATATATCATGATATATTTAGGGGGGAAACAACTGAAAATTATTTAATCCGTGAGCAGAATCCATCTCCATCGAGCTTATGGTCAGGGTTGGTTATGTTACACGTAGTCAGTTTCAGTCATTAATGTTATGACTTCTGGCCTGGATGGGCTTTTGACTGACCGTCTACCATCCCTTCTTGGTGTCCTCTGCACCTCCTTATCCTCAGCATCTTGGAAATGATGCAAAATTGAATGTGTTTTGGTGGCTGCCATGTTCATATTTTACTTCTGTGTTTAATAACCAGTGATTTACACTTGTCTGTAAAATATTAACAATAAAAGCAACCTGACAAAGTGAAATTATATACATAGTGATTTAAGATGGACACAACGAAGTCCGTTACAAGGACCCAAGAGGTCATGTGCCTCAGCCCACTGCCTTCACGCGGGCTTAGCGGTGAACAGCAGTAGTAACAAGAGCAGAATCTCTGTCGTTCTCTTTACAAACTGCTTTCATATGCATTTTATGCAATTACCCGAGGTCCAGAAATGCAGATGTTGCATTTTTCCCTCCATCATAAAATAGTACAAAATGAAGACCTCGCAAGAGGAGGACCTACCGGGAAGCTCGAGACGGTGGAGCTGGGCAGTCGCACCTGGGCTGCTGATCCCACCTGTGACAGCACCTTCTGTCTGACAGAACGTGAGGATACAGCTCAGAGCCTCCGGTCTAACGTTGGGGTGGAGGATGCATGACGTTGCCTCATGTGGGCAGTAGCCGTGTCTACTTTGTTTTCAGTTTTCTCAGCATCAGGTCTGTGAAGTCACTGCTTCACTTCGTATTTTTTATTGTGTGAGCCTGGAGAGGGACGGTTTTTGAAAATCCCTAAGTTTTACAGTATCTGAATTTCCACACTGTTAAAGCATCTAAAAGGGTCTTGTGTCCAGAAAACAATTTGGGTGGTTATTTTCGTTAGGTGGCACCTCCTACGAGAAACCAATTTGGGAACGTGTTCATTTACCTGGATAAAGACAGACGAATAGATACAAATTAAGCCCTTGCCATGTGTATAACACATGTTTGATACTATGGAGGAAAGCAGGAAATGTAAGAGCAAATTGGTTGGAAAGAAGGGTATATCGTATCTTGTAATTTATATTCTCAAGTATGACCGTCCCAATCTATGTGTTCATAGGGTGCGAAATCACGTAGGTTGGGACGCTCATGAAAAGGAAGAATGCAAGAGGGCGTGGTGAGAGGGAATTCTCTGAAGCAGATTGATTGTGAAGATAAGCTTGTTCATGGAATGTTGGCTTGGAGTATTTCATCACACGGAGATGGGCGGAGGTGACAGTTGGGAGCTTGGTACTTCAAAAAAACAAAGAATTTATTTGCCTATGGTAGAAGCATATTTGTCCTAAAAAGTAATTCAGTGATGCATTTGTGGTTCCTTTGTGCAGATGTTATGTTTCTTACTGAAACAGTGATTGCTGCTAATATCTATTTGATTGCCAGCTCTATATGCCTTTTGTGCCCTTTCCAGAAACTACGGTCATCCCTCAATGACGCTGCTATGTCATGGTCAGCTGCTTCAGCCTCAATTAGACATGATCTGTCCGGCAGGTTTAGGGCTTATATTTCAGTGTGGGATTTGACTTGCAATTATCCATCACACTAGAAAATTATTCTAATCAATCTATCTTTATTACCACTTTGGTCATAATTCTAACTGCTCTGTTTTTATATAAGGTTGCCATTACCACCTGGGGCTTTTTCAGGACTCTGGAAGAATCAGGAGGCATTCAAGCATTTATACTTTGAAAAGTTTCCTGTAAGAACTTTATTATACTTTTTTTTTAAACCTTCCAAAGTACCTCTTTATAATTCTTGCCTATTAAATTGAGCATTTAGTGCTGGAATCATAGATAACAATACAACTTTTAAAGTGTATCTGGACCAAGTTCTAGATCTCAGGAATAAGAATGCCCAGACCACAGTGATTAAAGCAAGTCATTTTTATATTTATTTTTATCAGTCTCTGGACATAGACATTTCTGTTTCTCTTTGCACATTTTCCTGAAATTTAGCAGCCCTCAATATCAGGAAAGTGTTTATTAAATTAAAGACTTTGGGGGGAGGGCTATCCATATTCTTTCCTGTATTGGATCCCTCTGCAGACTGAGAGCACCTGATCAGAATTGTACCCTGTCCCTGGGACCCCTTAATCTCCTCTGTAGCTGGTTATGTGCGTAAAGTTCATTTGGCTTGCCCACAGTTGTATTGTTCCATTCTTTTACCTATTTTTGACATTCGTTCCTGAAGTTCTCATAGCTTTTTATTTTAAATTCCCATTTTAAAATACAGATACATGCTAGACATGGTGTTCCTGCAGCACAAACTCGTCACCTGGATGACAAAAAGTGTTCTCCTACTTTTTGTCTTGTCATTTACCTGTTTCTCCATATCAGTGTGAGGTGTTTTGCGTTTATAACAGCACTTTACTGATAACACACATCGGGTCCCACCATCATATTGCTGCTGTCCTTTGACTTCTATTTCAAGAGGTTCTCATTGTGCAGTAGGTGGAAAAAAAATGGTCAGTTTCCTTAAAAAAAACCCAAAAACAAAAACAAGTCTCCGTGTTTAGCATTTTAACTTTATTATTTGTGAGCAAAGGACAAGCCAACAAATGACAAGATTTAAAATAGCTTCCTTTGGAGAGAGATCTTGGAGTTAAATGATCTCAGTAGCTGAGATTAAACATGCCCCCGGTGGACTGTGGCAGGGAAGATTTGTCAGTAGGGTTGACTCCGGTCAGCTCAATCTGTCTGCCCGATGGACCACTGTTAAATCATCAGAGTACTGATATGATTAATTACACCTGACAATGGCAAATAAGGTGTGCCTGTGGTTTCGACGTGATCACCTGTAACACTGAAAGCTCCTTCAGAGTCTCTGTTTATGGTTAAACTATGTGGAGTGACTCTGTATATACTCTTGCCTTGTTATCCTGACTTCGAACTTCTCATCTAAGGGCTTAATCACAGCACAAAGGGTTGAGTAACTTGCCTGCAGTTCAGAAGTGATGGAGCTGAAGATGGAACCATAAAGGCCGGCTGCACAGTCGGTGCTCTCTAACTGCACTCTAGGTTTTCTCTCCAATAGAAATTGCAGTAAGAGCGCCGATTACTGAGGGCTTACGGTGTGCCGGCTCCGCCCTCCTTAGATACACGATCTCACTTATGCTTCAGAGAAGCCGTGTAGGACATAGCTCACCAACCTGCTTAACCGATGAGCACACCGAGTCTCAGAAAGAATGAGAAGCACGAATAGTGACTCATCTGGATCGTTCCTAAAGCCCATGCTCATTAACATAAGTATCAAGATAACTGAAAAGCATTAGAAGTAATATTTCTTTCTACGTCTTATTCTTCTTGATTCTTCATTCTTTTGTGATTTTTGGACCAGTGAAGATGTGCTGCTACTTTGAGTTGATTAAAATTTAAATTTCATCCCTATTATTGTATTTCACGGAAGCTCGAGTCTAATCGAAATTCATGTTAATAAAGTAGCACTCTATCTTGTAATTATTTATAGAGAGCTTTAAAGGTTTTAAAAATTAATATAATTAAAGAAGAAATCTATCAAAAAATTACTTTCCAATACCAAAATATATTGGAAATATTGAACTATTACTTCTCCATTAAAAAAATTGAGTTCGTAAACTTTGCAACTCTAAGTTCAAACATTTAACTTGAGTATATATAAGAATGCTTAAATTTATTCCTGGCTGTTAGTGGAGCAAAGATTTTAGTAAGTTATCAAAATCAAAAGGAGTTTAATTCCATAGCCTAGTTACGAAAAAAGTCAAATGCATGCAGTAAATCCATTTCTATCACATTTTATATTATACCAAACTTAAATGATTGCATTACCTAGCAATACATGCTAATTAGATATTATCAATTCTTATTTTCAGGGATATTATGACACCATGGATGCTGGTTACATGGATGAAGAAGGCTATTTATATGTTATGTCTCGAGTTGATGACGTGATAAATGTTGCAGGTCACAGGATTTCTGCAGGTGCTATTGAAGAGGTATTGATGGATATAGATTTTCTGTTCCAGGTAGTATTTAGAGACAGAGCTGAACTGAAGTTAATAATTGAGGTTAAGTCAGTGTACCTGGAAAATTACCATACCCTTCATTTGAAGTAGAGGCTAAGTTACTCTAGTATCTCTCTCACCTCACTTCCTCCTGTGTAAATCCTGTTCTGCACACTCCCTGATCTTTGTCTGGGTGGGAGGGAGGAATTTTAAGAAGCTACATATATGTGTTATTTATAGGACAGCCTATATACCTTTGCTTCTTATATCATTGTTACTTGATTGTCTCTAGCTTCTTGATTTTCTCTTGCTTGATAACCAGGTTTGCATATTGTCTTTAACTGGTGTGAGATTTAAACATTTTATTATACTCTTAAAACCTGAGAATTTTCTTCCAATGTAAATAAATTGTCACAAAGTCCCCAGAAGAGGTTCTTTTTAATAATGTTTTTAATTTGTACATTTACACAGAGTAAAATCTGCTTTATTGTTGTACAATACTATGAGTTTTTATACTTGTATAGAGTCTTGGAACCATCACCAGAGACAGGATACAGAAAAATGTCTACACTGCCAAAGAATTCTCTCATAACATTGACCTTTGTGTTCTGACCTTCCCCATCACTAACCCCTGGTAACTACTGATTTTTCTGTTTCTATGTTTTTGCTTCTCTAGAATATAAATGGACTCATATAGTTATGTAACCTTTGGATACTGGGTTATTTCATTTAGGAAAATACATTCGAGATCCATCCAAATTTTTGTGTGTATCATAATTTGTCCATTTACATTGCTATGTAGTGTTTCATTTGAGGATGTACCAACCAGGTTCTGTAACCATTCATTCACTGAAGGATATTTGGATTGTTTCTAGTTTGAAACAATTTTAAATAATTCTGTTACATACATTCATGTACAGGTTTTTGGGCAAAATTAGTTTTTCTCTTTCTAGGATAAATACCTATAGTGAGTTGGCTGGGTTATATGGTAAGTGTATGTGTAAGTTTGTAGGAAATGGTCAGACTGTTTTCTGAGTGGCTGCACAATTTTACATTCTCGCCAGCAGTGTTTGAGGGTTTCTGTTTCTTCCCATCTTCATCAACACTTGGGAGTTATAATTCTATATTTAAACCATTCTATTAGATGTATAATGGTATCTCATTACTTTTAATTTACTTTTCCGTAATGACTCAAGGATGTTGGTCATCTTTTGACATGCTTATTTCTCATCCACATATCTTCTTTGGTAAAATACCTGTTGAAATGTTCTGCCCATTTTCTAAAAATTGGGTTGTTTTCTTATTGCTCAGTTTTGAGAGTCCTTTATCTGATACATGATTCGCAAATATTGTCTTCCAGTCTGTGAGTAGTCTTTTTATTCTCTTAAAAGTGTCCTTAGCAGAACCGAAGTATTTTTCATATTGATGAGGTCAAATTCACTAATTTTTTTCTTTGACAGATCATGATTTTGGCGTTGAATCTTAGAACTCTTTCCTAATCCAAGGTCCTAAATATTTCTTCTTTGTTTTGACCTAAGAATTTTATAGTTTCATGTTTTACATTTGCTTTATTGTTTTACATTTTATATCAGTTTACATTTACATTTTGAGTTTTCGTGTGTGTGTGTGTGTGTGTGTATATGGTGCAAGATGTAGGTTGAGGATTATTATCATTTTTTAATACAGATGTCGATGGTTCCAAGAATCAGTTATTGCAAAGACTGCGTTTCTCCTTTGAATCTCCTTTGCACCTTTGTCCAGATCAGCTGACAGTACCTGAGTGGATCTATTTCTAGAGTGTCTTTTCTGTTTCATTATTCTGTGTGTTCATCTTTTTACCAATACTATTCTGTCCTGATAGTATCGCTTCATGGAATGCCTTAAAGTTGAATAGTATCCACACTTGCTCTTCTTTTTCAAAATTGTTTTGGATGTTCTAATTTCTTTACTTTTCCATATATATTTTAGAATGAACCATTTGTGGTTACAATGGATTTTTATTGGGACTGTATTAAATCTATAGATTCTTTTGCGAAAAATTGATATCTGGTCCATACTGAATCTTCTAATCCAAGAATTTTATATGTGCCTCCATTTCTTTAGGTCTTTTTTGATATGTTTCATCAACATTTTATACTTTTTAGTACACACATTTATACCTAAGTATTTAATTTTTAAGCTGTTGTAAATATAATCTTTCCTTAAGTTTTAGTTTCCAAATTTTCACTGCTAGTGGATAGAAATACTATTGACGTCCCTGAACTGATAATGCATTTTTTATAGATTCTTGAGATTTCCTATATAGAAAATCATGCTGTGAATAGAGATAATTTTATTGCTTTCTTTTCAGTCTAAATGCCTTTTATTCCTTTTTCTTGCCTTCTTGAACTGGCTAAAACTTCCAGTGTGATATGGAATAACAGTGGTGAGAACAGACACCCTTGTCTTGTTTCCGGTCTTAGGGTAAAAACATTCAGTACCTTACCATTAAGAATGATGTTTCCTATAGGTGTTTCTGTAGATAAACTTTATCAAGTTAAGATGTTCATTCTTTTCCTAATATAATAAGATTTTTAAAAATATTTCGAATGAATGCTGAATTTTGTCAAATGCTTTTTCTGCTTTTAGTGATATGATTATGTGTTTTTTAAGCCTTTTAATACATGAACTGCACTAATTAATTTTCAAATGTTCAACCTTGCATCACTGGGATAATCTTACTTGCGGTGTTTTTATGTATTGATTTTGTTTAAACATCTATAGTAATTTTCTTTGTTCTGAAGTTGGTTATGTGTGGTAATCACATAGGCATTTCATCTTTTTTGAATAGTGTTTGAATCATTTATCTTTTGCCATTCTTTCATTTGGATCATTATAGATCCATACAGATCCATCATGTGGATCATTATGCTTTCTATTGACCTCTTATAAATAGCATACATGGGTCTTACTTTTATTTTTATGCAATCTAGACAATCTTTATCTTTTAACTGATGTTTTTAGACCATTTACATTTAAATAATTCATAGATTTATATTTATGCCTATCAGCTTATTAGTTTTCTTTTTTGCCTTTTTTTCATTCCTCTTCAATACCCCTTCTCCCTTCTTTTAAGTCATTTCATTCTTTTTTTGTAGCTTCTGTTTCTTTACTGAAAACTTGTTTCCTTTCTTTCTCTTTTTTTTTTATTTTTATTTATTTATTTATTTATTTATTTATCTGACAGAGAGAGAGTACAAGCAGGAAGAGTGGCAGACAGAGGGAGAGGGAGAAGCAGACTCCCCACCAAGCAAGGAGCCCGACAGCGGGCTAGATCCAGGACACTGGGCTAGATCTCAGGGATCATGACCTTAGCCAAAGGCAGACGCTTAACCTGCTGAGCCACCCGGGCGCCCCTCTGTTTCCTTTCATTCCAAGAATGCCCATTCTTCTTGCACCATCGCTATTATTGGTTTTTTTAGATTCATCTTTGTTAATTTTATAACAATGTGCAAATGAGGTGTTATGGGTCAAAGACAGATTTCTTGATAGTAAGTGTGTCATTGCCCTCTTAGATTCTAGCCTTAGGTCCTACATAAGTGCCAGACACATCATAGATGAGAAATGAGAAAGATAACTTTGTCGGCTTATCAAGGGCAAGGAGGCATTGATCTTCCACCCCTCATCGGAAAGTCTCCTTCCTAACAGAAGGGCCTTATTCCAAACTCCAACTCTTTGAAATGTAAATAAAATCTCTCCAGGACCCAGATAGCCTTGTGTGTCTCAACTCTTACAACTTAGAAATGTTTCCAAGCTCTGAGGCTTCATCTTTTTTTGACATGTAAATACCTAGGAAGCCCCTGAGCCAGTAGGGATCTAGTCTAGTTGAGACTTTAATAATTTTGCCCTCCCAGGGAAATTAGAAAAGTTTTATTATCCTTTCAGAGCAGAGCAATTAACCTGGCAAACAGCTATAGATCAAATTCTCATGGTATTTGAATATTCTCCGGAGGCTAGAGCTTTTTATGGGAGCAATGAGGAATCCAGGAAAGTTTTATCCCTTGCCACCATTATAATAGCTGCATTCAAGTTTTTGTCTGATAATTCTAATATTTGGGTCATCTTGGCATTGGTATCTATTGATTGATACTTTTTTCTTAAGAGATGTTTAGGTTTTCCTGATTCCTTTTATGTCCAGTCACTTTAGATTTTTATCCTAGATATTTTGAATATTACCTTATGAGATTCTGGATCCTGTTTAAATCATCAGGATTTGTGTTCTTGTGATTACTTATTTTAATTAAGAACAGACCACCTGTCCCTACTCACTCTATGGACCGTGGTTGCAATGTCAATTTGATTTTCAGTCTCCCAGTGCTATTTTGGTCCACCTCACTGTGTCTCTCCCAGAGGCCAATCTGAACGTCGAGTTAAGTGCTCAGAATCTACACTGTACTGATTCTGGTTGGATTCATGCGTGCGCACATCTGGGGTAGGCTGAAGAGTTCATACGCAGATGTAAAGCATCCCTTTCTCCTACCCCTTCCTCTCCATAATCTGCTCCTCACTTTCTGATTTCCAAGGTTCCCCATGGCTGCTCTTCTGGGTAAAAAGTCGGGGCTTTGCATTCTCTGTGTTCTTATCAGGGTTCAAATATCGCATGCTCTACGTGCACGGCGTCCCTGGGCAGAGGATGAGACTGTCTCTTCGGTAGCGCTCGCTTAGTGTAGAGCTGGGCAGGTTAACAGGGATCTACTCAGGGACTGGATGGCTGCTCCTGGGGGTGGGGGTAGGGGAGTGGGAAGGGGCAAATGGCACTGAATCTTTCTAGGCTCCCATAGAGTGTGCGCGTGTGTTAGGGGCGGGGCTCCCTCAGGGTTCCGTGCCACAGGCTGCGCACCAGTAGTGGAGAAGGGGAAGGACCCAGCTCTTTTGCTGGCATTCACTCGGAGTAGGGTGTGGGGAGTCAGCAGTTGCTACAGCTCTGTAAGGAAGGAAGAAGGCCGCTGCTGCTTGGTGTTCATCTGGAGTAGGGAGGTAAAGTGAACAGGATTGTTTCCCAGATCCTTGCTCCTTTCCCTGGCCCTCTGCAAAGGCAGACATTTCTTAGGGCGTTTCTCTCCGCACTATTGGCAGCTCCACCTTTTGCGGCTACTCTAGCACCCAGGCCAGAATATATAGGAGGCAAAACAAACAAACCATAATGACAACAAAACCCAAAACCTCCAAAGAAACAAACAAAAAAGAGCGTTGTGTCTTGAGTTCTTATAATTCTAGTAGAGTCATCTGACCTGGGTTTTTAGCCCAGAGTTTTTCATTGCAATTAGTAAAAGTGATAGGATGGAACATATTTATTCCATCTTTTTCAGAACCAAACCCAGACTTATTTTTAAATGGAATAGAGCAAACTGAAGTTTAAATGAAAGGCAGTGTTTAAAAACAATTCCGTGGGATCAGAGGTGCAGAATCAACGTTTAGTTCTCCTTCCTATAAAGATGGTGACTTCTTTAAAAGTCATATTTACCTTCAGCGAAAACAAAACAGCTTAACACTTCTTGTCATGTTGGCTTTGTGTGTGTGACAACATAATATTATTTGAGTAAAAGGAAAGAATTTTATATAATATTTTGGACTAAGTGGCTTTGTGTGCTATTATAATATTATCTCATTTTTAACCTACTGTGAATTTTGTGATAACCTGAAAATGAAATTTACACTTCATGTATTTTGGTGTGTTGGCAAAAGTTGGTTCTGGTTGCATGAACTTTTCATTTCTTGCCTGTAGGAGATTACCTCTAATATTCACTTGCATTTCTGGCACAGTCAGCTAATCAAAATATGGAGATTACATATGCAAGGCTTTTATTATCAGTCAAAGTTCTTGGTTCTTTTATTTTTAGAACAAAAAGAGAAGTATCAACCTATTTAAATATATGCTTTAATATGTTTCTACTGACATCCTTCTTACTGTATGTAATCAGACAATGAGGCAGGCAGAAAGTAGGCAGTAAAATGACAAAACTGAAAAAAAAAAAAAGCATGCTAGAATCAATGGTTTCCAACAGGAATTTTGTCACTCGGTCTTGGAGTACTTATGGCTCATAATAGGACACCTGTTAGTCTTCAAGTCTTCTTGAAATGAAGTCTTCCTTTATATGAATTAAATGATTAACTCTACTATATATTTATGTCTAATAAGGAAGTTAATACCTCAGTTCATATCAGGTTGGTCTTCTTTATGTTGGCATCTGTTAGAGAGTTTTGAACTAACATTCTTTCCTGGCTTTTTCTCACCTCCTAGCAAACTTGCCTAACATTGATAATTAATGTCTATGTTTTTACATACATATTTTTATTGTTCTTACTGATGACATAACCAACTTTCATTAAAGTGCCCAAACCTTACTTTACTTGTAAATGCCTTCCAGGACTCTCACTAGGATTCTCAGTTGTCAGTTCTCAATGCTGGATTCCACTTTGAGTTTTTGAAATAGAATTTGAGGGTCTTAATTCATGGGCATCTCATCTGTAATAATTAAAAATACTGAATGTTGTTTTTATATATAGTGAAAATCTGTGTCTTTCCAGCTTTCTAAAGTAAAATATGACAAGTACATTACCTTACATAAGGCTAAATCAAATTCTATTAAAATTACTATATTAAAAACATTTCAGGAAATTGTTCTTTTCTGATCTCATCATAAAAAAATAGAGTTCTAGAATAGCTCTTATAAATTTAAGAGGATCTTATCCTTGCAGATCTCAACACATGTAAGGGCCTTCTGTAACTATTAAGTAATAATCATATCTATTTGAAAAGTTGATTAATGTTTGAGAGCCTGGCATCTAGCTAGAGACTTGGGATACTTCGGTGGTAGTTCAAAGTGTCCTTAAGAAAACTGGGTCTGAAATCTGCTAGTTCAGGTCTTATGAGCCAGAATTACTAGGAGCTAATGTGGTCCTTCTTGCTTGGTTCTCTTTCACTGTTGTGGGCAGGCTTTCATACAAAGACACCTCCAGGGAACAAATTAGGCTCCCTGGTTTCATTCTTTCACTTGTAGCTTAAGTTTCATTTTGTTAAATAATCCTACTGGTATCCTTGGGAACTTGGAAATCTGGTGTTAAAATACTGCACTTAAAATCCTAGAGCAGTGTTCATTGCAATTTCCCCTTTGGAGGGTTATTTGAACCAAAGATTCACTGTTTGTTTTCCAAGTTAGTTATTTTGTTTGCTATTTTTAGGAGTGATACCTTCAGGACTGAATATATTTCCATAAAGTGTGTATTCAACAAAGATGCCACGTAATTTCAGTTCTACCCAGCATTAAATGACTACTGGATTTAAATAGTTGTAAAATTGCTGAATATTTTCCTGAGTACAAATATGAATATTGATAATGTGGAATCTAACAGTTTCCTAGATGACTCCAATATCAGAGGGAATGAAGACGCATTTTTCCTCCCACCGCAGAGACAAACGCCTACCAGACTGGCTCCTTGCATCTTATGAAGGTGCTTGATTTAAACTAATACTTTTAAAATTAAAATACTTAAAAACATAATTGAAAAATCTGTGTAATTCAGCCCACTAAAGTCATAGACTCTTTCAAATCCATTAAAATTTACACAGAAATGACAGTATCCCCTTCAACCTATATTACAAAGCTGTAATCCTCAAGACAGTCTGGTACTGGCACAAAAACAGACACACAGATCAATGGAACAGAATAGAGAATCCAGAAATGGACCCTCAACTCTATGGTCAACTGATCTTCGACAAAGCAAGAAAGAATATCCAATGGAAAAAAGACAAGTCTCTTTAACAAATGGTGTTGGGAAAACTGGATAGCCACAAGCAGAGGAATGAAACTGGACCATTTTCTTAACACCACACACAAAAATAGGCCCCAAATGGATGAAAGACCTAAATGTGAGACAGGAATCCACCAAAATCCTAGAGCAGAACACAGGCAGCAACCTCTTTGACCTCGGCTGCAGCAATTTCTTGCTAGACAGGTCTCCAGAGGCAAGGGAAACAATGGCAAAAATGAACTATTGAGACTTCATCAAGATAAAAAGCTTCTGCACAGCAAAGGAAACAGTCAACAAACTTAAAACGCAACCTACAGTAAGGGAGAAGATATTCACAAATGACATATTAGATAAAGGGCTAGTATGCAAGATCTATAAATAACTTATCAAACTCAACACCCAAAGAACAAATAATCCAATCGAGAAAAGGGCACAAGACATGAACAGACATTTCTCCAAAGACATTCGGATGGCCAGCAGACACGTGAAAAAATGCTCTATGTCACTCGGCATCAGGGAAATACAAATCAAAACCACAATGAGATACCACCTCACACCAGTCAGAATGGCTAAAATTAACAAACAGGAAATGACAGATGTTGGCAAGGGTGAGGAGAAGGGGGAACCATCTTACATTGTTGGTGGGAATGCAAGCTGGTGCAGCCACTCTGGAAAACAGTATGGAGGTTCCTCAAAAAGTTGAAAATAGAGCTTCTCTACAACCCAGCAATTGCACTACTAGGTATCTACCCCTAGGATACAAATGTAGTGATCCAAAGGGTCACCTACACCCCAATGTTTATAGCAGCAATGTCCACAATAGCCAAACTATGGAAAGAGCCCGGATGTCCATCAACAGATGAATGGATAAAGATGTGGGGTGTGGGTGGGTGTGTATGTGTGTGTGTGTATATGTGAAACTCTGATGGAATACTACTCAGCCATCAAATAATGAGATCTTGCCTTTGTAATGACGTGGATGGAACTAGAGGGTAAGCACAGTAAGTCAGTCGGAGAAAGACAATTATCATATGATCTCTCTCAGATGTGGAATTTAAGAAACAAAAGCATAGGATCATAGGGGAAGGGAGGGAAAAATAAAACTAGATGAAATCAGAGAGGGAGGCAAACCATAAGAGACTCTTAATCATAGGAAACAAACTAAGGGTTGCTGGAGTGGAGGGGGGTTGGGGGATAGGGTAACTGGGTGATGGACATTAAGGAGGGCATGTGATATAATGAGCACTGGGTATTATATAAGACTGATGAATCACTGAACTCTACCACTGAAACTAATAATACACTATATTAATGTATTAATTATATGTTAATTTAAGTTAAAAAATTTAAAAAGACAGTGGAAAATGCTATCAGATTTGAGTGGGAAATGATTTTAAATAATAGTTCTGCATATAGTTAATCTATCAAATTTGACAAATAAATACATTTTAAAGATATAAGGACAAAGAAGATTTACAAATCATCCCTACCCACTATGAATAAATGATGCTTGGAATATTACAAAATGTGAAAAAAATGCAAGAGAAATAATACCATAAGACAAGAAGGCATCATCCTGAGTATGAACTACAAGGATGGTCCTCCACCTTGTACAAACATTAGAATCACATCTGGAGCTCTTAAAAGTACTACTATCCAAAGGAGAAGATCATCTGGGATGCTGGTAATATTCTATTTCTTGGGCTATAAGTACACAGATATGTTCACTTTGCAATGTTTAATCACAAAAAATACATATGCCCAATTTCCACCCCAGACTTACTAAACCAGAAAATCAGGGGGTTGAGTCCAAATGCAGGCATTTTTTAAAAGCTCCTTTGGTTATTATAATTTGCTTCCAAAATGGAACCACTGCCCCCAAAAGAAGCTAAAATGCAAATAAATTTTTTGTGACCCCATAATAGAGATTGTTAATCATGCTCCTTATTTCATAGTATATTAAAAACCCTCTCGTTTTATTCATTTTTTAATTGATGCATTCCTTTATTGTCACCTCTTACTCTTATTCTCCATTCTTCCCCAAACCATGCTTTTGTGTTTAGTGTATATCCTTTTGTTTGTATGTTTTTCATCAAATATATATTGTGTGTGTTTGCAATTTTAACTGATTTAAAAGGTATTTTGTTCGATAGCTTATGCTGTTACTTGAGATACCTACTGTCCAATATGATAAATCAAGAACTAGAACAGTAGTTTAACAATCTATTATATAATGTTTAACACCAAAATGAACTACAAAACAAAAACTATTTTTAAAATATTTAATTTTAGAGAAAAAAAAACTGATCAAGGAAATAGAGGTCTTTCTTTTTATGAGACATTAATTTTCAAGATGACTTCTTTTTCAGAAAGATCAAATTATTTTACTTCGGGGGGGCATGTAGTACCACTGTGGCCCATTGTAAGTAATACATGTTTAGTTACTATTCTGCTTGTAAAATTTTGAGTATTATAAAACTTTTGGTTTCAAAAAAAAAAAAAAAAATGACAGTACCCCAGAAACAACAAACGACAAGCATTTACCAGGCCTGTTACCCTGTAGTCTCTATTACCCTATTATCTATATTTATACAGATATTCCTCAACTTGAGAAAGAGGTTACATCTTGCTTAACCCTATCGTAAATTGAAAATACCATAAACTGAAAATGCATTTAATACACCTAAGCTGCCAAACATCATAACTTAGCCTACCCTACCTTAAATATGCTCAGAACAGCCACATTAGCCTACAGCTGGGCAAAATCATCTAACACAAAGAAGACTTTATAATAAAGTGTTGAATATCTCATGTAATTGATTGAATGAAAAACAGAATGGTTGTGCAGGTACGGAGTGGTTCTAAGTGTATCAGTTTACTGGGTAATCACTGACTGGGAGCCCAGTCCCAGTATCACAAGAAAGGATTTTGTACTGCATATGGCTAGCCTGAAAAAAGACCAAAATTCAAGATTTGACGTATAGTTTCTCCTGAACATGTATCGCATTCACACCATCCTGAAGACAAAAAGTCATAAGTTGGAATCGTTGCGCACTTTTGGCGAGACAGTTACCTCTCAGGTTGTATCGTTTTTTCAGTTCTTGACTGCCAGTTAATCACGGATGCTTTATGGATTTGTATGTGGAGGAAATATATGAAAGTGGCTTTTGATATTTTTACCCCTGTAGGACATTTGTTCGGCTTCTGTCCCTTAAATGTTGCCAAGACATACTCTGATGCTTTCCTTGTTAATGATTCAGTTGTTGAAATCGTAATTTGGCATGTAACTATTATTTGTGGAGCCAACATAGAAAACTGTCTCTCTCCCTTTATGGCATCTTTTTAATGCTGATAGATTAATATAATATTTTATCCACTATAATAATGAACCTCATTTACAGATGACATAAAGTTCTGGTAAATGATTATGTTGTTCACAGATGTTTCAGATTCTGTTGACTACTAGGCAAAAAATGTGAAACTGTGAACTCTGATATTGTAGAGAACTGTGTTATATATTACTTCTGAGTTTAAAATACTCTGCCTGGGGGCGCCTGGGTGGCTCAGTCGTTAAGCATCTGCCCTCGGCTCAGGGCGTGGGATCGAGCCCCATATCAGGCTCCTCTGCTGGGAGCCTGCTTCTTCCTCTCCCACTCCCCCTGCCTGTGTTCCCTCTCTCGCTGGCTCTCTGTCAAATAAATAGATAAAATTTAAAAATAAATAAATAAAAATACTCTGCCCATGTGGAAAACCAGTCAGCATTTTCCCATCCACTTCTAAGCATACTAACACTGAGGATGGAAACATGGCGAAATTAAAACAACAAGGTGAAAGAAGGGCAGACTAGAAGATCTGGTGTTTGATTTAGTTAGAATTATAGTTATACTGGTTAGGTGACAAAATACCTGGATGATCAATTTTTTTAAATAGTAATTTGAACAGACACTGGCATTTTAAAAACTAAGGTAGAGAGGCTCATGGCACCAGTGAAAACTCTTATAATAAATTTTTTTTTTTTTTTTGACAATCAAAACTCTGGTTAGATAGGTAAAAGTTTTTCTCTACCCATAAAGGGCATCCTAAATCAGAATTCTAGCTTTGGGCCTACCAAGTCTCTACCCTATCTGCTATAGACAAAATATTCTCTTCCAAAGACTGTGACTGACTATACCAGTATAAATCTCTGGCAATAAAATTTGTCTCTAAGCATATGGACCTAAACCATAAATAAAATCTTAACAAATGGGAAAGCTGTTGAAAGCACTTTGAGAGTTCAAATTGAAGCACTGGAAGGAGATAGTGTTGTATGGTTTGTGTAGTTGGTGTTTTGCAGAAGCTTTTTAATGAGGCCCAACTAATGGAAGATGAGGTGCACATCTCTGTCTCAGCAATGAAGTTAATAAAATGTATAGCACAAAAATCATTTATTTAGTACATACTATCCTCAGCAGTATGAGAGTCAAAAACTATGTGGACGGCAACTCTTACAACTCAGTCCTTCAGTGTGGATGGTAACAAGAGGATATAGGAGATGTTGATGTCTCCGTTTCATTAGGGGCTGTGTAAGGCAGTGCACGGAGTTTGTACCAAACAGTCTGGTAGTTCACCGAGTCTTCCAGGAGCTCAGAGAAGAGCCAGCTCATTTTCAACTTGGCATAATTAAAAGAAAGAATTCATGGAAACTTTGGGGACTTGAAAGTGGCACGTCCTAGATTGTGTTGGTTTTTCTCCTATCTCTCTGGCTGTGCCTTGCATGTAGCCTAGATGTTGGCGTTCCTTGAAGTTTTCACTCCTCTCACTGCTTTCCCCTTAAATAATCTAACCTATGTCTATAGCTTTTATTACCATCTACACATTTAATGATATTCAAATGTGCACCTCCAGATGAAGACTCCCATCAGATTCAACTGCCCCGACTCAAGATATCTCAAAGGTGCTTCCATGGAACATCTCCAAGACTTAATACATGGTCATTCCTTCCAAGTGTAGCCGTCACTAGTATTTTCTGGCTAAGAAAATGGCACCATTATCCAATCAGCTGTTCAAACCAAAAAAACACAGAATCATCCTTAACTTCTCTACCTTCTTCTTGCACCATCCAATTTATCCAATGGTCTACTATGGCAGCCTCATGGGCGATTTCAACAAACTGTAATACTCACCCTTAACGATGTTTATTTGTTCTCCACAATGAACCCAAAGTAAAGTTTGTTTTTCAAAATACACTCTGAAGTAAAAGAAGCCAGACTGAAAAGACTACATACTCAGGATTCCAGCATTCTGAAAAAGGACTTTGGAGACTCTGAGAAGATCAGTGTTTGCCAAGGGCTAGCAGGAAGTAAGAATATATAAGCAGAGCACAGGAGCTTTTTTTAGGGCAGTGAAACTAGTCTGTAAAATGTAATATAATGGTGGACACGTCATAAAACCCATAGAATGTATAACACCAAGTGTGAACTCTAATGCAGACTACAGACTAAAGTGAGAATGACATGTTGATGTTGGTTCGTCAGTTCTAACAAATTCACCACTCTGGTGAAGGATTTTGAGAGCGGGGGAGGCAGCACATATATGGGGGCAGGATATATGTGACAATTCTCCATGCTTTCCACTCAATTTCGCTGTGAATCTAAAACTACTCCAAAAAATAAAGTCTATTAAAGAAAATCTTGTATCTCAACTCCCGAAAGTGCTTTATTGCCTTTCCAGTGTTACTAAAATAAATTGGAAATCCTTAGCACAGCCCCTCTCTACCTCTGCTCTTTCTTTTCCTCTGCTCCTTTCTCAGTCTTGCTCTCTGCTTTCCTGCCACATTAATCTCTTTCAGGTTTGAATGGTTTGTGCCAAGTCCTTCCTCAGGGCTTTGCCCCCCCCCCCCCCCTTGCCTAATCATCCTCTACTCATCCTGTAGACCTGAGCTCATTGTCGCCTCCTGAAGTCTTCTCTGAGACTGGTATTTATCCTTCTGCATTTGTCATGTATTTCCTTAGAAAAACCCAGGGTTTTGGGGGGCTGCTTTTGCTATGGCTTTCATACAAAAACGAGGCTAGTCCTCCAGAGCCTTTATCACTTTTATATTTAGACATTCATAATAAAAAGTACTCGTGATTGTTTATTAATATTGCCTTCGTCCATTAGACTGTAGGCACCCCGAGACAGTGCTCCACCTGTTTTTGCTCACCACTGAGCCTAGTGCTGTGGTTGGAACAGAGAAGGATTTAGTAACCATTTGTTGAAAGAATAAGAAGTGCCAAATGAGCTGTTTGCCCACTGTTTTCTCTAGCTATTAGAGATCTGCAGTCACTGAAAGACCAATCACTGTCTCAGAAGAGGACATTTTGAACAATCATTTTTAAAAGTACCATCACGGCAGAAATGTTTTTTAACCCTAAGCTTCTGTATTTCATGTGGTTACTCTGTGGGTTCTTGTGATTCCAGATAGATCGCTGCTTTGTTCTTTAAGATATTTAGAGCTTAGGGTAAGAAGTATGAAAATGATTCCCTGACAGGGGTGATTATCTGATGTCAGGGCTTCATGCCATGCCCAACCTTTTCTTTCAAGTCAGAAAATCCTCTCTGGATGGGTGGTCACTCAACAAAAGAAATGCTCTGTTCATTGCTCAGTAACAGATACAGAAATAAAATCACTGTTTAGTCATGGGGCTGCCTTGGATTTCTCTGGACAGTATGCTTATGGTAGCCAGCACTAAAGCCCAATCACCATGAGGTCATCTGTTTTCGGATGTCCATTGCAATTTGTTCCCATGGAGTATCCACTGCATAGTTGCCCCGACTTCATTAATGAACAAGTGAGATGAAGAAACAATTCCCTTACAGGTAAACAAAGCAATTTGTCTTAATTACAGTTAGCCTTCAGTGACTACCACGGGGGTCCTAACAATTCACTCACCCCAGTTATAATGATAGGAATTGTGAATCAGTGGTAATTTCCACACAGGCAGCTGTAGGTTTTAGGTTTTGACTTCTCTGACATGTATCTTTCTCCCCATGGAAATACATACATACACACATACATACATACATACGTGTGTGTATACATATATATATTCTTATATATGTACACATATATTTTCTAAATTAATGCTTTTCCTTATTACAGTCAGTCCTTTCCCATGGCACTGTGGCCGACTGCGCTGTTGTTGGCAAGGAAGATCCTTTGAAAGGTCATGTCCCCTTAGCACTCTGCGTGTTGAGAAAAGGTGAGAAATCTTTGTCCTCCCTGAGTGTTTGGGCCCTGAATGATTAATGAAGGTTAATTCAGTGCTTATCATCTGAACTTTCTCCCTAGATATAAATACAACAGAGGAACAAGTCTTGGAAGAAATTATAAACCATGTTAGACAGAGCATTGGCCCTGTGGCTGCTTTTCGAAATGTAGTGTTTGTCAAACAGTTACCCAAAACGAGGTCTGGCAAAATTCCCCGGTCAGCTCTGTCTGCCCTTGTCAACGGCAAGCCGTATAAGGTAAATTATCAAAAATGTTTAATGCCAGTTTCTGAAACTTTTCTCCCCATTTCTTTGGCATTAACATTTTTTTAATGTTAAGGGGGAAACTGCACATCCACTCTCTAGGAATGAGGATTGTGGAAACACAGAGTAATTAACACCATATGCTTCGAGATTATAGGTACCAGTGTATGGAAGTACTTTTACTATTAGTAAAAATGTCACTTACATTCAAACAACTTGTGGGAACTCATTCTTACTGAATTAAAGACACAACTTCCTTCATTGTGGTCATTAATGTCTATTACTGAATGAGAAAGTGAACAACCGAGGCTGGTTATACATGCTTGAACAGTTCTAACTGATGCATATATGCTAATTATTTCTCCTGCTTGGAGTGAAAATTGTTTTGGCAAGCATCAGGCTAAGTCAAGTGTATATATTCTTTAAATTTTTTTGCACTTTATACATGCAGAGATATACATGTCTTTAATCCTCAAGATCTCACAGAAGGTGATGCCGCAGTAAACTGTAGTTGTAAATGCAAAAAAAAATTCTAGAGAGGCACATAGAAAGGCTCATTAGAGCAATTCTAGAGAAAGTACCACTTAGGACCTATAGTTTTGCTAACTGAACAGTTTATCACTCTAGGAGACTATATATACATTCTCAAATGTTAAATTTGGTGTCCCCTTTCTTTGAATGTTTCTATGTGCTTTTTATAAGAAAATGGGGATACGGTATTGCAGGTAATTGTTTAATTATAGAGAGATGGAAGGGGTTCAAGGAAGAGCATTCATCTGACTTGTATTTTCTTTCCAGATAACACCTACGATTGAAGACCCCAGCATTTTTGGGCACATAGAAGAAGTGCTGAAGCAGTCATCATGACTTTTGTTTCTTAATTTTGAGTCCATTTGAATCAATTTTCTAATTGGAGTCAAATTTTTGGAATTATTTCCCATAAATACTTAAATAGAAATTACTTGCAAACTGAAATATGAATTGTAAAGCTTGGTCTAAGAAACAGTACTTGAGGACTAGTGAAAGACCTGTGCCTTCTGTCTGATTAGACCCAATTGGCATCTTTTTAAGTTGCCTATAACACGGCTCCTTATAGGTTGTCTAGCACTTTAAGAAAAATATATCTAATGTATGATTTTTAAAAATTGACCCCCCCAAATATTTTAATTGAAAGAGACACATTAATATAGAGCTACTTCCTGAAATGAGGAATCTGTAGCTTTGACCACAAACCTAAAACTCAAGTTGAAGTCAGAAAATAATTATAATTTTTCTTACAGAAATTCTGAATATTTTCTAATATTCTTGAGATGTCCCCATGCATGGTTATTTTAAATGAAATCGATTAACATGGGAGGTCTTAGGTAATCATCTAGACCGCTGATTTTCTGGATAGGAGGATCTGTCTCGTCATACATTTCCTGAGGGAAGGTTGGATACCAGAGTACAGCTCTGCCTTAGGTCATTTGTACTTAGTCAAGGGAAATCACATGCCTGACAGATCCTAGAGGTCATTTAATCCAATCTCTTTGTCATGGAGATGAGAGCTGTTTGGAGTTCCTCCTGTCTCAGGTTCTTAGTTGACCGTACACTTAATGATTCCAGCTTCCTATAAAAACAAACAAATGACACACAAATGGGGTAAAACTGACAAGGAAAGTTCTTAAGGAAGAAATGTGAAACTTTATACATTGTGCTAGAGACCAGGAGTTTTTAAGAAACCCCAAATCTAGATTTTTATGTGAAATCTCGAATTTTTAAACAATAACTCACTAAAAAAATATTGTGACATCCAAACACATCTTTCCATTTAATCTTATAGAAAATGATTGAGAAATTAAGAAAAGTAATTGAAAACGAGTCTTTGTTACTAAGCTTATGGTAATGTGCCAATTAGCCAGAGTAGCTTGATATAGATTGTTAAATGTGTGATTTACTTAGGATTACTTGGGATTCTATATGATATCAGTTATCAAAGAATACATTTAAATAAAAAAATATACCATGCCCACTGAGTCTTTGATGGTGCTCAAAGTATTTCCCAATCTTTCAGTCCATTAGGAACATTACTTCTAAGAGCAGCCGTCCTAACGTAATAGTCTGGGCACATGAAATGTATGTGAGAGATAACACGTAAGAGCTTATTTACTTGTTTGTTTCATAAAAATTACAACCAGTATAAGACATTCTGAAAATGATAGCTTTTTTTGGACCATAGGCTGTATAAATAAATGGCTTCTCAAAGGAAAGTCCTATTTGCTTCAATCGGCTTCTTGATTGTTACACCTGAAAAAATATAGTCAGCTAACCATTCTTTTTAATTATTTTAGTAGCCTGAATTAAACCAACTAGACAGACATTCAACTTATAATTTGAAGCCGTCGGTTCCTTAAAGTGACTCTTCTATTGGGTACATTTTACTCATAATCACAACTGTAATCTTAACGAATAATACATTTTTAATGTTTAAAATGTATTACCTTATTTTTTCATATAAGATTCAGTTAATTTGAAATGGCAAATTCTTTGGCAGAATGCATATCATCGTTCATTTGCAAAAGGTATAAACAAAGGCATGTGTGAAGGGTACATCTGTAGAATCTCTTGCACATTTTTCCTGTAAATCAATTCTGAAGGGACACGTTAGCAATCAGGCTTGAGTTATTTTCCAGTTGAGTGGGATTGGAAAACAGTGCATGAGCCTGGACAGGAAGTACTGTTACTTTCATGTGACTGAAAGTGGGGCAAGAAAGATACACCTGAATTGTTGATTGCCTAAAATCTGGGAGGAAAAAAAAAAAGAATTTTCTTTTTCATACTTACCATAACGCACTTTCACTAGATTGTACCTAAAATATTCTGGATTAAATGTATATTTAAAAATAACAATACAATGTTACTAAAAATATAATCTTATTTAAATGTGCTGAAATAAAGTCCACATGGCCTTCTTTTGATATCTTCATGGAATTTTTTACTGTAAGACATTGGAAAGATTTAAAGATGTTCTTTTAAAATCTATGCAAAAGTGTTTTCCAATTGAGTTATTTTGCTCAAGACGATACATTAAATATATAAAAATTAGATCTGCTTTACATTTCAAGAGGACTTTTATTTATATAAAATTGTATTTGAGAAGGCTCTCATCGTTACAAATGTCAAAATTCATAAGTTGATAGATGGTCAGAAGGAAAAATACTGAGATTCTGAGCTTATTAATCCATTAAATGGAGTTTAGAATCTGGCAGAAATTATACGTTGAGTATTTTATACTTTTTTTGAGGAAATAGGTAGAATCTTTTTATCTCTATACATTAGACTCTATTATAGATAGAGTATATATAATATATATAATATATATATAATATCATAGTTTCTATATTACATTTCACTTCCTTAAGTCAAGATCCCCATGATCAGATGAGCTTAGAAAGCTCTTTCCCATTGTTTCTGCTTGGGCAACATTTCTAGAAAATTTAAAATCACCTTCATAAGCAAGTTTAGTGCTCCCTCTTGTGGCAGACTCACTGTTGAAGATAAATATTAGATTGAGAGTCACTAAAAGGAAAATTTGCATTATGGTTTAAGTAAATTGTTAAACATTACGTGACTAGAAAACAAAGATTAAACAGAGAACTGGAAGTATTTTTTTTTTTATTGACAATGGAGAGGGTTCTGTTACCATTACCTTTTGACTGAATCTGTTAAACAAAAATAGACATCAAAACAAATGTAATGTACGTGCAAACATAGCAAATTAAATACAAAAAGGAAATTACTAATGACAGGTCTTGCGCTTCATAAGATCAAGCAGCAGAAAATCAGCAGTTAGATAAATGGTATTATTAAATAGGTTTTACTTTGAAATCTCCCATATAAACAAAGAATAAACAACAGTAACACCACCAAATAAAGCCACAGGGAAGAGATTACTCTTCTATACTTTTATACACTATATATGTTAATCATTCTGTCTTTCATTTATTTCCTCTGATAAAGACTGACTTCAGGGAAGTCGCAACAAGGCCATCTTGGCTAGAAGCTTATAACATTACACAAGTCTGGCTAATGCCCTGTTACACTGACAAAAGGGAAAGGTTTCTGGGTTTTGTCTTTTTTTTTTTTTTTCAATGGAAATGAGCCTCAGACTCTGCAGTGGTTGACATTCACTGAACAGCGCTGGCTGGCGGTTCAAGATATCTGATGAACATGTGGTTCTTTGTAAAGAAGTTTTTTTTCTTTTTTTTCTTGGTCCACAGGTAACAAGAGAAGATAATGTTTATTCCTTATAAATTTTTTTTTTAATAATTGCTTTTGACTCCTGTAAACAGTTTAGCTCTGTTTTGTATTGAAAAGGAGATCGAGCCATCACAGTGCTATTTCTAAAGATATAGGACATCCCTGATTGCCTTTGAAAGATTATTTTTGGCTCCAGTTCCAGGTTAAATCATTCCTTTTTACATGATCAGAGGCAGGTTTTCAGCTTTAAGTATTGACAGACTTGAAGGAGAAACATATCGATTTGACTGTTACAATTCAAAAACTGTAAAAATGGTGCAATGGTAAAATACAAACAGTACTTGGAATTGTCAAATGTTTGCACTCGAGACTCCATGAACCATATATTTTATTTTTTTTAAAAATCATATTTATATCCATTTACATAAGACTTACACATTTAAAAAGAAATACACAGTAATACATAAATGCCTAGTATATTACAATAAAACATGAAAAAACAAGTGGCTCCATTTCATAAAAGCATCTGTTGTACAGAATTTATGATGTGGATGGTGCTTATTATTCAAATGACTTAAGCATTTTCTTACAATTGTAGTAAACTAATCAAACTTAGTATCTGACTCCCCCCAGATCACATTTTCAGCTTGATAAGCCATTACTTATGGTTGTGTCCTTAGAATTCAGTCTTCACAAAGGTTTTCACTGTTCGTCTTCTGAGATGGTAGTGCACTTTAGGTAGAGTAGACGGAAAAGACATCTAAAATATTTAATGCACAGCGTTAGTCTACCGACAGCTCCCAGCTTGGACAATCCCCCTCTGACACCATTGGTGATCTCCATGCAGCCTGCCTACGTCTGCCCTGGGAGTCCGTGGACAGGATGCCAGCTAGGATCTGACCGAGAGCTTAGGTAATTAACATTTGCTCTTGCCGGATTTTGTGCAGGCCAACTTAGTAAATGATGAGATTCGCTCAAGTTTGCGGAAAGCATGGCGGTAAATAGAAACAAAGGTATTCACAGAAAATGTGAGCAGTCCTTTTGAAAAATTTAGAGCTTGCTCATCAGTGAGTTTGGTTGAGTTGACCTATGCATGGAAGAGAGTCATATTCTAGTTCATATCTTTCAGAGCTCTTAAAAAGACACCTTTGTTTAATTGTGATGAAAACAATGGTAATAAATGACGTATGTTAAAGGATCTGTATCAGAGCTGTGGCATCACTGATTCTTTCCTGTCATAAGGAACTTAGGAAAAGCTCACAATTTCTTTTCCTGACACAAATGCAACACTAAATGATATGTTCTGAATTCTCTTAATAACAAAAGTGCTAACAGAAATTGGTTGTCCTAGATTAGGTTGTTGTAAATAAATACCTTTACCTCATTTAATGGTGAAAACTAGGAAATGTGAACTAGAATGCCATGCACAAAATACAGACTGCAAATAGTTAAAGAGTAATTCTACCCATCAGTCAGGAACTAAGAAGCAAGCACTACTCAACATATTAAATGGTCATTTGTAAATTAGTGAAGTATTCAGTTCCTGGGGAAATTATCATGTTATGTGTAGAAGCTATTACAAACAGTATTTTGGAAAGCCTCTTATTTAGCCAAATCATTACATACTTTAGATCATGCCTAATTAGATGCCAAATTGTATACCATAATTAAATTTTTAATGTTAGGTTTTACATTCTGAAATTAAATCTCTTATCAGAAAGCTTTTTGTTTTATCAGCAGCTTCAAACAGTGACCCAAATAAGGCAGCATACCAGCTCCCATATTAGGCCCCAAAGACCAACAATAAATTGCATGGAGCTTTTAGTTCAAGGCAATGAATAAAGAGCACAAGATGAGCTGTTCCTCTGCCTGTAACTGCTTCCTCTCCCCACCCCTGTGCACACATCGGCTTCTAAATATGGCTCTAAACATATGTTTCTAAAATATTAATTTATTATAAATGGTAAATATTTTGGTAAAACTCAGTTTTAGCTTAAAAAAGTTTCATGAGCACTTGAAATTTATAATCCAGGAAATCAGTCTAACTACCGACAGCTTTTCAGTCAAACTCCATTTATATATGGACTTGGAAGTAGATTCCATCAGGTAGGTATTTCTCTTAATACAGATGCTTGCTACCTTACCATTATTTATGAAGGTTTTGTCCTATTTGCCATTCTTATAATTTCACTTTGTTCCTACCCTGTAAGCCCCAGCTACTTAAAACTCATATTTGTTCTCAACAAATATAAATCGCATCGATGAAAAACAACATGCTAAAAGTTCAAAATTTTCAGTTATCCTTTTGTTTTTAATAATAAATCACCTCTAAGTCATTTTCCTGCCTCTGCTACCATTTGACTCTGTGTACCTACTAGAATCACTCTCTGCTTACTTCAGCTTCCCCTACCTAAAATATTCACTTAGAAGTGTGTTATTCTGAAAGTGCCGAACTGTCCTCCGTAAAATGCTAGGTGCGTCCACATATAATGCTACTCCAAAGTAGGTGACGGTGGCCGGGGCTGCGACCTGCTGATGTGTAATAAGAGAGTGACAGGCCTCCAACGGCGGGACCTCACATCAATCGGAGCGGGCACAGGGTGATCAGAAAGACTAGATTAAGAGCTACGATATTAAGGTTTGTCTTCTACCTTCTAGCAATCAGAAAGGGTTATCTCCCTTCTGGACTGCTAGGCCATCCCAAAGAGTATCGTGTATATTTACTAGTCTATGTAGGTCCCGCTTTTGGGTTGTTTGGTGTTTGTCAGCCAAGGAAAGCTACTCACAGCAAGTCAGTGCTGCCTCCTTTGAGTGGCGTGTCAACATGAGTATGTGCGAACAGTGGAGTTGTCTAACCTCTGCAGTCTTGATGAAGCAACTGCAAACGGAGAAAAGTGCTTTAGAGGAACTTAGATGGTCGAGCACAAAATCTCAGATGAGAAAGACGATCCCCTGCGTAAAGGGATCCTGAACATATCAGTAGACCTTCTTTCTTTCAGACATAAGCCACTCATATCCCTTCCCACTAGACCAAGTTACTAATGAAAATTCATTCCACTGTGATTCAGCTGTGCTTTCGAGTTGTTGTGTATTCCTTCTTAGACGAAGCCTGTAACAAAAGCAGCTCCCCACGGTGCTTCTGTTTTTGAAGCAAAGGTTGCTCCCAAAGAATTCAGTATAGTGGATTTTTTTCTCCAAGTATTGAAGAGCTTCTTCACTAATTTTAATCACATTAAATTCCTCATGAATTTTGTTAAAATGTTCCATAATATTAACAAGTTAGAAGACATGTAGATCAGAGATCATGGTTTAAATTGGAACTAATTTTAAGGGCCATGATAGCTATAACCTTGAAAAGAAATAATGACTCTAGGCAATTGTCTTAATAAAGAGAGTGGGACTATATATATATATATATATATATATATATATATATATTTTTATGCCTAACAAATAGAAATAACTTTGTGACTACTATTTCAAAGTGGTCTCGCCTTCAGAATGGCTGTTTTCCTTTGTGAAGTATGTAACACAAGTCTAATGTCCACAGAAGGAAATAATACTAACTGGGAAATTACTATTGGCTTTGTGTTTGTTTAATTCTCTTCTCATAGTTGTGCTTGTTTATTTAAGGCCTTCTGCCTTGGTCAGAGGTGAAAATATCTGAATAGTCTGGGTTTCTAAGACAAAATATAAAACTCACAATATTCAAACACGTAGGGTGACCACACAGTTAATTTCCATCCACTAAGGACCATTAGTCCAAATCCAACCTCTAACTAAAGAAATTACTTTGAGAATAGAAGAGTAAAGAAACACAAATCATGCAGATGAGTATTGTTCTTCCTAGATGTGGACATTAGCCAAAATTGTCCTTTTAAGGATTTTCTAAATTCTTTTTAAAAATGTGAACGAGGTGCCATGGGTTCATGCATTAGCCATTTACAAGAGTCTGGTTTTTGATGAAAGCAAAGTAAACTTCAAGCAGAGCAAACCAACTTAAGAATTCCAGAAAGCTATGCAAGGTCAGAGAATGATACTAGCATTTGCTAAACTGTTTTTTTTTCTTTCTTTTTTTTTATTTTATAAGCAGAAATGCAAAACTACTGTACCATCTGTTGTCATTTTCCTCGATTGCCCAGATGTTGTGGTTAACCTGAATCCAGCCGGCAGTGTTTCTGAGGACCCAGGCATCATGCTGATTCCATGTACCTCACGGGGGGGAAACTGTCTTCTCCATGTTGACCCGCGCCTGAAATTCTTGTCATCACTCTGCCAATACAAAATTATAATTTGATGCGATAACAAGTAAACTAGTCCAGGTACTTAAAACTGTGTGCTTAGAAACATGTAGTTTTGATGATTTATATTCAGTCTGTAAAGCATACATATGGAATATTGTGCTTTATTCTGAGTGTTCTACTGATTCCAAAATGATAACACACAGATTTGCAACAGAAACATTTTTATAAAAATGGTCCTGTGACTTCAAATCTAAGATTTGTTATCTACAAAAGTAAATAGTTTTGAAAATCTAAAGTGAAACCCCAAAAATTTTCTCTGAAAAGAATATTAGCTATTCTTTGTTACACTTCAATCCAAACTCATTTTACTGTATGAGATGACATATTTAGTTTAACAAGTGTTAGCCAAACTGCATTTGCCTCACAAATTTGAAGAACCACTTTATAAATTTTACTTTTATGTAAACAAGAGAAAGGGGCAAGCTATATTTGATATAGCCTGGATCATATGAGATACTATAGCCTATAGTTTGTGTAAGAAACTCTAAATTTGTCATTTGTCAGATTTCAGCTGATACTGAATTAACCTGTAGTTTACTGAAAAACCTGTGCAGCCCGGAAACTATCCTTTTAATAAATCCATGTGCTCCTTAGATGCCACTAAAAGCATATTATAATTCTGGTTGCTGTTTTACAAGTGTTAATTCTCGTTGCTGATTCTGTTATATCATAATGATACATTCTCTTCCCTCTCTGTGCATACACAAAGTGTCTGCTCAGATACAATGAACTTTCTCTAAATTCGTAAGGAGTGATATGTAACCTAATGTCTAACTAGTATTGTTCTTTATTAAACACAAATTATTCTTTGTGTCAAATTCTAAGGAATATATTAATCATCATACATAGATCTTATCTTCTTTTATCATTAAGTTTCTTATGTAGGCAATGGCTGTCTATTCCCTGAAGTTACAGCTCAGTATGTGGTGCTGACCCTCCTAGCCCAGGTGACTTCATTTTGGCGTATGGAATAATAGATCAATATTTAGCTCAAATTATCATCGTTATAAATGAGTAAAATATAAGGTATTCTTCATCATAGATTGCTAATTTAATTGACATTCAGAGTCATTTTGGAAAAGAAAATAATTTATGAAATTTTATACACACACACACACACACACACACACACACACAATGTATCCATTTGCTACTACTGTATCCATTGTTCTACTAGAATCCTTTTTATCCAAATCTAAATTTTGGTTAGATTAGGTAGCCATTTTACAATTTAAGAGATGTCTGCTTGTCCTTTTTCTTAGCTGCCAGGTTCCACATGGTCCTAGAATTCCAAATGTTTATAAATAAAGAAAAGGAACAGAATTTCACAGTTGTGGCCTCTCTGATTTCTTGAATTTTGACACAGTTGTTGCATAAAGATAGATATTCTTAGTTCTACTAAACACTACATTACATTGTAGGGATATACAATTCCTATAAATGTATGGGTTAAGGACTGAAAAATAAGCAAGCTGAGGATTTAAATAATGACTCCTTTTGCTCTTTTAATTCGGTGTTACAGCAGAAAGTTAATAGGACCTACAAGCGACAACATCAGAGGAAAAAGTTTCCATGAGGCGAGGTTAAAAGATACCCACTTAATTGAAGTCCAAGTCTATAGAAGCACATGAGCACTTCTCAAATTCTTTTAGTGGAAGCTGAATGTCATCAGCCCCAGAAACAAGTACGCTCTGGTTCTGGGTAAGTTGTTTAGCTATTTTTGTTCACACTCAAAAAAATAAAAAACAAAACAAAACAAAAAACAACAAAAAACTAGGACAAAAGAGACTACAGGTTTTGAGTAATAAAATCATGTGCCATGTTTTTAACAATAAGAAAAAGATGCAGCATACCTTAAAGGCAGATAGTCACATTCCATTTAGACCTTTCTGCTTATTTATTACTTTCAGAAAGCAACACTAACTCTCTACCTGGCTCCTTTGGGTCAATCCACATTTTAAAATATAGCAATAGGACAGATCTTTAATAATTTTTATTAAAATTCCTTTTGCAATTTTAAAGCAAGGAGAATAACTGTGTTCAAAAGGACGTAGGGTTTATGTAGACTATCTTTTTGATTCAACAATTAAGAATAAGGACTAAAAAGACTATCAAACAACTTATAAAATTAAAATCAGTTAAGTATTAACTGGGTTTTAAAAATATGAATCATTATCGTGATTGGATAGGACTTTGAATTTGCAGGAAGTTGGCTGAGGTCAAGTCTGTAGAGCTAATCTGTCTATAACCTCTTCTGCAAAGGAAAGCCTGGGTTTTATAAACCCAAGATCATCAGTCCTGCCCATCTGAATGTGGAATAACTGCCTCATTTTAGGATTTGCTGGGTTCATTCACAAATTATTTTAATCAGCTTTTCTCTATAGCCAAGAAACATTATGCATCTCTGCATTTTCCACGTCATATTCACATTCTCTTCTTACTTCTTCCAGAAAGACCCTGTAAAAAACTCAAAAGGACTGTTAAAGTCCACAGCATCTATAAATGCAGAGTTCGCCAATGCCCCTGTATTCCTTATCTCAGGAGACTACTGACACGCTTATTGTTTTCCAAATAATTTTAACATGCATATATGATGTTTGGGATTCTTGCATTCCATATAACTTTCAACTCCTATGACTGTCAAACTGTTTTTCATATGTTTTTAAGGAAAACTCAATATTGCTATCTAAAATAATGAAAAGCTTCCCATTTACTGAAAGCAAGTTTTCTCTTCATTTTAATATCCTAAAATTTCCTGTGAAGATATACTGATATTTAAGAAATAAGCACACTCCTTATTAAAAAGCTGAATTTATCAGGATTAGTGTTATCATTGCTTTTTTTTTTAAATGTCACTCAACATAATTTTACAGTCACAGCTCATGAAAGAGCCTGTTTCCAAATTACTTCTTCATGTTCCTAACTGCTGATATGATATTTATGAATTCATAAAGGTTTTTCCAAAACCAAATGAGTCATAAAATGTAATACTTAAGAACAATACTGGGGAAGCTTCTATATTCTATCCAGGGGACAAGCATCTGATTAATTTTTGAGCACTACTCCTTGAAAGACGCTTTACTTGTACTCTGAGATCCCTTGTGAATGATACAGAAGGACTTACTTCGTCTAGTCGCCGTTCAGTTCCCAGAGCCAGGAGGTTATTGTATTCCCTTTCAAGAATCTGCCTTGCCTGTCGACATCAAAGTACAGTTATCATTGCTGAAGTTGCATTTTATTTTAACAATCTTAGAGATTACATTCGAGAAAACATTACAAATCCTATTTTATTTATGGGGGCTTAAGTTTTTAGTCCTCCATGTCTGTGAGCCATTGTAAGTTTTAGTTATAAACATAAGGCAGGGCAATTTTCTTTAGTTTATGGACAATGGAGAGATAGTCTCGCATACATGTCTGAGGTCAAGGGGCACTGACCTCACTTTGTTACTTTAGTCCAACTGAAAATTTTATATAAACTTTGCAATATATAAAAACAAAATAAAAAGTGAAGTTGACTGCCAAATTTTTATCACATCTACGCATGATATTTATCACATCTATTCTTAAACCTGGCCAATGATCATTATTTCGGGGAAACTTGAGATAATTAGAATTCCTATACCCTATCTCTGGATATCTGATTTCTTAGTCCTGTGATGAAGCTTGCAGGCTTTCTTTTAAGTTTTTAAGGAACTCTGATGATTTCAAATAATTATCCTGGCTGGGGAATCAGTGGCATCCTCATTGCTAAGTGTCTAATTCAGACATGTAAATAGAAATGAACGCCTCTCAGGGAGGCAGAGACTGAAAGCCATCTGCCAGGGATATCGTTTTGGGAAATCTGGCATTCAGGTGGAAGGCTGGACTACATAACCTCTAAATCCCTTTTCCTGCTTAATTTTATGATTTTGTTTTGGCTAGAAATCCAGTGGCTTCTAATTAAAACCCCAATGACAAATTTCAAAGGTTGAGCTGAGCTAACTTGCATTAGGAATCATGAATACACAGCCGACTTTTGTTTTTTCTCTAAAAGTTTAGTTTATCGTTATATGAATTAGGACACAGTACAACTACAGCATAAAGAGGCTTGCCTGGGTGTTCTGTGTGGGAATCTGCAGTAATAAAGCTAAGCTGCTGTAGTCAAAGTTCTCATCCAGGGCTATAAGTGAGCCATGCACACCACTTTCAAGAATATTATTTGCATATTCTCGAAGTCCAATTGCTTGTATCCAGCGAATAACTCGATCATTGCTCCACACCAACACATCTAGGAAAAGAGGTGTTATCATTTTAGGCGGCAGTATTTTGCATGATATACAAACCCACTGGCTGAAATGAGCCACAGGTGTCTGGCCAAGTCAGAATTTATGCCGATTTCTTTATCCGCTCGCTGCTGCACCTGCCCCCTCGTGCTGCACGTATTTACCGTTCCCATAACTCACCTATGCTACTTATAGCCTAGGGGAAAAAAAAGTTGTCATTTGAAGAGTGCTCGTTATCACTGAAAAGGACTGCCATCCTCCAAAACGCAATGTCTCAAAGTGTTTCCTGTTTCATTCTAGAGCTCTAGGGGTCTGTCTGAAGTTCAGTGATTTTACCACCAGATGGGGACATTTCTCATTTGTGTCTTGATCCACAGCTATTCAGTAAAGATGGCAAAATGAGAAGCTAATATGGTTCTTCATCATTGTTTTTTAACCATTAAATACTGCATATGGACTAGAGATACTTTATTCTTTTTTTTTACCTGAAGCAATAAATCCAAGAACAGAACAGTAAGATAGAAAGGGGATTCCATAGTTTGCTACTTATCCCACTACTTTGTCAATTCATTATTTTTCAATCACATACTAATGCAAAAATCAAGCATTCAGTCAAGTCACAAGTTGTTTTTCCTTTTAGGTTGAAAAGTAGTATTTTACTGAGGGATAAAACACTTTGAATTTTACTTTCTAAAACTAAAATCTTCAGAGAAAAATGTCATATATGCCTTTCCTTAGACCAAAACATATTAAAGTATATTTTATCTTTTATTTTTTCCATTTCTTCTCATTATGAGTTGATAGTATTCTACATAAAAACCAGTAAAATAGAAGAACCAGAATGTTCTACAAAAAAGAAAGAATGTTAAGGAACTTACAAGGGAATGTAAAAAAATGAAAACTTTTTTCCCCCTAATCCTGTAGAAAGGGAAATGAAGCTCATAATTTACTATTACAGTAAAAGTTGTTTTCCTGTCAATCTTTTTTCTTTTTGAATGAAACATATAGCTTTTCCAGAAAAAAAAAGTATATATATTATATATATATAAGTATAAAAAAAGTATATATATTATATATATTTATAATATAAGTATAAAAAAGTATAT